>NC_080778.1:9090909-9393939 GCF_020826845.1 Diceros bicornis minor | reverse complement strand
TATGATTGGTGGGTCATCCCCCTGCCCCCCATTCTCTCCTTTGGATCTGTCTGTATCACTTTATGTAGCTCTACCTCAATTCCACTTAACAATTACATGGTATTCCATTATATTAATGTACCATAACTTATTTAACCATTTCACTCTTTTTTTTATCCCACTCTCTGCCTCTGGCAGTCATCAGTCTGTTTTCTGTTATCCATGAGTTTGGGTTTTTCCTTTTTTTTTTAGATTCCAGTATTTGTCTTTCCCTGTCTGGCTTATTTCTCTTAGCATAATGCCCTCAAGGTCCATCCATGTTGTCACAAATGGCAGGATTTCCTTCTTTATGATGGCTAAATAATGTTCCATTGTGTGTGTGTATGTATATATATACCCACCAGATTTTCTTCATCTATTCATCCATCAATGTACATTTAGGTGGTTTCCGTATCTTGGCTGTTGTAAATAATGCTGCAGGCAACATGGGGGTGCAGATATCTTATCGAGTTAGTGTTTTCATTTCCTTCGGATAAATACCCAGAAGTGGAGTTGCTGTATCACATGGTAGTACTACTTTTAATCTTTTGAAGAACCTCCACACTGTTTTCCATAGTGTTTGCACCAGTTTAAATTCCGACCAACAGCGCACAAGGGTCCCCTTTTCTCCACATCCTTGCCAACACTCCTTAATTTCTTGTCCTTTGATAATAGCCATCCTGACAGTTGTGAGGTGATGTCTCATTGTGGTATTGATTTGCATTTGCCTGATGATTATAACCATTTCACTCTTAATGGACACTTAATTTTTTTTACTCTTATAAACAGTGTATCCACAAATAATCTTGTGCATGCCCCTTTATGAATTTATTCTACTGTTCTTGTAAGAATGGTTGATTGAAATGAAATTGCTAGGTCATAGGGTATGCGCATTTAAATCTTTGATAGATAATGCCAAATTGCTCTCCAAAAAGGCTGTACTAACGCTTACCTTCCCCAACAGTGTAGGAGAAACCCCATTTTTCCTCACTTTTGCAGCCATGATCAGTAAAAACTATGATTTCATTTTCATCTTTAATTCCCCTCGTTTTTAGTGACATTGAGCCTGTTGTCATGTTTCTTGCCCATTTGTTTCTTCTTTGAGTTTTCTTTTATTCATTTTGTGCGTTTTCTGTGGGTTATTTATTTTATTATTAATCTATTGGAGCTATTTATATTTATGGATATTACTCACTGTGATAGAAACTGTGCAAACTGTCCTTCAACTTGTTTGTGATGCTTTTCACTGGATAGAAATTTAAAATTTTTATGTAGTCATATCTGTTAGTATTTTATGTTCACATTTTTTTTTTTTTTTTTGTGAGGAAGATCAGCCCTGAGCTAACACCCATGCTAAATCCTCCTCTTTTTTGCTGAGGAAGACCGGCTCTGAGCTAACATCTATTGCCAATCCTCCTCCTTCCCCCCACCCCCCCCAGCCCCAGTAGATAGTTGTATGTCATAGTTGCACATCCTTCTAGTTGCTGTATGTGGGACGCGGCCTCAGCATGGCTGGACAAGTGGTGCGTCGGTGGGCGCCCGGGATCTGAACCTGGGCCACCAGTAGTAGAGCGCATGCACTTAACTGCTAAGCCATGGGGCCAGCCCATGATCGCCTTATTTTATGTGTACTCCAAGATTATATAAAAAAATCTTCTTTTTTTTTTCCTTCTTTTTACTTAGTTTAAAAAATTTTGTTATGGAAAATATTCGACATGCTGTACTACACAGAATAATGCTGTGACCCCCTTGACTCTGTATCCCAGCACAGTAGTTATCAACTCGTGGCCAGTTCCTGCAGCTGCTTGAGACCCTCCTCTATCATTTTGAAGAAAACCTCAGATACTATCATATTTTATCCTTAAATATTTCAATATGTTTCTCTGAAAGATGAGGGCTTATTTTTAAAATGTACCGCAATACCATTATCACACCTAAAAAGATGATAGCAGTAACTCCTTGTGATCATCAAATATCAAGTTAATGTTTATATTTCTATTGTATCATAATTGTCATGGTTTTCTTTAAAAATATTTTATAGTTTGAATCTATTTTGGCTGAGAGTTTTAAGAGTTTTGGGGGCCTAAACCACTGCAGCCCCTTCAGACCTTTTGTTTGTGCTGAGTCACTCCCGGCGTCACTGACGTGCTCAGATAGAAGCAGTGAGCTTTCTGTTGCGTACTCATTGGTGATCTTGGAATTTGTCCCTTGAGGCCCATCGGACACCCTGTTAATCCCCTCGGTTTTCCCTGCTCAAATGCTGGTACTGTTGGGGTGGGTCTAGGGTACCACGTGGGTGTGGGGTATTAGGTGGTTCCGGGATACTGCCGGGGTCTGGGAACTGTCTGTTTTTCCCAACCTCTTCGATTTTGGGGTTCATGAAAATACGCTGTCACCTAGTTTTATTGTAAATGTTTCATGGAGTTGCGATTTTGTTCTAGTTTTTCTGTCTGTTTTTATGGGGGAACTAATGGAAGTTGAAATCCTACTGCCACCACTGTCTTCGTAGAATTTTTTTTGTTATGTTGGCCTGTACCAAATTGCCAATGTTTGATCATTTTTGACTGACTAAAATGGCAATTTATATGGTGTAACCTAATGTATAGCTCTATATTTAGGTTTTAGTACATTCAGAATCTCTTTTTCCAAATATATATGTTCAACACACAATTTTGTATTCACGTTAATACATGCTTTTAGTTTCTCATAACAGGCAAGAATTTCTAAAATAGCTGCATAATTTAAAAAAGTGATTAACTGTGATAGTGTAAAGTATAGTGTACAGGGTGAGGTAAAGATGTAATTATTTTTCTTTTAATTCCCTATAACACTCATTGGATTATCCGTTGTTTTCTAATTTCTTGAACTGCTGCCTACCTTTTTTTTTTTTTTTTTTTGGTGAGGAAGATCAGCCCTGTGCTAACATCTGCCAATCCTCTTCTTTTTTCTTTCTTTCTTTCTTTTTTTCTTTTGCTGAGGAAGACTGGCCCTGGGCTAACGTCCGTGCCCATCTTCCTCCACTTCATATGGGATGCCGCCACAGCATGGCTTGCCAGGCCGTGCATTGGTGTGCGCCCGGGATCTGAACCGGCGAACCGCGGGCCACCACAGCGGAGCGCGTGCACTTAACCACTTGCGCCACCAGGCTGGCCCACGCCTACGTTTTTTATATACTAAATTATCATAGATAATTGGCGCTGTTTCTCTGTTCTGTTGATCTTTTTATTGCTGTGCCACTACTTTTCTGTTTTAAATAAAGTACATTTATTGGTAAGGTTTGACATCATGTAGGGCAATTCTTCCCATTCATTTTTTCTTTTCAAAAATTTCTGAGCTGTTTTTATTTTTGCACATTACCTTCTTGTACGTGAACTTTATTTAACTTTATTTTATTTATTTATTTAACTTCATTAAATAATCCACACAAAATGCCATTGGGATTATGATTGTAATTACATTGCATTTTTATTAATGTTCCTACATTGTTGAGTCTTCGCAGTTTGGCTGCATTGATCAGGAATTTTACACCATATTTAATCCTATATTTCTCACTAGAAATAATAACAAATATGCCATTCTTAGACTTTATTGCCTCTTTCCCCTCTCCCTGTGTTTTATTGAAATAATGGGGAATTTAAGATCCAGGGTTTTTCTTACAGTATGCTTTTTAATTTTTTTAAACTTCAAATATCCCTTTCTAGAACTTGAATTATAGTCCTTAACCAACTTATCGTCATGGAGTTGTATCTGCCTTTTATAAAAGGTCTGCTAGATTCATGGCTTCTCCCTTCCTTGGGCATTTTTCTTCCCCTGTCTTGAGATCTGTATTCTGATCCAGTTTTCCTTTGATTAACCTCTACTTCCTCAGGTAGTTTCTTCGAGAAGGTAAATGAATTGTACTGTGTGTTCTTCCCTGTTCAAGGAGGCTTTTTCCTTCTTCATGTTAGTGATATCTTGACTGTGCAGAAAGCTCTCCTCTGTCTCTTCGTTCTGTTGTTTCTGGCAGTCCTGTTACTCTTATGTTAGAGCTGCTAGATCTGACTCCCATGTCTCTCATTTTTCACTCAAAATTTCCATTCCTTTTTCTTTTGCTCTGGGTTATAGTGATAATTGCTGCAGTTAATTTCTAAATTATTAATTCAGTTTTTGACAACATTCATTCTGTTTTCACTGTCTTTATTGAATTTATTTCAGAAATAGTTTTTTTTTCCAGAGGACTTGGATGTGATCTTGCATTAGAGTATTTTTATCGTTCTCTCCTGTTTCCTACATGAAATCAGTATCAGCTGTTCTGATTCTTCACCTTGGTCTCCTTAGTTAAAACTGCTGTTTCCTCTTCAGTGCCCAGTAGTTTTTTAATGTCTGTTCCTCGTTGTCTGGGTGGGGATTGACCCACCAGGCACCACCAGCAGGGATGCGTTTCCTCTGCAACCGTGTAGGTTGGACTGTTGGGTCTCCCAGACAATGTTGTCTTGCCGTTGTTGAGAAGCAGGGATTGTTCCCTTTCTCAGTGAGCCTGTAAGAAATGGGTCAGCAGGCTGGAACTGGAGAGAAAACCAAGAGAATTTTTCAGAATTTTATCATAGAAAGGTTGCTGAATTTTGTAGAGCTCTAAATAATCGTTTTAACTGATGTCATTCTCTACACCAGAAGAAACAAAGCGTTTATATTGCCTAAAGCTTTTAAACAGACATGTCTTAACCTGACCACATTTATCACAAGTAATCATTTTTAAAATTAGGTGGCTATTTTAGAAGTTCTTGCTTGTTATGGGAAACTAAAGTATGTATTAACTTAAATGCAAAAATATGTGTTGAACATAACTGGTCTCCCTTACGCCCATTCTTTTAAGAGTTTGCTAAGTGACAGGGAGCACAGATATGAATGACGTTTAGAGGCAGAATAGCTATACTTGGTGATGTTTTAAGTTGAAGACAAGTTGAGATTTTGAAATTTTGATGGCTTAAGTTTTCTCCAAGAAAGCAAGGTCTTTGAATATGATTGGTCAGAATGATGTTGCCAGAGGTTTAAGAACAGTGGGAAAGTTCCAATTCCCTACTTTTATGGGGAAAAGTATAGGAATTTGATGGAGATAACCATAAGAAAGGGTGAGCAACACTAGGATTCCCAGGAAATGTCAAAAAAAGATATCTGAGTGGTACCAGCCAGGTCAATTTTATGAACTTTTTCCTGTCATCTTTCCTTATAGCTCAGGAGGCCAGGTGGACAAAATAATTGGTTGAACCCATTAGTTTTTGTGTTGACATAAATAGCTACCTGGTTTTGTAATCTTTTCTCAAATTTTAGTAGTTCTCTGGTTTTCTCAGTCTGGAGATAGTTGTGGATAATACTATATATAACCTTAAAATAAGTGTTCCGATCATTTTAAGTATGATAAAAAATGTATGATGAAAAAAATGAACTTGATTCTTCTTCTGCTGTATGTTTTTGATAAAAATATTACCATTTGGTTTTAGTTCTTGTTATGGTTTTCTAATACTTTTATAACTTTTTGGGTCTATGTTGAAAATGTTGAATTATTCTAACGAATATTTTTCCTGTAAAATTGTGATTTTTGTAGATATATCAGCAAATTATAGAGAATAATACATTATGACTACAACCTTAGAATGTTCTCCTATATGCTTTTTTAACCTTTGTTGAATTTTTGTCATAGTTTTCTGAATTTCCAGATCCCATGTGGGGTTCAGATTATGTGCAGTTGTCCAGGACGCCACCTTCCTCAGAGCAGAAATGCAGCACTGTGTCTTGGGACGAGCTGAAGTCCATGGATTTACCCTCATTCGAACCTGCCTTCTTAGTCCTCTGTCGAGTCCTTCTGAACGTTATACATGAGTGTCTGAAGTTAAGATTGGAACAGAGACCTGCTGGAGAGCCATCTCTCTTGAGTATTAAGCAGGTTTGTTTCAAAGACTGTTTAAAAATACTTAGCAATTGACTCATAAATTTTTATTTTGAGGATTTTTTTCCCTAAATGTTGCAAAATAGTAAAAAATGAGTGTATGTTAGTGTTTTTAAGCTGCTCTTTTTAGGGTAAAGTGTCTTTACATGCAGTCCTCAAAGATAAGATGGTAGTTCACCCTTTCTACCACCCACTTCCTTGTTCTAAAAGGATGTAAAAGTATGGTGATGGGGCTGGCCTGGTGACGTAGTGGTTAACTTTGCACACTCTTCTTTGGCGGCCTGGGGTTTGTGCGTTTGGATCCCGGGTGTGGACCTACACACCGCTCATTAATCCATGCTGTGGTGGCGTCTCACATACGAAATAGAGGAAGATTGGCACAGATATTAGCTCAGGGACAATCTTCCTCAAGCAAAAAGAGGAAGATTGGCAACAGATGTTAGCTCAGGGCCAATCTTCCTCACCAAAAAAGAAAAACAAAGTATGGTGATAATTTGACCCTCTATATCCTATTAATAGGATAATTAAATCCAGTCTTTGAAGACTGGAAACTTAAAATTCATTCATAAGAGTTTAAGTTCCTTAAATTTATTTTTTTATTCTTTTTAAGCAATGTGTAAACAGATGAATGTCTCTAGAGTCTGCAGAGGGGAGATGTTTGGACTTTTTGCTTGCTTAGGCAATTGTATGGTTTAAACAGTAATGACAACTTCTGCTTTCTTGGTTATTATTAGTTTTGGATGGGATTTTGTAGGGAGGTTGATACTCTAGGGGTAACAGAGGAATGGCTAGAAGCAGTTGTATCTAGCAGAGTGAGTGCTGAAGACTGATTGTGTTTATGCTTTACGATAGTACCTTGTTGACATTCACTATATAAAACAGACATTTCAGATTTTGAAGAAAAAAAGTTGGTAATGTTTTTTGTCATCTGTGCATGTCCATCCCCAGGAGATTGAAGGGCGAGGAGCTCCTTGGTGCTGAATGATAGGATGGAGCATAGGGGATGAATATAGGTTGAGGAAGGACAGGTTGTACGATAGGTGTACAGTAGGACTGGGAGTTGTTATTTAGTTGGGTGTAGAGTGGGGTGTCCATTGGATTTGGAAGTGGATCCCTGCACCTTGTTGTCACCCCTTCACTTTCCATCCAGCCCTGGCCAGGGCTCTATTTCCACGTTTGCTCTACTTCTCACCGTCGTGGTTCTGGTCGTTGTCCTCCTGTCCTCCACTTTGGCCCTGCTTTCACTTGTCCTCTGTATCACAGTGGTTACTTAGGAAGTTTTGGTAAAATACTTACTTCCCTTCCCCACAAAACAAATGCTTTAGGAATATAACTTGGTAAAACAAGGTGGAGTATACTTTTTGCTAATGGGGCTGTTCTGAGGATTAAACAGTAATTTATGTTAAAACATTTTGAAAAATAAACAATACTTAGATTAATGTAGCATCACTAGAGTCAAAATAAAATAGAAATTCTGGCTTAAATGCATTCAAAGATTCAGTTTTTTTTTTTTTTTTTCCAGATGAAAGATAAAAAAAAGAAAAAAATATATGAGTTTTTACCCTTAAATATTTTTCAAAAACAAGATTTTAAATGGCTGCAGTAGTGCTCTACTATATAGATGTAGCATAATTTATTTAATCCCCATGGTTGTTTTGAATAATATTGTGGTATATATATTTGTAAGTTTTAGTCTGCATCTCTGATTATTTCTTGAGTATAAAATATAAAAGTAAATTAGTGAGTCATGTGTTTTTAGATTCTAGAAAGTTTGTACCAGTTTACTTTCCCAATAGCAACATAGTGGTTTCTTTTGTGTCTTCACTAATATATAGTAAAACTAATGTAACTGTAATCTCGTACCCACAGTCCCTACTGGTTAGAACATGTCCCGGCATATTCTTAATGGAAAGGACTTCACAGGTCATCTCATTTCTGCCTCCTTCCCTCCTTTCTAACATTACCTTCTGGGCCTACATATTGTGGTTTTACTCATCTTTTTGTTTTGTTTTTCTTGACTTCCATCTAATTTCATCAGATTAATCTTTAATTTAGGTCTGTTTGTTTTGTGATTATTAGAATTTTTTGATGGTAAAAGCCACAAATCACAGTAGGTAAAGTACGCTAATTTATTATAAAGACCGCCATGCTCTGGGGTATGTAAGTATATTTGAATATTATGTTTTTGGTTAAAAATGACCAGTTTCACGAGGAAGATTTTTCTCCGTTTCTGTTATCTTATAGTGTAAACTAGTAGAAAAATAGATCTTTCCTGCAGAATTTATTTTCTATATAAATTTATTTGTAGGAAAATATAATTTAGCAAGTCAGGTTTTAACTTATGTGATATTTTCCCCATGTATTCATGCTGTAATATTAAATACTTTTATTTTCACTAATTCTTATGCAATTGAGACTACTAAGATGTTTATATAAAATGAACTGGTAAACAATGTGGAAGATATTTTAGGTTTTTCAGAGGCAAAGTCCCCTTTTTCTTAGTGTTTTGAGGATCTGATTGGGAAATGTGTGAAAACTGACGAGTAATCTGGTCAGGATGTGTGAGGTGATAGAACTGTGACTGTTCTCTCGCAGCTGGTGAGAGAGTGTAAAGAGGTGCTGAAGGGCGGCCTTTTGATGAAGCAGTACTACCAGTTCATGCTGCATGAGGTTCTCGACAGCTTGGAGAAGACAGACTGCAACATTGATGCCTTCGAGGAGGATCTGCATAAAATGCTGATGGTAGGACAGTTGGAAGGAATGTCTACGTATGTTGGTCTATCTGTGTGTTTGTGTTGGGGGGGTGGTAATCTTTAGTCTGATTGTTTTCATCTAGTATTAGATTAAATTTGTTTCTCCTAAATCCACATTTAAAAAAATCCTCAATGATTTTTAAGTTAAAATTTTTGACAAAGCTTACCCTAGTTCGTTGTTTAATTGTAGGATCTTATAGCAGAACGGCCCAGAAATAGAACAGTCTGGTCCTATTTTATTGAGCCATCTGTCATCGGCCATTTTTGTGATACCGGGTGTGCTAGGGACCTTGCACGGCTCTGGGAATACAGTAATGAGCACGAAGAAACTCAGTCTGGAGAGAACTGGGCATAGTCGATACTTTCACCCCAAGTGGTAAACGCTAGGGCAGAACTGTACTGAGATGCACTGAAGGCTTAGAGGTGGGATACCTACACTAGCCTGGGGACATCCAGGAGCTTTTTCAGCTCTGAGAAAGCTGAGTCTTAAAGATGAATCAAGAGTTAGCTGAGGAACCTGGCACATTCGAGGAATTGTAAATAATGATTTGGCAGGAACAGACTTATTTTTATTTCTTTCCGAAAAGAGCTCCCCCAGTCCTCTCAGATGCATTGTTACCTGTGTTTTCTAACCTCTACTTCTGCTCGTATTATTCCTTCCTGCTTTAAATGTCTCTTCTTTTCCTTCTCTGCTCATTTAAGAATTACTTTCAAGTTTTATTTTTTTCTAGAAAACTTTATCTGACAGTTTTAACCATTAGTGTGCATTTGCCTAAACTGTCTCTGAACTCTTACAGCAGTTATAATTAGAACTGTACTGTTTAATACTTAATGATATACCACCTCTCTGTTCTCAGGTTTCCCTAATTTGACTGAAAGCTTCATAAGCCAGAGGCTATGACTTGAAGTTCTTTTGTCCTCCCTTGTGTCTGGTAGAGTGTTAATATATAGTGAATACATGTTGGATGCGTTAGAGTACGTGCACAGATGATTACCTAGTGTGGCAGGTTGATGGAATAACAGAGAAAATGACAAGGCTTATAGGTATATTGTTTCTGGAATTCTTTCATCCTTGCTTGACATCTCACTGTAGCCTGCCTCAGCATAGCTCAGCATGTCTAGATACCACCCGCTTTCTAGGCTGGAAGAGAAGAGAAGGGCAGAGGGGAGAAGTATCTATGCCAGCTTGAGTCCAGAACAGTGACAGCTCTCCTGGGAGCCCCGCCCGACAGATTTCCCCTACATTTTACTGACCAGACCTGTCGCACGGCCTCTAAACTGTAATGGAGGCTGAGCATTCAAATATTTAGCTTTTCAGCCTCTATAGTAGAAGGATAGAAAGAAGAAGGTGACTGGGAGGGGGACTTATCATATCTGGCTATTAAGAGAAATAATTTTGAGTTTGAAATTATTTCCTAGTTGTTTGGGAGAATACGTAAAAGACCTCAATGTGTAAAATGTGGCTGAATTTTGAAATACTATGTATTTCTTATGTCAGAAAGGACTTTATCATTGAAAAGTTATGGTAAAAAGCAACAAGCAAATTAATTTTTCTCTCTTTCTATGGATTAGTAAACCAGAAGTTTAAAAAGACAAAATGTGGGGGCCGGCCCGGTGGCGCAAGCGGTTAAGTGCGCGCGCTCCGCTGCGGCGGCCCGGGGTTCGCTGGTTCGGATCCCGGGCGCGCACCGACGCACTGCTTGGTAAGCCATGCTGTGGCGGCGTCCCATATAAAGTGGAGGAAGATAGGCACAGATGTTAGCCCAGGGCCGTCTTCCTCAGCAAAAAAAAAAAAAAGAGGAGAATTGGCGGATGTTAGCTCAGGGCTGATCTCCTCACAAAAAAAAAAAAAAAAAAAAAGACAAAATGTGCTTTGCTTTCCAGACTGTCTTTGATGGCGTTACAGAGTCATCCGAAAGACCTTTTGTCATGTAATCACTGAAGCAGGAAGGATGAGAATTAGGCATGTAAAACGTGCCTTCCAGGTCATCCAGTTTGAGTGTCCTTGGTGTACCTGTGAGATATATGCAGCCTAGGTTAAGTGAATTACCAAATTCGCAGCTAGTTAGAGCTAGAAATGCTTAGAATTTAGTTTTGGCTTTGCTACCAATTATCTGTGTGTGGCATAATCTGCCTTAGTTTTATCTCCATAATTTCACAGATGAAAAACTAGAAATTATCACTGATTTTAAAATTGTGTCCCAAGGGTGCCAGATGGATAAGTACAGGGGCATGTTTTGAGAACTGGGGTAGCCCCCAAAAAATCACTGTTTTTGTCAGGAAGAAAGGAGAGAATGGCCTTTGGGTAGGCAATCAAATTGTGTTTACTGCAGCATTCTTCCTTGGAAACTCACCAAAAACAGACAAAGGAATGAAGAGTAAAGAAAAAAATTATTCAGTGAAGCAGGAAGTTGGCCACAATATCCCCCCCACACCAAAGAAAAGACTATTACAGTTATTTGCCTTAAATTTAGACTAAATGAGAGTGGATATAAGCTCTAACTATATCCCACTTTAGATGTGGAGGGCTTGTGCAGTGACGTATTAAGAGCTGTGAAATGTAGGGGTGTGGACAGTCAGGAGAGAAGCAGGGAGTGTCCTCCTGGAGGACCTGCTATAGGTGGCTTACCTACAAGACAGAAGGAGCATAAGTAGAGACACTTGTATTGTCTGCAGCCTATCCTGTTAGCCGAGGAAGACGGCCGAAGGAGAGCTAGGTTAGAAGGGTCAGGGGAAGCAGTGATTAGCTTATGATGCAGAAAGTCTATGACTTAGGGGTCTTTACTCTGTGCTACATAATCCTTTCAACTTGAACAATGAGGAACCTATGCCTGCAGATCCAAGGAAATAACTGGATAGGTGTTTGTTTGAGGCAGCAAATCCAAATTCGACCTGTGAACTGTCTTAGCTCATTTCCCTGGCCCTGGCCTTGGAAATAACCAAAACAATAAGCATGTAATATATGATGTAGGAATGTGTGATAGCAGTTTTAAGGAAACCACATAAAAGGAATGAAAATATGAAAATGAACAAAATGTGATAGTTGTAGAAGACGCACCAGGGAGAGCTCAGATATGCACAATTAGTGTTCCTGTAGAAGCATAAAGAGCAAATGAGCAGAAGAGATTCAGTTTTCCATTCTACAACTGTTATTGGGTGTCTTCTGTGTGCCAGGCAGGCATCGTGCCAGGTACTGAAGATTCAGTGATGAGCGTAAACTCCCTCTCAGAGTTAAGAGTGATGGGGAAAATGCTTATTAAAGCATCATACAAACATCAGGTCACAACAAAGGAGAGGCACAGCTTGTCTGTGGACTCGGACAGTGAGATTTGAGTTTGTGTCCCGGTTAGGAAAAGCTTCTCTCAGGAACGGACACTTGGAATTTTCCTGAAAGTTGATATGTGTACTACAATCCAGTTTATGTAAGAAATTGAAAACCTATACAAAGTAATACTGTATATTGTAAGTTATGTAATAACAGATGATCTTAAAGAGCATAAAACTAGAAGGAGACGTACTCAATTCATCATCGTTGCCTCTGAGGAGGGAAGAAAGAGGTAGAAGTGAAGAAAGAAACAGGAGAAATTAGCTTTGAGATGTGTTATTTCTTATTGAAAGAATGTCCAAAACAAATATGGCAGAATAGTAACATTTATTCATTCTGGGTGATATTTGTTAGAATATGTTTAGGCCTTTTTACTTTTTAATTAAATTAAAGAGAGAAATTGAAAGAAGCGCTTCTGACAGAGAAGGCAGCAGATGCAAAGTCTCCGTGGGAAGCAACTTTGGAACGAAGCTTCCTAAGAAAGCATTGTGAAAGGATCATTGTGGCTGCAGTTTGAAGAACAGACTGGAAGGATCCAGGGTAGATGAGAGTGGACCAGTTAGAGACTATTCCTGTAGCCTGTCTGCTAGTCCTTGGATTAGAGTGGTATGACATATATTTAGGAAGAAGTGTAAGGATTCAAAAGAAACTTAGGAAGTGAAATTGGCAGGACTCAGGGATGGATTGGATATGGGGGAGGTATTGAGAGTGACTGCTGAGTGTCTAGCTTGTGCAACAAGATGAGTAGTGAAGATTTTGGGTCCAGTAAGAGATTTTTAAATTGAAGGTACCTGACACCATTTGAAAGCCTTTGGGGTTGATTTTGTTAAGGAAAAGAGATGAAAAGATACATATATATGTATATGAAAGAAGAGGGAAAATGGATAGTGTGACATTCCTCGGATACCATGAGGAGGTGGGTCTCAGAGCATGAGTGTTGGGACGAGGAGGAAGCACAGCTCCTCCTGTTACTGTTAAGAAGGGAAGGACAGTATGTAACAGTATGTAGGTTTGCATTTTTCGTATCAGGAAGATGAGAGATTTTATATCTAATGACTTCCATTTTCTTTGTGAAGAGAGGTGAGATTGTCTGCTGAGAATGGGTGAGAGTGGGTATTGGTGGCTTGAAGACAATGGAGAAGTTTCAAACTTGTGGTTGTAGAGAGAAGGAAAATGAGTAGAGATGTAAATATTACCAGAAATGTTGTGTGACATGTGCTTGGTGATGATGATGGCGTAGAACAGTGACTCCTCCCTGTCACGTGACTTCACGACCCTCAGCTTCTTGAGTGTGGGCATGGGGAAGGAGATAGTTGGGTTTATCTAGCTTTGGGGTTTTGACAGTCAGGTGAGATGAAAAGGCGGCCAGGGGTGGCAGAGTGTAGGACGGTGGCAGGGGAAGGAGTGCTGACAGAAGGATAAATGCATGCACTCTCAACTGAATAAGGAGGAAAGGGAACAAAGGAAGGGGGTAGTGAATTGGAGAAAGAAGGGGAACCAGTGGACTGGAGTTCCAGATAAGATTAGGAGAACAGTTGTACTGGTGGTAGTTGAACAAATGAACTGGAAGGAGGAGAGGAGGTTTTAACATCAGTGTTTTTGAATTGGTGATTTTGGGCTTCAAGCAGTTACGGTAATGACAAGATCCGAGATGAAACCTTGTCAGAGTGGAAAAGGTGTTGGAACTGGAGGCAGTGAGGGAAGGGAACTGAAGTGATGGTGGGGGGGCCATCCACCATCATGACTTCATGATGTGAAGTCACAAAGCCTCGTGGCCAAGCCTGGGATGGAGAGAAGACTTAAGTCAGATGCCAGAGTGTGATGAATGGTGATAAGTAGTTGGAAATCAGTAGATGACAGTATGAACGGGGGGGGGGGGGGGGGGTGTCAATGGTATATCTCATGACAAATCTTAAAGGGGCAGGGTATTTTTTTTTTGTTTTTAAATAAGACTGTGTAAGATAGTGGTTTGAGTAGCAGTGGGGAGCTCGAGGATGCCGACTCCGTGCAGCCCTTGAGGTAGGTGGGAAGCCGCTTACCCCTTGAGAGGGCTGTAAGGGGGAAGTGCAGTCTTCAGGAGACAGCCAGGGTCCAGGGAAGCTAAGGAGATGAAGGAGCACTCCAAGAAGCGAAGGGGAGGTCCTGGCCTGGTATTTAAGAGACTTGTTTCATTTGGATAAGATGGTGGCAGACCCACAGGTTGCAGGTTCCGCACACACAGCTGTATTCATGATGGACCCAGACTGCAGACTCATGCCGCATAGCCTGGGTGGCGGAGGACCCAGGAGCATCGAAAGATGCAGCAGAGACAGTTTTCTTGGAAGAAAGAAAAGACCTGAAATTTGCCCACTGAAAGTTATTACTGGATGTCAGAAAACGTTCATTCCAATGAACCCTAAGACGTAGACTGGTGAAATAACTGAAACCCAAGACAAGAGAAAGAATCCTGTAAACATCTCAGCAGAGAAAAGAAGTCCTCTTCAGGGTGTGGGGAGAGTGGCGACAGTTGTAAGATTAGGCTGGCATCAGATTTCTTCACACTAACATAACGCACAGTGTTAGAAGGTGGTGGAATAATGTCTTGAAAGTTCTGAGGGAGAGAATGTGTGACTCAGATATTTTATACCCAGTCAAGTTATCCTTTTGGTGAGAGAATCCGTAGACTGATGTTTTGTGATATAGCAACTGTGAACCTGTCTTGAGAAAAACTGCTTGGTAGTAAAACCCTACTAAGCAACAGATAAAAGAATTTAGAAATGGGAAAGTGGTTGTAATGGGACTTGTGGTGGGCATAAACCTCACTTCAGAATAATTGAGTATTTCGGTTATAGATCATAATTTATATATCATAAACCTTGAAAAAATTATATTGTAAAAATCTGGATGTCAGGAAGGGATGATGGGAAAAGTGTGCTCATTTCTTCCTCTCAACATGTGAGATACCGACTAAAATTAAAATAAGTCAACAACTAAAGATCCCAGCCTCTTAAAGGAACAGTGTTCATAGTATGGTAATAATGAAAATTTCTGAGTGCTATTATTTTGATTTTTTTCTTACTTGATTGTACTTTTCTATATGCTGTGAACATTTTAGTTATTAGGAATTTGGAGGGATTGTGAATAATGTGTTAAATTACCAAGGAATTGAGTCATACAGTTAAAGAAAAATCCTCATTTAGACCTTGCTTAACAACGGTGGAGAATCTCACTTCTCTCAGTGCTGTGTGCTCCGACAGTCTCCTTCCACCTGCCTGTCTGCTTTGTAGCTTTCATGTTAACAGAGGGGAAAGTTGTGAGTTGCTGAATTCTGTTCTCAAATATCTCTCTTTACGTTTTTGTATTTCAAGGTTTATTTTGATTACATGAGAAGCTGGATCCAAATGCTACAGCAATTACCTCAAGCATCCCATAGTTTAAAAAATCTGTTAGAAGAAGAATGGAATTTCACCAAAGAAATAACACATTACATCCGCGGAGGAGAAGCACAGGCTGGAAAACTCTTCTGGTAGGAATCCTTGTGCTGTGGAGTCCTCCCGCCTGCCTTTCCTGTCTCACTCTTATTCTCGCTCTGCTTACCAGTTCTTGTCTACACGTTTGAATGTTTAGTTGTGTGGAAATGACAGTCATTCATATCTGTTGTGTGCCCCTTGCCCAGGTTTTGTCATCCTTAGAGGGATGGTTCTCAACCAGGGGTGATCTGCCCCCTGGGGACATTTGGCAATGTTGGTAAACAGTTTTGACTGTAACAACTGGGAGGTCCTACTGGCCTCTAGTGAGTTGAGGCTGGGACACTGCTAAACAGTGCCCAGGACAGCCTGCCCCCAAACAAAAAAATTATCCACCCAGAATGTCAATTTTGAAGTTTAGAAATCCTGCCTTAGAGTAAACCTCTTGATTATATATAAAAAGAAGGAGAATCTAAGGCCTCTGAAGAGTAGAGTAGACCTTTAGACCTATGTGTATCAGTCTCAGTGAGGATGTTCACAATCTAAGAAGTATGTATTTGCACTGATACTGTTTTGGGAATCACAGAATACTGATATTAATCACAGAATCTCTTTGTAAACTGGGTGTGTATGTGGTGAAAGAATGGAAATGTAAACAAAGGAAAGCCATGAGGAGGGGAGGGTGGTCACGGGTCTGTTTGTTCTAGGAAGTGAATATATCCTCTCCACTACAGGCGCCTGAATGTTGAAGGCGGGGTGCATTTCAGTGGTCTTTGCTGGGGCCACGCCCCCACTGACTGATGAGGGTTGGTTCTCTCCTTGGCTCTAGACTCTGCTCCTGTCCCTTGGTGCTGCCTTCTCTCACTGGCCTCATCAGCTGTTTTATTTCTTTGGTCTCCTTTTTATGAGGTCTTTTATACCCAGCTCCTGTTTCCTTCCCCTCCCATTCTTTAGGACTTTCCGTTTCACAGAGTTCTCTTCTGACTTTAGAAACTCATTGTTCTCAACTCCACCCAGCTCTGTCCCATGCTCAGTGTCTCAGAATCTTGTATTCATTCACTTTTCTGCCCTAACCACCAGTTCTTTTTATGTCTTCTCTCTCTTTCATTTGAGTGGACAGTGAACTTGCTCTTGTCTCAGAACTCTTCAGTCCTTCAGGCTGTGCCTCCCAATCTATCTTGCTTTCCTATTCAGATTGGTTCCGATAGTCAGCCTTTTGGAAAACAAGGTATTCACTCTCGTTTTCAACATCTCCTCCTCTCTCAATTTTCCATAATTCTGCTTTGCCTGTAATTTCTTGTGTTTGCATTTTCTGTTTCCGGGCTGTCAAGCTTTGTTGAAGAAATGTTTTGAAAAGGTTACTGTTTCGTTTCACTACCAATTCGTGTTATGTAATTTCACTATACCCTTATTTGCTCCTGTTAGTCTTTTCGTTTTTATCTTTTGCTTGTCCTTCAAATTCCACACAGTGCAGACTCTGGCCTCCGCCTTGACGTTCCGTGTTCTGAGAGGCTCCCAGAGCTGCTTCATTGCCCCTGCTGTGGGAGTGCCCACTTGCACTGTTCTGGTTCTGCATGTGTCTCTTGTATTAGTGCGATGTTCTGCTTCGTGTGCTGGTTTTCCCAAGTTTAGTCAGTCTTGGAGTGAACCCTGACTTCTCTCTTGCTCTCGCTCACTCTCTCTCATCTGTTTGGCGCCCCTTCAGGATGCATGCAGAATCTTACCTCTGCTCACACTCTATGTTTCCACTCTTCTCAGGCTGTTATTTCTGCTTGTGTTATTGCAGTAGCTCTCTAAGTGGTCTTTCTGCTCCTGCCCTTCATCCCCTATAGCTTATTCTCAACAGCATAGCCAGAATGATCTTGTTAAAATGTGCATCAGACCATTTTCTCCTCTGCTCCGAATATGCCAGTGGCTCCCCTTCATAATCAATAAAAGTGAGAGTGCCTAAACAATGACCCGTAAGGCCTGACACAGTCTGACTTTTCACTAAATCTTTGTCCTGATCTCCTGCTAGGCTCTCCTGTGATTACTTTGTAGCCACAGAGGCTTCCTTACTGTTTTTCACAGGCTGGACCTGCTCCTACATCAGGCCCTTTGCAAAGAGGCCTTTGCTGGTTCCTCTTCCTGGACTGCTCTTCTCCCAGGTCTTTTCATGGCTCATTTCCCCATTTCCCGTAGGTCTTTGTCCCAATATTACCTTCTCCATATTTAAAATTGAAATTCCTACCAGCAAGTACTCCTTAACTTTCTTTCCTATGTTATTTCTCTCCATAGTACTTATCAATATCTGAAATACTATATATTTTCCTTTTTTATTTTATTTATTGTTTTTATTCTCTATTCCCTGGAGGGAGTTTGTCTGTTTTCTTCACTGCTGCTTAGTTCATAACAGGTACTCGATATTTGTTGAATAAATCCATCCCAGATATCCTTGTATACTACTGTTCTTAAAAGCATGTTTCTGATCAGGTCACTTTCCCACTCAGTTATTTTTAAAGCCCTCCCTCTTTGCCTGCCAAACAGAGGTCAGACAGTTAGCTGACATCCAGAGCCTTCCACAGCCTGGCCCCATTTGCTTTCCTGGTCTGGGTCCACCACACCTGCTCTATTCAGATTGGACTGCTGCTTTTCATAAACATGCATCTTGCTTATTGAACACATCATCATGCCCTTTGATCATATTTATTGTTCTTCCTGGACTTCCCTTCCCTCCATTCTCTTGCTGACAGAGCCCCTTATTACCCCTGGTGTTCTACTTGTTAGGATTCTGCAATGCCCATGAAACCACACCTTCTGCTGGGTGTGATCCTTCTCCTCGGACGGCTCCCCCGGCACTTACCTTCTGCCACGTCCGATCTTGGTTATATACTGACCTGGTCACTTTTACTAGGCTATAAACTTCTTTGCTGGAACATCACAGAGGTCAATAAGCTGTTGTTGAATGTTTACTACACTCATTTAGATTTGTTTTATACACTTTGGTTTACACTTTAACCTGAGCATTTAGATTGTATACTCAGTGAGAAGCATCAGCTATGTAGAGTGTTTCATGATTATTGACCATGAAGGGCTAATTGTGAGGGAAGTTTTTAAAAACAGTTGCATTTAGGGAATTTACTTTGTTTTCCTATGCTATCATTTAGTTTATTAAGCTTTTAGAAAACATCTTGTCAATAGATATATATTTGAGACCATTTTATATCATTTTGAACATTTAAGATGAAAATAACATTTGTGAAATAGTTATATAACTACTATGAATGTAATTTAAGATTTTAAGGTTTATAGTGAAAAACTATGGTAATAGAACAAAGGTAGATCCATGCCATTATCGAGATTTCTCCTTTTTCACATTGGTCATGATTCTATGTTGAAAGGAAATTCTCACTGTCATTGATTTTTAAACCATTGAAACAATAGCTGAACCTTTCAGTTTCTCACTCAAGAATTATAATAAGTGAGGGCTATTTTGCTTCTCTGGTTTACTTTTGTTATTTTTGTTCCCTTAGTGACATTGCAGGAATGCTGCTGAAATCTACAGGGAGTTTTTTGGAATTTGGCTTGCAGGAGAGCTGTGCTGAATTTTGGACCAGTGCTGATGATAGTAGTGCTTCTGATGAAATCAGGTGGAAGCTGCATTTACTCTTCAGTCCCGTTTCTTGTTTCATGTCATTCTGCTCTTGGTTATCAGCCTGAAATGAGCCTTATTCAAACCAAATTGTGTTGGACTTTAGGAATTTGGGTGGTAGACCTAAAGGGATTTATTTATTACCATATTGTTTTTTCATATGATTTTCTAGTTAGGGTTTTATGTGAAATTTTCTTTAAAGCTGAAATTAGAATTTTTTTAGCTGAATAAAAATAGTGTCTTTAGAGAAAGGGATAGTTTAAGTTGACTAAAAATGAGTAGAGTAGAATTCGTCCATATGTTCTGGAATGTCTTTAATTAAATAATTGTTTCTGTCCTTTAAAACCTCCATCAATACATTGAATTGACATTTGGTACATTTTTATTGTTTTTACACTTAGCTTATCCCTTCTGTTGAACTTTAAGCTTAAGTACATTAAACCATGACTTGCTCATCTACTGCATTCCCTCCAGTTCTATGCAGACAGTATTTAGGTTGAACCTTGTTAACTTGCTGGTTTTGTGGCATATGTGTCAGTCATACAGCCATTTTGTGGCAAATTATCAGCAATATCATATGATTCAACCTTAGGAAATGCTCAGGTGGAACTAACTTCTTTAGAGCTGAAATGTTTTCTCTCACCATCCAAAATTTGATGAAAAACACATTTTGGGTTTCAGAACACCTGGGATGTCTTTAGGCCAGGGTTAAAGAAAGAAGTTACCACCTAGATTCTCACCTGAGAAAATATTGAACAGCTGAGAAATGAGATGAATCAGTTTGTAGAAGGTCTTGCAGTTTTGAGAACTAACATGGTAGATTAAAAATGAACAAGAGAATTGGGGCCGGGCTGGTAGCATAGTGGTTAAGTTTGCTCATTCCGCTTCAGTGGCCGAGGGTTCACAGTTTCAGATCCCGGACACGGACCTATGCCCTGCTCATCAAGCCATGCTGCAGTGGCGTCCCACATATAAAATAGAGGAAGATTGGCACAGATTTAGTTCAGGGCCAGTTTTCCTCATCAAAGAAAAAAACAAAATGAGCATGAGATTTCAAGAGCTAAGATGGTGAACTAGAGAATGGCTCTTAGGATGCTCTGATTGTTTCCTAGGGATGGATCTAAAAAGGGGTTCACGTACAGTGGTGTGCTGGGGCTGGCTTGTCCTGGTTCGCGAGAGCCCGTGTGTGATTGTGCACGTCTCTTCCCAAGTCGTTGCTCAGTGATGTCCTACTGCTAGTTTGAAATCAGCTACGATGGGAGTATTTATACCATCGTAGCTGGTATAAATCAACAAACACCACATAGGACAATATTTTAGAGGGAGACAGTTGTTAAACATTTACTAGCCTATCACATATATATTCCTTTTTAGTTAGATTATGAGCTGGGAATCAAGAACTTATCTTGGACTCTTAAGAAATTATATAATGAAATGTTTAGAAAATTGAGCTTACTGTTATTTGAAGGTTATTAAATGTGCCCTACTTATTAATGAATACAAGTACTTTCTAGAAAACTGGGGAGCAAGCTTCTGAATATTTCCAGTACATTCTAAATAATTGCTTGCTCCTGTTTATAAAGAAGCAGTCTTATCTTCAGTCTTTATTATAGTAGTGTCTGCTCTTATCCGATACATTCCAAGACCCTCGGTGGATGCCTAAAACTGTGGATAGTACCAAACCCTATATATACGGTGTTTTTTCCATGTGACATATTTGAGGTGTGACAGCAAAACTAGCACGAATTTCTTTTTCCTTTTTCACAATTTCACAGATTGAAGATTTGTCCTTACTGTAGACCTTAGTAACCTGAGCATATGACTTTTTTTCTTTCCTTAAGTTGAGAACTCTTACCTTTTCACTTAAAGGAAGTGCTTTACAGCTGGCTTCTCTGGCATATCCAAATTGCCAGCATCACTACTCTTGTGCTTTGGGGCCATTACTAAGTAAAATAAGGGTCACTTGAACACAAGCACTGTGATACCTCGACAGTCGATCTGATAATTGAGACAGCTACTAAGTGACTAACGGGCAGGTAGCATATACAGCATCGATCCGCTGGACAAAGGGACAATTCACGTACTGGGCAGGACAGAGTGAGATTTCATCACACTACTCAGAACGGCAAGCAATTTAAAACTTATGAATTGTTTATTTCTGGAATTTTCCATTTAATATTTTTGGACTGTGGTTGACCGCGGGCAACTGAAACTGCAGATAACGGGGGACCACTGTAATGTGATTTGGAATCTGCTTCCTCTTTACTGTTACGTGTTTCTTGATACACCCTAATGTATTCTAATGGGATTTCCATCACCTCTGCAGGAGATCTGTTATAGAGATCAGTCGAGCTCTGAAGGAGCTCTTTCACGAAGCTAGAGAAAGAGCCTCCAAAGCACTCGGATTTGCTAAAATGCTGAGAAAGGTGAGTTAGCAATCCTGATTAATGGTTATTTTTTTCTTATTTTTCTTTTATCTTATTTTTTAAAAGCTAACCGTAAAGTTTCTTTTTAACTGCGATCCTAGGACCTGGAAATAGCTGCAGAGTTCATACTTTCAGCCCCAGTTAGAGACCTTCTGGATGTTTTGAGATCAAAACAGTATGTTAAGGTAAGTTTTAAGATGGTATAATTGAAACGTTTTGCCTTTCCCACTTTATTCTTAAAGGTCCAGATAGTAAATATTTTAGGCTTTGCAGGCCATACATTGACCCCAGTTATAAGACTATTCCATAATTTCCCAGTGAAATAATTAGAAAAACAAAATTTTTCATATTTATTAATTTGTTTTAAGAAGACAGATAAAAGGAAATATTTACTCATACTATTTATTAAATTAGTTACACATATATATTTAAAATAATGTATGTAAAATAATATGTTGATTTTAAATAATTGTTTTGTTTTTCACCCTCACATTTCCTGAAACAATTCAAACTTTTTATAGGAATCTTTGATGTCAGTGTCCTGGTTGTCACTAGAAACACTTTTTGAGTCACCATGTTTGCTCCCATTTAAGTTGTTTGAGATTTAGCACTTTTAGAATCTGTGTATGATGTACTGGAAAGTTTATCCTGCGCACATTTATGTGTGACTTGCACAGCATGTCACATATGTATTCCTTGTTAAAATGATCTGTAAAAGGCTTTTTATGATGCCCCTGCTAAGAATAATTAGTGAATCTGTATTCACATTTTTTTGCCTTTTCACTGAGTCAGGTGACTTGCTCTTTCAAAGACGTCATGCCTGCATAATCTTATGAGATTCTTTCGCATTGCAAACTAGCATTGACTGAGGTGTTTCAGGCTGACATTCCTCCTCTGGAGAGTATTTTCTTGTTGTTGAAAATGAAGAAATTAGGATGCCTATAGATGGAGAAACTTTACAAGGCCTCTCCCTCAGTACATTCACATGCTCGCCCTACCCCTCTCCAGTCACACGGAACTGGACTCACTGCGGTTCCCCGCACTGCTCTGGTTAATGCCTTTCCCACATCTCCCTCCCCAAGCCTGCTTGTCTGTTTCTAGTTTGTTTTTTTTAAAATAACATTTCTATGATGTATCACGTTCCTTAATTGAAGATTTTGGGTTGTTTCTTTTCCAGGTACAAATTCCTGGCTTAGAAAACTTACAAGTGTTTGTTCCAGACACTCTTGCTGAGGAGAAGAGTATTATTTTGCAGTTACTCAATGCAGCTGCGGGAAAGGACTGCTCAAAAGATTCAGATGATGTACTGATTGACGCCTATCTGCTTCTAACCAAGCATAATGATCGCGCTCGGGATTCAGATGACAGCTGGGCCACATGGGAGGCACAGCCTGTCAAAATTGTGCCTCAAGTGGAGACTGTTGATACTCTGAGAAGCATGCAGGTGTGTCTCACGCCCACTGCCCACGCCTGCTGCTCCTCTCTTCCTACCTTGAAGCAGTATTGCTTACTTAAAATGCTTTTAGGAAAAATGATTTATTAGCAGCTCATGAATGATTGGTTTAACGCCACAGTAGTCTCAAGTATACGCTTCCCAAAAGTATGCCTTGACGTTTTAATAGATAATTTTGTAGGATTACTTGTGGTAAACTATTCCATCAAACTCTATAAGTATGTTAAATTATTCTGGAATATTTGAAATATTTTATTTGTAGCTTTTCTCAGTTTAGCCATGTAGTTAGGTCTGTATACCCATGATCTAAAAGGAATTACCTTACTCATTTAATTTGGAGTTCCAGAAATCCCAGCTCTCCAAGTACCCTGGTTTACTGGCTACTTAGTGTCCATTTTTGTAGTAGAGGCTGTTACCTGCCTACCTAACAGGATCCCATGACAGTTTATGTAACTCATTAATTAATGCTGTAAGCAGCATTATCATGTTCTCTGTGTTCAGCTCAGGGAGCGTGATGCTGAGTGCTCACGTGCATCTCAAACTCAGTCCTAATGGGGCTGAATAGCCTGGGCCTACTATCCAGGCAGCTCTGCAGATCTGCTCTTTCTCCAGTATTCTCTGTCTTCAGTGAGTGGTGCTCTGTCCACTCAGTTGTTTAAACCAGAATTGACAGTTAAGCCTCCCAGCTTTCCGGGTAATCACTAGCCCTAGCAAGCCTGAAGCATTTTCAGTAAATGACCCTTTCCCTGCATCCCCAGAGCCCTCCCTCCCGTAGTCAGCCCTCATCATCCCTTTCCTGGACTATTGCAGTGTCCCACTTTTAGTTTCCCTGCTTCAACCCTCACCTTTCCTCCCTCCAATTCTGCATTTCTTTGTTTGTTTTGGTGCTTCTAGCGTGATCATTATAATACATACATTTGATCACATCACAGTTCTACTCAAAATACTGCAGTGACTATCACTTAAAGAATAAAAATAATAAAGTCTTGGTTTCTTACTGTTTCATACAAGGCTGCTCCTCTCATCCCACTGTTATTCCTGTGTTTTCCATCCTCACATGCTGCACCAACACACACACACACACACATACACACTGTACCGGGAGTATTCAATTACTTGCAGTTCTGGGATAGTTTGAAGACATGCCTGCATAATTCCGTAGGATTTGTCACCGTTGTGCTGAAGATCCTGAACATCAGGCCCCGTTGCAGTGCGTTGCTCTGTGCGAGCAGCTTTGCTTGAAAACTACTTTCTGATTGATGGTTGCTGGCCAGGTGGCCCTGACATTGGCGTTGCTTTTGGACTGGGGGTTGAACTAGAATGGGAAAAAGTAACTGGGTTTGTTTTTAAGCCCAATGGCTTGATTTTCCTCCCAGGTGGATAACCTTTTACTAGTTGTCATGCAGTCTGCCCATCTCATAATGCAGAGAAAAGCTTTCCAGCAGTCCATTGAAGGACTCATGACTCTACGCCAGGAGCAGACATCCAGTCAGCCAGTCATCGCCAAAGCTTTGCAGCAGCTAAAGGTATTTCACAGTCAAGTTTACCTAAGCTAATTTATTTATGTTTAGATATAATGCTGTGGAAGAATCAGTGTGTTATAATTTAATATCATTCAAGAGACTTGAGCTCTTAAATTGTCCTCCCTATTCTCCCTCTCTTCCCAATATACTTTTTTTTTTTTTTTTGTGAGGAAGATCAGCCCTGAGCTAACATCCATGCCAATCCTCCTCTTTTTGCTGAGGAAGACTGGCCCTGGGCTAACATCTGTGCCCATCTTTCTCCACTTTTTTTTTTTTTGTGAGGAAGATCGGCCCTGAGCTAACATCTGCCAATCCTCCTGTTTTTGCTGAGGAAGACTGGCCCTGGGCTAACATTCCATGCCCATCTTCCTCCACTTTATATGGGACACCGCCACAGCATGGCTTGACAAGCGGGGCGTTGGTGCGCGCCCGGGATCCGAACCGTTGAACCCCAGGCAGCTGCATTGGAGCACGTGCCCCCAACCGCTTGCGCCACCAGGCCCGCCCCCATCTTCCTCCACTTTTATATGGGATGCCACCACAGCATGGCCTGACAAGCGGTGCATTGGTGCGTGCCTGGGATCCAAACCCGGGCCGCTAGCAGCGGAGCGCGCACACTTAACCGCTACGCCACGGGGCCGGCCCCCCAGTATACATTTTCTCATGTCTAAACTAAACTAAAAGTTTCCCAGATCTTTCCTGGAACTGTAGGACATTAGAGTTGGAAAGGATAGAAGTTTGAACAGTTATGTGACTTCTTAATGGTCACTTGGTTGGTTAGTAGCAAAGTTGATGTTGGAATGTAGATTTCTTCATTCCTCATCCAAGTTTCTTTCTCCTTGAGCAATTACCAGTATTTACTAGAGGTACTCCAAGTCAGTAATGTGTAATCTAAAAGAAGATTGATTTATTCTTTTGTTTAACAGATAATTCAGCCAAATTAAACATAATAGAGAAAGCCAGTTGCTGACAGGCACGAAGGCCCTCAAAGTTCATGACAAGCCAGAGCCTTGCCTTCTCTTCCCACTATTTCCTGTTTTCACCACTCTCTGTCTTGTGCTCCATTTATCAAAAGTGTGGTCTCATGCACCCTCTTCCACAGGCCATCAGTTACGTCTTCTCAGTCACACTAAGGCTTGACTTCTTGAAGAAGAAGCACTTCTTGAAATGACGAGTAGTTTGATAAGCGTTTGTTTTTCTTGCGTCAATCTGGTTGTCTTATTTACCTATAAACATTTTCTCTTGTAGACTGTCATCCTACTCTAATACCAGGGTAGGGGGCTTTTAGTTTGAGTCAATGAATTCTGGAAGGTGCAAAATTATTTAAGATATTAATTTTTCTTGAGCTTAAGGGATTTATAGCCTTAAGGACCTAAACTCTCACACTAAAGTACAGAGCAGGGAGAAATTAGCTCCTCCTAGTAGCATCTGGGAATTGCCACCATGGAGGCATTTCAGCTTGGGAGGATTTCAAAAGATGCACATTGGGAAAAGACTAATGAAAGAACACTTGGGTATCGGTGTCCATGGCACAGGGTTATGGGAATGCTCCCTGAATATCAACTCGTCTGATTTGGCTGGATCTTGGTGTATGCAGTGGAAAGTGGTGGGAGATAATCACCCACCAGTGGTGGGCAAAAGTCTAGCTGTTGGCAGATTCTGCATTTTATTTTCAAAGCCTCAGAGAGTTGTTGAAGATTTAGGAAGAATATTTTGGAACAATATGTAGAGGGATTGCCTGATGGAGACCATATGTTACATACGTGTGTGTTTAAGGATGGGTGGAAAGGGAGCCCAATTTAGAGCTATTGTAGGATTGCGTAGGGGGGTAACAAAGCTTGGGCTGGGGCACGGTTTCTCAGCGTCCACACTATGGATATTTTGGGTCAGTAATTCTTTGTTTTGGGGAGCTGTCTTTAGGATGGTTAGCAGCATCCTAGCCAGTAGATTTCCTGCCCCCCTCCCCAAGTTTTGACAACTCAGAATATCTCCAGACATTGCCAGTGTCCTTTGGGGGGTAAAATCAGCCCTAGTTGAGAACCCCTGAACTAGGGAGTGGCAGGGGATAAGAAGGACAGGATGACATGATAACACTGTGGAGGTCATTTAGAAATACATTGTTAGTTCACTCTGGAATTGAACCCATACTTAACGCTTGAGCAACCACCCAGAGGGAAGAAACAACTGGTTTTGATATACAGAATATTGAAGCTGTAAGCATCTATCCAAAGACTACATGTAATTAGGCATTATCATTTTAAATGGATTGTTTTCCTCTTGTATTTCATAAGATGTTAAAGAATACCTAATACAAATAAAAATGAAAAGAATATAATTTCCTCTACTTTTGATCATTCCTTTTGAATAACCCAAATATGTATGTCCGAAGTATATTGCAATGGTTAATGTCTGTGTGATGATGAAACCAATCTTCCTCTAAAACACAATAATTATTGTGTGATTTGCTTCGTTGTGGATTAATTATGGTTTGGGACTCTTTAGAATGATGCATTAGAGCTTTGCAACAGAATAAGTGATGCCATTGACCGAGTGGACCACATGTTCACTTCTGAGTTTGATGCTGAAGTTGATGAATCTGAATCGGTCACGTTGCAGCAGTACTACCGAGAAGCCATGATTCAGGGCTACAATTTTGGGTTCGAGGTAGGTACACAATAAGAGGAAAAACACAGTACAACTTCGCAATTGCTTTGTAACATACTTACAAAAAGTATTATGAATCTGTACAGCAAATCTGATTATTGATTATAATCACAGCATAGTCAAGAATGTCGCCTTACACCACTGCTGAATATCGGAAATGTTGGTTTACTTTTATTTATTTATTTATTATTATTTTTTTAAATTTTATTTATTTATTTTTCCCCCAAAGCCCCAGTAGATAGTTGTATGTCATAGCTGCACATCCTTCTAGTTGCTGTATGTGGGACGTGGCCTCAGGATGGCCAGAGAAGTGGTACGTTGGTGTGCACCTGGGAACCGAACCCCGGCCGCCAGCAGCTGAATGCGCACACTTAACCGCTAAGCCACGGGGCCGGCCCATAATTTTATTTATTTATTTATTTATTTATTTTCCCGCCAAAGCCCCAGTAGATAGTTGTATGTCATAGTTGTACATCCTTCTGGTTGCTGTATGTGGGACGGGCCTCAGCATGGCCGGAGAAGCGGTACATTGGTGCGCGCCCGGGATCCAAACCCAGGCCGCCAGTAGCGGAGCGCGCGCACTTAACCGCTAAGCCACGGGGCCGGCCCTTGTTGGGTTTACTTTTAAACTGTCAGATAATTGCCCAGTTTTTATTTTGTGCTAACAGCTATCTATTTACATCTAAAAACCTTCTTAAGTAAGTATCATAAAAGCACGTTCTTAGTTTAAACTTATGAGTAAAACATTTGTGAAACTGCATTTTGAGACATTATATTCTCTAACTCTTCATACTCTTTTCAGAATATATAAATTTTAATTGGATTTTGCCTTTTGTTTTTAGAAAAATGACATTTTAAACAGATATTTTAAAACAGACACATTATTTAGTGGCATAGTGTTTAGGTATTTGTTTAATTGTTGTTTTCTTCTTAATTTTGATATACATGAAATCTTCTTACAGTATCATAAAGAAGTTGTTCGTTTGATGTCTGGAGAGTTTAGACAGAAGATAGGAGACAAATATATAAGCTTTGCCCGGAAATGGATGAATTATGTCCTAACTAAATGTGAGAGTGGAAGAGGTACCAGACCCAGGTAATGACCACGAGGGTGTTCATTCGTGAGTCACATGGGATGCATTGTATTTCGTTCTTATATTTTATATGGGATTTCTGAGCAGATGACACAAAAACTGTAATTACAAACTGTGATCAGTTTTTGTGTTTTTTTTAATGAACCTATTTACACAGAAAACCCTGTAACTCTTAGAAAACTTTTTTAAAAATTTGTTCCAAAATGAGTTATCTTTACAGGAGTTCAGTTCTCCCTGGACGAGTCTCCCTGATTGCTAATCTCTTCCTCCCTCATGAAATTTAAGCCTGTTACTTAGTGTAAATGGAAAACAAATTGGTAACCAGTTCTTTTATTAAGAAACCATTTGTCCTTCTTTCCCAAAACACGCTATAAACTTACTCAGCCATAGGCATAAAGACAAAAAAATGTGTTTTGTCTTAGGCAGTTGTTTTCCAATCAGATTACTTTTCAGTATTGTATAGACTAAAACTGCTGCAGCATTTTCTTGGTTGCTTTGTGATTATTGAACTTTTTCATGTAACAGGTGGGCGACTCAAGGTTTTGACTTTCTGCAAGCCATTGAACCTGCCTTTATTTCAGCTTTACCAGAAGATGACTTCTTGGTATGGAATATTATAAAGTTTTGTTCATTAAAAAACAAGTTGATCACTGTCTATTCCTGATTGTGTGTTTTTTATGTGTAGTGGTTCTTGACTGTTTTATACACAGTTGCAATGATGTGCTGAGGAGTGAAAGCACTCTCAGGAGCACAGTAAGACTTTCATTGCTCTTTTCTTTTACAACAGTGTTGTTCAACTGACTTAGTGTGTAGTTGTGCAGCCTGGTATTTCTGCAGTGTTTGTCAGTTTCATATTTTATAAAGTGCTGACTTAGTTGCTGCTTTTTAGCAGTTTAATGAAGAACAAGGATTAGCTATTTTAATTCACTTTGCATCATTTGAGAGCATAATGCCAAATATTAAATATTTTCACTGTTACACTGGTAAATTCCATCAGATCAAAAAGATGTTCATGATGTGAATGCATTTATTTTAGCCTCCAGATAGTAGAGATGATTACAGGAGAAGTTCCTTACTTGCGCACGTCATTGCATTATGGGGAGTTGAATGCTAATTTGATTTTACTTATAAAAATGGAATTGTGTATTATATTATTTTAAATTATGTACATTGTGTGTGTTTAATTTATGTTTATACCAGTTTCCATTTAAACTAACTTTGAAAATATTTACTAAGGATAGCATTTTTTCTTAAATACACTGAAACTTTAACTCGTGCTACTTACATAACTGAGAGAGTATACATTTTTTCTCTTCTCTTTTCCCTTTTCCTTTGGTTTCTAGAGTTTACAGGCCTTGATGAATGAATGCATTGGCCATGTAATAGGAAAGCCACACAGTCCTGTTACAGGTTTGTACCTTGGTAAGACAGCAGTTAACGGATTTCTCCTAGAACCTGCTGGTTTGGGTGAGCGTATAGTCTTGTGCTTGCAGTCATTTAAAATGATACAGAGGTTCTTTCAGAATAGTCAGGACAATGACAAAGAAAGTTATAGAATGAAGCCAGCCATGATGGCCTAGTGGTTACAGTTCAGCATGCTCTGCTTTGGCAGTTCCTGGTCACAGAAGCACACCACTCGTCTGTCAGTTGCCATGCTGTGGCAGCGGCTCACATAGAAGAACTAGAAGGGCTTACAACTAGAATATAAAACTACGTACTGGGGCTTTGGGGAGGGGAAAAAAAAGAAAGGAAGATTGGCAACAGATGTTAGCTCACAGTGGATCTTTCCCAGCAAAAATAAATAAATAAAAAAAGGTTATAGAATGAGGTGTGTATATAGAGAACTCCATAGTAATCTTTCTAAGTCTAACAGGAAGATTAAAATGCCATTACGGGGTATTCAATGCTTGCCAGCAGTGTTAAACTACAATTTTGTTTGTTTTTGTTTTTGCACCAACACACTCTGTTCTCCCCCTTAAAATCTTTTCTTCTGGGGAGGAAAGACTTGGAAAGATAGTTGTCTGTTAAAGAGCAAGGGCCTTTCCTGTTACGGGTGGGTGAGTGTGATTGTTCTGCCGCCCCCCACCCCCAACCTTTTGAAGGAGAGTGAGTTCATTTTCTTCTCCACAGCTTTCCTAGGTACCCATTTCCCCACTAAAGTAGTAAATTCCTATTCAGGTTTAGTAAAAAAAAAAGTTGTTAAGTTATGCTACAATATACTCTATTATAGTTTTCAATTACAGTTAATATACAGTTTTACTGTATATGTTGAAATAAAACAAAATATATATCAAAAAAAGCTGTCTTGGGGCTGGCCCGGTGGTGTAGTGGTTAAGCTTGTGCGCTCCACTTCAGCATCCCGGGGTTCAGCAGTTCGGATCCTGGGCGTGGACCTACGCACCGCTCCTCAAGCCGCGCTGAGGCGGCGTCCCATGTAGAGCCACTAGAAGGATGTACAGCTGTGACATACAACTCTCTACTGGGGCTTTGGGGAGAAAAAAAGGAGGAAGATTACCAACAGATGTTAGCTCAGGGCCAATCTTCCTCAAAAAAAAAAAAAGCTGTCTTCCTTCTTGAGATAGTAAATAAAAGCAGAACTGTATTTATATGTAATAAACATTGAGAAATGAAAACCTAGAAATTTTAAACAATTTAAAGTACCCAAAATGAAATAATTCATAAATGGTAAATGTATTGAACAGCAGCTACGTCTTAAAGGGTGGGTGCTAGCTGCAGAAAGTTTAGTAGGCTAGGTTTTAATGCTTGGTTTCTTTTTTTATTTATTTTTTTTCCCCAAAGCCCCAGTAGATAGTTGTACGTCATAGTTGCACATCCTTCTAGTTGCTGTATGTGGGACGCGGCCTCAGCATGGCCGGAGAAGCGGTGCGTCCGTGCGCGCCCGGGATCCGAACCCGGGCTGCCAGCAGCGGAGCACAAGCACTTAACCGCTAAGCCACGGGGCCGGCCCTAATGCTTGGTTTCTTTATCTGTAAAATTCAGTCAGCTTATATTTCTTTTTCTCCCAAGGCTGCTATGAAATAAAGTTATCGCTTGCAAAACTATTTGAGCATTTTATATAAAACATGCCATATTCTTATCAAACTTTTGATTAAGCAGACTATCATAAATACTTTGATCATCTGATCGCTTAAAGTATTTCTCTCAGAATACATGATCAGTAGTTCAGTAAAAATTATTTCTTTAAAATCTTTTATTACGTAAGGAATCGTTGTAAAAAAATTACAATGTAGAAAAAGTAAGTAGAAAAATGTAGATGTACATGTAGAAAAATTCTCAATGTAGAAAAATATTGCAAAAGGAAAAAATACTCATACTCCCACAGTCCACAGGTAGTCAGTGCTAACAGCCGAGTCACTAATTGTTCGCTGTGCCCCTCTAAACTGCTGGTGGGACAGTAGGTTAATGTGCTGTCTCTAGGCTTAGGTGTCCTTGTGCTCTCAGCCGCTGGGGTGGTGGAAACAGCACTGGCCTGAGAGTCAGATTGCCTGACAGGCGAGTGACCTGGGGCTGCTCATTTAGCATCTGTGAGCCTCCCCTTCTAATGCTTAAGATCAGATGCCAATGAGATCCAATAAGGTAATAACATTTTGTAAACTGGTAGTCTACGCAAGGCAGGAGTCATGATTTGGTTTTGTGTTCTTACAAGAGAAATTAATGAAAGTGAGAGCACATCAACTGTTGTTGTTGTTTCCTTTCTTCCTCTCCCTCTGCTCTACCCACATTGCTAATAACAACCTAGTATAGAACCTTCCACATTTTCTGTATAGTCATGTAATTATACCAACACATTCTGCGTACTTTTCTCTGTGTTCATATAACCACACTAGCACATATAGGGTTGGTGGTTTTTCTGTCATTTATGGTATAAAAATTAGATCACATTGGGGGCCGGCCCGGTGGTGCAAGCGGTTAAGTGCGCGCGCTCCGCTGCGGCGGCCCGGGGTTCGCTGGTTCGGATCCCGGGCGCGCACCGACGCACTGCTTGGTAAGCCATGCTGTGGCGGCGTCCCATATAAAGTGGAGGAAGATAGGCACCGATGTTAGCCCAGGGCCGTCTTCCTCAGCAAAAAAAAAAGAGGAGGATTGGCGGATGTTAGCTCAGGGCTGATCTCCTCACAAAAAAAAAAAAAAAAAATTAGATCACATTGGATATTAATCTCTTGCTTTTCTTGTCTGACAATTATAGAAATTTCTCCATGTCAACAGGTGTAGATCCAATTCGTTCTCCTTAGTGGCTGCATTGTGTCCGTATGATTGCACTACAGTTCTTTCTACCATTTCCTTCTCGACATTTGTCTTGTCAGTTTTTTGTTTTTTTTTTTTTGTGAGGAAGATCAGCCCGGCGCTAACATCTGCCAATCCTCCTCTTTTTTTGCTGAGGAAGACTGGCCCTGGGCTAACATCCATGCCCATCTTCCTCCACTCTTTATATGGGACACCACCACAGCATGGCTTGCGAAGCGGTGCGTCGGTGTGCGCCCTGGATCTGAACCGGTGAACCCCGGGCCGCCGCAGCGGAGCGCACGCACTTAACCACTTGCGCCACCGGTCTGGCCCCCCGTTTTGTCAGTTTTGCCATGAAAAACATCTCTATGATAAATGTTCACCACTAGTGAGATTTGAACATCTACTTTATGTGTATTGGCCATTTGGGGTTTTGTTTTTTTGTATCACAATTTTGCAACAGATATACATAGTCTTAAAAGAAATGTTTTGTTTCATGCGTGAAGAATGTTAAACTTGTGTGTGTGCGTTAACAGAGTGTCTTTATGTTATACCTTCGTGGGAAAATTTTGTCGTAATTTTTGACTCAGTAGTTTCCAGTATGTTTACTGGATTAAAGACATCAACATCTTCACCAAATAAGTTTTCTTTTTTTTTTCCCATCTTTGTTACTATTGAATTTCTTCCATTTGTTATTTTAATAGCTGAGCTAATGAACCAGGGACACAAATTGCTTGAATTTCTTTTTGACAGTTGCTTGATTTTTGTTTTGCAAGTTTTCCCTTCAATCTCTTCATTTTCTCTTTTGTCTTTTCCTGTGTAATATTATTAAAAGCAAACTAACAAAAACCATGAAGAAGGAAGTATTTCCATTTAGGATAAAACATATTTAGAATAAAACATACATAGACTGTATAACACATAGCCATTACTAGTTGTGTTTAGCTTTTGGGAAAGTAGAATTGTCAGTATTTTTGTAATCACTAGGTAAGGTCTCTTTTTAAATTTTGTTTTTAATTTTATCCGTATTTATCTTCTACCAGAATATTTAAAAGAACAAAAGAAAACACGTTCTGAAAAAAAGAATAACCAATTTAAACTGTTCCCCATCCTCTTAGTTTGGTTTAAAAGAGTTAAATAAAACTCCAGGTGCTCAGGAAAATGACAGTGACCCCTCCCCAACTCAGGACCTGTTGAGGTGTCACCACTGACCAGAATCTTTTTAAGTGTAGATAACATAAAGAACTCCTTTTTATTAGAGAGATGCCTCCTTAGCCACATTGAGGCTGTCTCTAAAATGGGTTACATCATTTGTTTCACATATATTGTGTATATTTCACTCCAGCATTGAAAAAATGTTTTCGATGGAGAAAAGTTTGACTGTGTTATCTAACTAAAAAGTGACATTTGCCACAACATTTTTACATGTATTATGGTTTTCTTACACAAATAGGTTTATTTTGGTCACCAGCAAAATTAAGCCACATCCATTTCCATTTAATTGCCTGCTTTGGCAGTTTTCACTGACCCCTGTAACGTGTTGTGTTTGTTGCCATTTTCCCTGGCAGCTATTCATCGGAACAGCCCCCGGCCTGTGAAGGTACCGAGATGCCACAGCGATCCTCCGAACCCACATCTCATTATCCCAACACCAGAGGGATTCAGGTATTCCATGTAGTCATTTGCATTGCGCATTCTTCTTCCATGTGCATGCCGATGCTCTGAAAGCTACTGGATGCTTGCTCTGATAACTAAACATTTTTTCTGTATTCTTGTTCATACATTTTTAAAAGCTCTTACTTGCGTTATCTTGAAGACATACCACAGTGCCTTAGTTGCATAAGAAAAAGACATGCAAATTTAAAACAGACTTGTACCTTTCAAGATAACTTAATTTCTCAGCTTATTTATAACCTCCAGCTACTAAATGCTTTCAGCTTTGGAATAATTCTTTGTCTGTCTTTCTTTGAAAAATGACCTTAGGGAAACAAATTTGAGTGTGCATAGCATAGTAAACATTTGAAAAACAATACTAAATATCAGCTTAAAAGTGGAGGAAAAACTGGAGTGATCTTTCCAGTCTTAACTTTTACATGTATATGTAACAACGAAGCAACTTAAATACTAAAGTGAGCTTAGAAACTCGAGTACATTCAAAATACTTACCCTGAATGTGGTGGCATTTCTGCGTCTTGAGGTAGTGAGCATCTTCTCTCCCCTGTATAATCACTTTTTAAAAGTTAATTTTATTTGATAGTTTTTGCTAGTAAAGGACTACAGTTATTTTTAATAATAATTAGTTTGAAATTAGTTTTTTTCTTTTTCACACCTAGACCTGAATCAAGTTGCATTTTATATTTTTAAAGATTTTTCACTTCCTCACCCTATTTTATTTTTAATTGCAAACCATTTGACAATCCATTGCCCATTCTCATCTCTGTTCCTGAAGCTTCTCTTCTCGTCTTAGCACTCGGAGCGTGCCTTCCGACGCCCGGAGCCACGGCAGCCCTGCTGCTGCTACTGTTGCTGCTGCTGCCACCGCCGGTCGCCCTGGCCCCTCGGGCAGCGACTCGGCGTCGCCCAAACCCATCAGCAGTGCCCATGATACCAGGTAGTCTCCCTCCACCAGCATCGTCTCTCCTCGCCCCCCTCACGTGCACTTCTGCAGTCACTTGAGCTTCAGGATGTGTCCCAGGACGTGTCGGGACTTCTTTCCCGTGGTGTGTGTGATGCTCAGGGGCCTTCTGTGGGGTATCATGGCCCCAGGGCTCTGGCACTGATCAGCATGAGTAGATAGTCTGCCTGCTTTTAACATTTCTTTGGAGCTGATATTTACCAAAATCACCAGAGTCTCTGCCAGTAATAGCTCTTCAGAGTATCAGAGGAAAGAACCTGGTCTATGCCAGAAGGGGACATGGGAATTTTGGCAAACAGTGACTTTCCTGAGGAGTCCTAAGGAAAACTAGTTAATACTGTTAGGTAGTGATTTGTGTTTTTAGGAGGATCACTTTTTTAACCACGTTTCCTAATTTATACAGTTGTTGATTAGAAGTAGTTTATAATAGTGGAAAAGTAAGTTAATGGGGTTTGTATCTTATACAGAGAATAAATCGTTACTGGAGAGAGCTATCAGACATTTGGCAAGCGCCAGAAAAATGTCAGTGTCTTGGGTGAAGTCTTTAGTATAAGTAAGGAGGGTGTTGTAGTTTTGCCCATTCTAGTTGTGTTTTGGGGGCAGAGGATTTCATCAAGCACTCATATACTAATGGAGAAAGGACGTTTGGTTGCTCGTAATTCTGCCCTTGTGGCTGGTAGAAGGGACACTGTCACTATTCTCATCTTCTAATACAGATGGTGATAGAGTCAAATAAAACTATTTGGGTTGGGGGTAATCTGATGAAAACAGATGAAATGGTGAAGGAACTCAGTGCTCTGGATCCTGCTCCTAAGAAAAAATACTAGTATAATGTTGGCAGAAAGATGATATATAGCTTTAAAATTTAATGTAGACTAAAATGTTTTTAGACTTACTTTATAACAGTCTAAAATTTCTACAAACATTTCCATTCTTCTCATTCATTAAAATAATTAGTATTTCTAATTTTGGGTGATAAACATCTAAAACCTAAAAAATGTCAAAGTGTCTTAGAGCTTAAGTAGTCAACTGAAAAAATTAACAATTAACGTTGAACAAATTCCCATTTCCCCTCCTTATTTTTATGTTTAGAGCATCTCATGGCTAGTATTTCCACATATGCTTTCATGCCCCTGTGAGGGGTCCTGAAACTCTCCCGTTTACAAATGCGGTACAAAGTTAAGGGGAGTGACGTGCCCTGAGATGCAGCGTATCTGCATCTTGAGGAGAACACTTACCCAGAACCACGGAGCCTGGCGCCCACACTTGCTGCTTCCATGTTCACATGAGATTGCTCCAGAACTAAGAAAAGGGGAGTAACGTCCCACTTTTTAAAGGTTAACGAACTGTGGTTTAAGGCATTTGTAAGTTGATGGTGTGGTACAGGAAACGTATTTTAGTATAAAAGTTAAATACCTGCAGTTGGCCTTTTCACGCCTTTTGTCTTGGGCATTGCACAAGTAGTTTTTCAGCCAAAGTAGCATTTTGTAAGTATTCTTCATCTTAAATTTGTACATACTTGACAATGATTCTTGATACTTAGAAAGTTTACTACCGTCATAGTATGCCATCTCAAAGGCCATTTTTTACAAAGGAATAAGGTGTTCTTTATTTTATGGTAGTGTATAGGAGACGGTAGGCAGAGAACAATAAAGCCAGGGGAGGGCTGCGTAGCCTGTGGTTGTTAGCCTCATTCCTGCATTTGAGCCTTGTACATGCTCAGTTTAACTTGGGCCTCAGCCCCTTTACATGACCCTCTGTAGTGGAGTTTGAGATAGAGCGCACATGCCCGAGAGCTGGAGTCTCTGTGCAGCCCGGCATTTGTGGATGTGCTACAAGGAAGCAGAATGATGGCCACGACTTTTGGCGTCGGCAGGCTGCCCCAGCCCCACAGTGTGCAGCCCTTGCCTGCCTTAGAGATACATCAACCACAGTGAAATTTTACTTTACTCCACAGCATCCAATAAATAGTTTGGTTTGATTTGGTTTGACTTAGGAAATAGTCTGAGCTTCAGTTATCTTACCATTGTTTATAAAACATGTTTGCATTGTTTTGGTTGTTGGAGCCACCTCTTACTGATTTGCAAGAGCTGATTGTTAATTTTTCAGGAATTTTCCAAGCCAGTTGTTACACCACAGAAATTGTTGAACTCTACAACCCCTCCCCAACCCCCCACAACTGGTTGTTAACATTAACCAGCACATCACTTCATTTAGGTATCTTTTCTTGCCTTTTACCCTGCCAAAAATCTCTGAGGACGTGAATTAATTAATTTTGTCTCTGAGAAATCAGGAGAATAGAGGTGTTAAGTGGTTTCTCCATGGTCCCACAGTCTTCAGCGCAGCTTAGGAGCAGAGTGTGTTCCTTCATTTGAATATCAGTGATTTTTCCATGCAGTGGTGCCAAGACTTTTTGATGAACCACATGCCAGTAGAAGATGCCCCCCTTTCTTCAGACTTAACAGATACTATACTACATTTGAGAGTTTAGAGAAATAAAAAAGCATTGCGTGCTTCATAATTTGTGAACATCTGTTCAGTAGACCACGTTTCCTTAAACCTATTCAGTGTATAATAAAAAAGAGCATAAATGCTACCATACTTCATTATATCATTCATTTAAAAACGTACACTAAACTTGTTAATAAACTAATGCCATATTCATTTTGGATGATTTCGAATTATAATTTCAACTTCCTTTATTTAATTCTGGGTTTCACTCTTTATGAAATTCATTCTGTATTGCTGAACACTTAACTTGATTCTGGAAAAGCAGCGGATTAACTTTGTTCTTTATATGTTAAGCTTCCTGCTGTTCTGCACTTTTGCTTGGCTACTGCTTGAGAAATCGTTAAGTATTCCCGTCCACTTTCTTACTAAGAGATTTGAAATCTTTTGATTCATGTAATGATTTTAGCACTTTAAATAGAATTAAGTACATAAATATAATTTGATGGTAATTTTAAATATTAGCCATATTTGGTTAATAATTTTTATCCACCCTGGGCTTAAATTATGGAGCTTTCCACACATATCAATAACACTTCAATAAATACTGTTTTGCTTTTGTTTTTGTTGTTGTTTTTGACATAAAACAAGTATTATGCAGTGAAGTTTTCAGGTGTTTGCTGTGGAAGGATAAAAATATATCTTTCCTTGTAAACTCCAGGGGAGGGTTTCTCAGTAGCAGCGTTATTCATTTTGGGTGAAAAATTCTCTGTTTGGGGCTGTCCTTTGCATTGTCCTTTACCCGCTAGATGTCAGATGTCCCTGGGGTTAAAATCACCCCTAGTTGAGAGTCACTGCTCTAGAAGAATCTCACAGATCTTGCATTTTGAGTTCCATTGAATTGATAGCTCAATTTTTAAAAATATTAAAACAGGGGTTCCAGCGTCCCTGAAAATGATCGATTGGCTTCTATAGCAGCTGAATTACAGTTTAGATCTCTGAGTCGTCACTCAAGCCCCACGGAGGAGCGAGATGGTGAGTGTTGAAGGTATCAACTACATTCTCAACCAGCCAATCATTTGTCTCAGTCCACCAGTTTCTGTTGTTAATGCCTTTTAAATGGAATGAAGAATAAGAATTGAGAGAGCTTTAGGAGAAGATTTAATGCTGAACCCATTGGGTTTTTCATATGTGCCTCAAAAGGTGCCTTTTTAGCTGTATTTGCATTTTCTAGGTCTGCTTTTCTTGCTTTTTAAAAAATCATTATTCCTGGTATTTTAATCGTCAAGCACTCTTATTCACTTTAAAAACACAAAAGGCACACTGTGTTTGTTGATGGTATGCTGGAGTTTCATTACAGTGCAAACCTAGGAGTCTTTGCCCAGGAACTGCGTGGTGCTTGAGCTGTAGCACTGCCGGGCTCCTGGGCAGGACCTCCTGAGGGGGACGGTCCCCAAAGAATCCAATTTCTGCTCAGGATTCTATTATCTGTGACTTGTGGAAAGTGTATGTAGTTAAAATCCTGTGACTCATTAACAACTTCTTAGTTTGGTGCAATTTTCTAGAATTCATTGTAGAGACAGCTTCTCATACTCACATCAAAATGAAATTAATCACCACAAAGGACAGATTGATGGTAACTAATCATTGCCACTCACCATTTCAGTCTTTCTCTCAATTAAATAAGCATATTTGTTTTATAAGTTTTAATTTGTGTGAAAAATACTTTCTGCAGAACCAGCATATCCAAAAGGTGATTCAAGTGGCTCAACTCGGAGAAGTTGGGAACTTCGGACGCTTATCAGTCAGACTAAGGGTAAGAAAAAGAACATTGAACTTAAAATGTTTAAGCATAAAATCAGTTGCAGCTAAAATATACTGTATGCATTTATTATTAGACCTTCTACATTAATATTTGTGTTCTCTTTTATACCTCTGATATCACTTGCTATATGTGCCATTTGTGTACATTTCCTATTTTTTATAATAAATTACAAGCTCCTTTGGATCAGGAACATGTTTTACTCATCTTTGTGTTCTTTAAGCAGTATGATGGTTGATTTTATATGGCACCTTGGGTGGGCCCTTAGCATAATTCTTTGTCCATGGTAGGAATAGAACAAATATTTGTGAAATGAGTAACTTCATTTTTTATGCTGAGTAGTTGAGAGAAAGCATTTATCTTAACAAAGTAAGTGATCAGTCGATATTAACCAAAAGAATAAACAACAGAAAAATTATTGGTTTAGCACTTGATCTGTGAAATGCTTGCACATATTCTTTGGCACAACAGTCTTGAGCAATAGACAGAATAGATCTTGTTCTCTTTTCATAAATGATAAAAATTTCTGAAAGGCCAAATAATTTGGCCAAGGTGGTAAATGACAGAGCTGTAACTAGAACTCACTCCATCTGTCTCTAAGTCCTGAACTCTTTCTACCACAGCACCCCTTTGAAATGTGTGTGACTGATCAGAAGAAGAATTCTCCACCAAGGGCTAGAGCAGTCAGGAGGGATTTCATGGAGGGATGAGGCTTGAGCTGGCCCTAGAAGGAAAGACAGGTCTGCATCTGGCCAAGAGGAAAGTGCAGAATGAGAAGCACATCTGGATGCCCAGTGACTAAAGAATAGTCCAGCTGGACTGGACTGGATAGTGTCGATGTAAATGGAGGTGAAATTGAAAGAAGACCAGGTCACAGCCGGTCTCAGTGATCGGTACAGTGATTAGGGCCTTACCCCCAGGTGCTGGGCAGCCCTGAAGCCGCTTAAGCAGCTGGTGTGTTCCGGGAGTGGGAGGGTGGGCATAAGGCAGGCACTGAGGTGGGTTAAGCTGCTGGCCTGAACTGGGGAGGAAATGGGGAGATTGGTTAGAATACCATTGCAGTAATGCAGTATCAAATAATAAGATACTGGACTAAAGTGGGATTTGGAAAAAGGAATAGAGGCAAGAAACAGCTGTGATGCAACATTCGACAGGCTTGGGGCAGGTTAGGTGTGTGTGAGGGCCTGGGGTCAGGGGAGATTTCATTGGCTTGAGCCTGGTGACAGGGAAGAGGGTCTCTGCGGTGGCTCACATATAACCAGTAGTTCCCATGGATACCAGGTCTTTGCGATGATTTTCAAAATAAATACTTTGTGGTCAAGTAAACTTGGGAACTCTTGCGAGAGTTACAGTTCACATTGACTTATTAAAGACTGAGAAACCTTGAGAAATTTTTACTGTGAAGAAAAAGAAGCCTTTCCCAGAAATATTTGACAGTGGAGTCCGTGGCCTCACAGCTGTGAAATCTTGTTCAATGCCGAGTAGACTTGATGTGTCATATATTGAGGTAAAGGAAACAAGGATCCATGTTTTTAAGAAAAGATTGTAGTAAGAAACTGTAATTAGAATATTATAAATCTCTGGGAATTTCTCTTCTCCAATTAACCTTACAGTCATCCCCGTCCTCAATGATCTCTTTGTCAGAAAATCCAGGCTCTTAGCTAGTTAGGATACAGTATGAGACGTACTATAATAGAGACGTGTATAAAGCAGTGCTTTTCAAGTTATGGGTTGTGACCTATTAGTGGGTTGTAAAATCAGCATTAAAAAAAAATAGGATGGAGTCCAAATCACATGTAGTAAGAGTAATAGTTTCATGAAACTGTTGTTTTAGATATCTGTTCTTACTGTAAATCATGGTAAAACGAGTTGAAAAAATAGAGATATAGAACTGAATGGGGAAAATAAGGAATAATAATAACAGTGGCAAAAATTTATCGAGTATTCCTGTGTTCCAGGCACTGGGCTAAATGCTTTACATGCGTGATTTTATTAAGTCCTCTCAGTAACTCTGTGAATTAGGTATTATTACCTTCATTTCACAGATTAGGAATTTGATATATGAAGAAGTCAATTAACTTGCTCATTGTGAAACATCTAGAAAATGGTGAGGCCTGGATTTTATTCTGGGCATTCTGATTCCAGAGCCCTTACTCTCAGGTCTTCCCAGAGAAGGGACAAGTTCATTCCCCTCTCATCAGAGGTGGCTTCCTAGAAGAGGTGTGGTATTTCTGCTGAGCTGTGGTAAGAGTTACTTGTCAGGCACTGTGCTGAGAAGACAACATTTTAGGCAGACAGGAAAGCGTGAACAGAGGCATGGAAGTGAGAAACGGTTCAGTGTGTTCCATAGCGTTTTTCAGTTTGCTAGTCCAGAGCCTGTGATAGGAAAAGAAAAAGGGAATGGCTTAAAGAAATGAACCAGGAAAGATAAACTAGATCCAAATTATGCAAGACCTTGAATCCCACATGAAGGGCTTTGGATTTTTGGTAAACAGGTTGTGATGAACCATGAAATAAATTTACGTAGGAAAGTAACATCGTCAGATTTTATGTTTTTTTTTTTTTTTAATTCAATTTTTTTTTTTATTTATTGCTTTTTTCTCCCCAAGGCGCCAGTAGATAGTTGTATGTCATAGTTGCACATCCTTTCTAGTTGCTGTATGTGGGATGCCGCCTCAGCATGGCTGGAGACGCGGTGCGTTGGTGCGCGCCTGAGATCCGAACCCGGGCCGCCAGTAGTGGAGCGTGTGCACCTAACCACTAAGCCACGTGGCCGGCCCCCAGATTTTATGTTTTAGTAAGGTAATTCTGGCCAACGAGAGTGGGTTGGAGAGAGGAGAAACTAGAGGCAGGTGGGTGGCTACTGCAGCAGTCTCGCCCACAGTCTCGGGAGAGGAGGTCATCCATGTTGTCTGACTAGCTTATGTTTTAGGTGTGTATTTACACAGTGGATGGTATACTCTGTAGTTGTTAGATTTTGATGGACTGTATGTGAATAGGTAATGACAAGCCTTGCTCTGATGGAGTGCTAATAATGTATATTGCTCTGTCTTTGTTATTATTTGCTGGAAATTGACTTGATGATAATGATTGAGAGAACTGAGTTTGCGATTCTCCCTGCAGATACTGCTTCTAAACAAGGACCCATAGAAGCGATCCAGAAGTCAGTCCGATTGTTTGAAGAAAAGAGGTATCGAGAAATGAGGAGAAAGAATATCATTGGTCAAGTTTGTGACACTCCAAAGTCTTATGATAATGTTATGCACGTTGGCTTGAGGAAGGTGACCTTCAAGTGGCAAAGAGGAAACAAAATTGGTAAGGAGTCTAAGGAGTGTGACCCAAAGGTTGTCTCTGTTAGAAATAGCAAATTTAACTAGCAGCTTCTTTAGGTTAAATCTTATGTAGTTGGTCCCTCTCTCTTAAAGACATAGCAAATATATATTGTCTCTTTTGCAGAGGGTTCTGTGTTTTTGTTTCATTTTTAAAATGTATTCAAAGAGCAATACAAAATGAGATTTTAGAAAGAGATTCTTGCATGGTTCATTAAATTGGATAGTTTTACTTGATAACTCCAGAGGTTGACAGTGAAGAGAGAAGGAGCCCGATTATGTTTCAGATCCTTCTCCCATTTAATTGCATTCGTCTGTTGAGCATTTAGGACTGAAGAGGCAAACACAGTTGTAATACAGGACTCTGAGCCTCTGGAAACCTGAAGTTTCCGTGGAGCTATCAGTTAGGGCAGAAAACACTGAAAATAATCAAGTACTTTATAAATTGTATTATTGTTATCAATCTTATTCAACCATATATCCTCTTAGTTTAATGTCCCAAAGCTTTGTTAGTAGAACATCCACTCCCACACACTCCTGGACGGGCAGCAATGATGTGCAGCTAGACAGAGGCCAGGCTTCCTCCTGGGCACTCGCTCTGTCCCCTGTGTCCCGGCCCAGGCCTCCTCAAGGCTGGAGGGGCTCAGGAGTGTGCACCACGGTGCTTAGTACTCTCCCTCAGGCCTCTTCTGGAATTTGCCGAAGTCATTTCTACTCTATTGATAGATTTACAGGTAAGACAGTGAAGAGATTGCTCACGACTTCAGTTATTAGAGAATGAATAATAAGACTGTAGTAAGATAATTATAGTTGTATAAATACAGATCCAGAATTTGATAAGCTGGTTATACATCTGAATGGCCTAGCTTTGGTGACTGAGAATAGCGTGTTTGTTCCTCTTCCCAGGGGAAGGGCAGTATGGGAAGGTCTACACCTGCATCAGTGTCGACACTGGTGAACTGATGGCTATGAAGGAGGTGAGTGGTCTGTCCCTCTAGGGGGGCCTTTTTTTCTGAAGCGTCTGCGTGAAAAAGACTTGGTAAAGGAACTTGTATGTATGAGGTTCCTCTTAGTGTGTAGTTATGCACTGGCTTTAGTACTTCCCTGGTGAGTCGTCTAGGCCTGAGGCCTGCTCTTTAGCATTTATACCGTTGGGACCAGCCAGGCAGACACACTGAGATGACATATGAGAGTAAAGGAGAGTAAAGATGAGGTTGTAAGAGCAGGAACACAAATAATTCTGACACCACACAGGGATGGTAAGTGCCATCCAGAGAGAGACAAAAGTAAAGTTTGCTGAAAGCTTAGAGGATGGTGATAACAGTGGCATCTTACAGGGGGGATTTTGGGGACATAAGATAACATTCGTGATAAGCTTCAGAAGAGAGCAGCATTTAAAGCTGGAAGTAGAACGGGAAGAGCAGGGAACACCTGAGGAAGGCCACGGCAGGGAGACAGACTTGTCACTACAAGGAGACGCCCGTGACTCAGAAGCGGAGGCGCAGTGGAGGATGAGGCTGGAGCTGCTGTGGCCGCTGTGTCCCGAGTGGCTCTGCGCGCGGCCAGCACGCGCAGCTCCTGTCCCTGCCAGTCACTCCCTCTCCTGACCTCCTGCAGCGTGTCTTCATCTGCCCGCCCGGCACGTACCCACACTGCTCTTATAACCTTGTTCCAGCTGGGGTGCAAATGCTTAAGGGCAGAATTGTAGCTCATCTTTTTATCTTGTCCGGAGCCTAAATACCTGAGATTGCTTACTATATGTTTAATGTTTTTATTAATTCAGTTTGCAGTTTTGAAAATATCCCATTAGCTGTTATCTCACCAAATATTCTAAAGCAGAATTCATTTGGAACAACAAAGGAACGAAAGTCTGGAAGTAAAGTCACAAACAACACTGACCATAGTCCTGTGGGTCTGGACGGTGAAAGTGTCAGGAGACAGCTTTACAGCCCTCATATTTAAAGTTGTCGTGTTTCTAGTTTGTGACAGTAGCAACAGTAATCAACTGTTTTCCTTTTACAGATTCGCTTTCAACCTAACGACCATAAAACTATCAAGGAAACTGCTGATGAATTGAAAATATTCGAGGGCATCAAACACCCCAATCTGGTTCGGTATTTTGGTGTGGAGCTTCATAGAGTAAGCCAGCTTTAATCCCACGGTTTGTGTGAGGAATCAGTGAGGGTACAAATGGAGTCCTGTTCTACATCACAGGTCTTCTCATTTCAGAGCACAGTAACTTTGCCTAATTGTCAGGAAATCTCCATGAGTTACATCATTTCTGCCTTCTCTCTGAAACTAGAGGAGTTCTTCCTAAAATGTAAGTTGTAGACTGTAGTCATTAACCCGGCATTATAAAGCACTGAAACCCATCCTGCCAAGCAGAGGAGTCTTCTAAAATGCCCCTTACACAGCTTCTCGTTACCTTTTATTTTCCTTCTACTTTTTCCTGAACCACTATTGAATACACTGTTAAGTATTACTGATTTTCCTTTTATATGTATTTAAGGAGCCATTGTGAAATGAGAGAAAATTAAAACCTCACATTTCATTTTCCCTCTTGTGTTTAGAAATAAACACATGGAGGGAAAGAGGATAACTTGGAGTATCTTGGTGGAATACGAGCTTCCAGGGAAATTGGATGTTGGTGATTTTCAATGTTTTCACAAATAAATTCATATTTGAAAAGGATGTGTTTCAGTACTTAATAATATATTTATAGGGACAGCCCTGTTGGTCCCTGTCTGAGATTATATAGCTGGAGGATTATAGACATTTTATCACCTGTGATTTGGAGGAGATGCTCTTACCCCACCTAGCTATATAATTCCAGACAGAGGAGGCAGGCAGACACCGCTATAGAGGAGTTAGAAATGACTGTTAAAAGACAAATTCAGTGTTCAGGATGACAAGTGTAGCATACCATTAGAAAGAAGATTCCTCTGGGGCGTGGCCTGTGAAGTTTTCCAGATTCTTCACTTAGTGTACATGTAAACACAAGGCTGTGTTTTATTCCTCCTACAGGAAGAAATGTACATCTTCATGGAGTACTGTGACGAGGGTACATTAGAAGAGGTGTCAAGGCTGGGACTTCAGGAGCATGTCATTAGGCTGTATTCAAAGCAGATCACCATTGCAATCAATGTCCTCCATGAGCATGGCATAGTTCACCGTGACATTAAAGGTAATTCCCACATTCGCCTAGCTGCCGTGGGCCTGAGAGTCATCTGGTTGTCTGATACATAGCAGGTGCTTGCAAGATGCTTGTTCCCACTCCTGCACATCACTTCTCTAGAAAGAAATCCCTCTACTGTAAATATTCTTTGATAGAAGCCCCATATTAAGAAACTAAGTAGAACATACATCTCCATCTATGAGTAAGTCTGCTCTTTCTGTTCAACACTGCTTTTAGTGAAGTCTGTTTCCCAGAAATGAAATTTGCTATTTTATAGGCTGATTTGGCCAACCATGTATATTTACTAGGCATTTGTGATCAGAGCATCCTTTTCCTGATGTCAGGACCCTTGTGTATTTACATATGAATGTTTTGAATGTGTAAAGTGACAGTGAATCAGAGATGCCAGTGTAATTCATGATGTGCAGCTATGTTCTTGTGAGACAAGGATAGGGTTTATTTACCCCAGCCTCCTCCATTGTAGAGTTCTGCTGAAGATTGACTTGGTCGGGCTGATTGCTGACAAGTGGTTTCCCTTCTGGTGTGAGGGGAATAGCCATGCTGCTCTCTCAGAACTGTCTCTCTTGTGTTTAACATGCCATGCCCCTTACCTTTGTATTTGGGAGTCTTGGGGATAATTAAAGTGACAAATTATTTTTGTCTCTAATCAGCCCTAGACTAAAGGATTCCATTCTGTCACCTAGTCTGAGGCCTGCCTAAACACGTTCCCTCTAGAATTGGTCTGACTTCTGACCCCACTAGACCCAGTGGAGGGGCCGGATTACACCAGAGCCTGCTTTGGTCTGAGTGTCAGAATTGTCCGTGCGCTCTGAGGTGGCTCACCCTGAATTCCCAGCATACTCCAGTCTTGTTGTCTGCCGGCCTGTCCATCACATTGCTTTGCTCTCTGAGATCATTCTGGGCATTTGCTTAATTGGCTTTTTGTCAGGCCATGGCATTGCCTGTTTCCAGTTGTTTTGCCCCAAATACCATACTCAGTTCTCTGTCTGCTGTCATGAAATGGTACCTTCATGTCATTGGCCATGGCCGTAAAGAGAATCCCTGAGAGTCCTTGAATCAAGTCTGTTCACTTGTGTCCTTGTGATATTCTTTATAATTCAGCATGGCTAAGAATGTGCACACATGGATTAACTGCAGAATAATGAAGTGAGCACTATGTAGTCCCCTGTGGGGACCATCTACAGTGGGAGTACGCAAGCTATGAGGCTTAACTGTTTGACTTCAGTGTCATATGGCTAGTTATCTAACCTGAGTGGCTGTGTATTGCTTTTTGGAGGAAGTACCATAGGACACATAATGCCAGAGATGTGTGGCTCAGTTGGAGTGTTAATATCTTATCGCCTGTAGCAAAAGGCAGAGCTGCCCTGAGAAATGAGCAGTAACCCCAAATTCCAACTAGAGTACAAATTAGACGTGTATGTTGCTTGTAGAAATATGAGACAATTACAGAACATTCTTTTTGGTCACAGTCTAAAATAAGCCCAGTGGTGGCCTCAGATACAACTCTAAAGAACAGCAGTGGGTGCCAGTTTTTATCTCCATGTTGCTTCAGCTACAGGAGCCTCTAATTATATACAACTCTAATTTTCAGGAACTGTCACCACAGCATTTGTGTTTTATATATAATTTCTTTTAAGTATCTCTGTGAGTTTTTTTTTTTTTTTTTGGTGAGGAATATCAGCCCTGAGCTAATATCCACGCCAATCCTCCTCTTTTTGCTGAGTAAGACTGGCCCTGAGCTAACATCTATTGTCAATCCTCCTCCTTTTTTTCCCTTTTTCTCCCCAAAGCCCCGTAGATAGTTGTATGTCATAGTTGCACATCCTTCTAGTTGCTTTATGTAGGACGCCGCCTCAGCATGGCCGGACAAGCGGTGTGTCGGTGCGCGCCCGGGATCCGAACCCGGGCCACCAGTAGCAGAGCGCGTGCACTTAGCCACTATGCCACGGGGCCGGCCCCTCTGTGGGTTTTTAATATTAGAATTTATGCATGTATTTCAGTTCAGAATGTATTGATCAGAGTATCTACACTGATATTAAAGCTTTGTATTAATGTTTGTGAATAAGGCTTTGTAAGTAAAGTTTCATAAACCTTTACATTATTTAGTTTGTGAATCAAGTTCCTGGTAGTTTAGGTTACCACGTAAGCTTTAAAATCCCCGCTTTGTGTCTCAGAGGCTAAAGACTGCTTATTTCTGTTAGGTGCCAATATCTTCCTTACCTCATCTGGACTAATCAAACTGGGAGATTTCGGATGCTCAGTGAAGCTTAAAAACAATGCACAGACCATGCCTGGGGAAGTGAATAGCACGCTGGGGACAGCAGGTGGGGACTGACTTGGTTTGTCTTAGTGCTGTGACTTGTTACTGTGTGCTTGGTAACCAGGCTTTCCCCTCAGCTCTCTTGTCAGCAGAGAGCTGGGGAGCAGGTAAGCGTTTCTGACCACGAAGGACCACGCCCGCGGGCGCTGAGGCTTCCGCCTGAGTGCACTTGTCAGACTGGGAAGTTTAAAGGAGGGAGGAAAAGCCTTTTTTTCTTCTCAGAAAAACTTTGTTGTTCACGTTGGGTTTATTAAAACTATTCTAGCTGAAACAACATTATGTTTAAATGGTAATTATTTGTTTTGATTGTTTTGTGTCATAAAATTTTACGTCCTCCTTTGTAGGTTAAATTTCATATTTTCATTGTAAATACAATTTATCTCAAGATTTGCACACTCAAAAGTTTTCTTATAGACAGACGGTAAAATGTCCTTTCAGAAAATTGATTTGAAATATCTATTTTCAGGTTTCCATATTTCCTATTATGTAATTTGGAGAAAGTTTCCCCCCTCAACAAATTAGTTATTTCTTCTTTGTAGAATATTACACAATATCGGTTATTGCTTGGCTCTATTAATACCAGGTGTTGTGTTTATAACCCATTCTTATCACCATATCTGTGACCTTTAAAGCATACATGGCTCCGGAAGTCATCACCCGTGCGAAAGGAGAAGGTCATGGGCGTGCAGCTGACATCTGGAGTCTGGGGTGCGTTGTCATAGAGATGGTGACGGGCAAGGTAAGCAGACCCCACACCTGGAGGAGAAACTTTGGAGGGCACTTTACATGAACAGAGCAGTGGTTGTGGTTTTATTGTCATTATAAATACTGTGGACACATTTTCTGCTAAATAGAGAATATGACTAGAGATTAAGAATGTGACCTGTCAAACAATTCCATAAGTTAACACAAGTGACAAACTAAGAACCAAATTTATAAGATATATGACTTAAGAGAACTCTTATGAGGAATAAAAAAGCATAAAGCTCTGATTAAAACACAGAGAAGCGGGCTGCTACAAAAAGAAACGTGAAGTTGAAAACTTACATATCTATACAACGACTGGCACATGAATGCCTCTATGTCAGCTTTATTCATAATTGCCAAAACTTGGAAGCAACCACAGTATCCTTCAATAGGTAAATGGATAAACAGACTGTGGGAATCCATACCACGGAATATTGTGCAGCAATAAGAAATGAGCTATTGGGGCCGGCCCCGTGGCTTAGCGGTTAAGTGTGCGCGCACTGCTTCTCCGGCCACGCTGAGGCGTTGTTCCACATACAGCAACTAGCAGGATGTGCAGCTATGACATACAACTATCTACTGGGGCTTTGGGGAGAAAAAGGGGAAAAAAAAAAAGGAGGAGGATTGCAATAGACGTTAGCCCAGGGCCAGTCTTCCTCAGCAAAAAGAGGAGGATTGGCATGGATGTAAGCTCAGGGCTGATCTTCCTCAAAAAAAAAAAAGAGAGAGAAATGAGCTATTGAGCTATAAAATGACATGGAGGGACTTTAAAAGCATATTGCTAGTGAAAGAAGCCAATCTGAAAATGCCACATACTGTATGATTTCCAGCTCTATGACATTCTGGAAAAGACAAAACTATAGAGGTGGTGAAAGATCAGTGGTTACCTGGGCCTTGGGGAGAGACAGGGAAGGATGAATAGGTAAAGCACAAGGACTTTTAGGGGCAGTGAAACTGTTCTGTATGATATAGTATCTGAAAATTCTGAAACTTGATCTTCTGATAAAGATACTATTAATGAACAGTTATACAAATATATAAAGGTACAGTGTGTATGTCTGGAGTATCATTTATAAAGCAAAAAAGTTAGAAACCTCTTAAGTGTGATTAGTAGGAAATTAAATTGTACAGCTATACCTTGCAGCTGCTGAAAAAGATCACACATAATAAATGCTTAATAAATATTAGCTAATATTATTTCTATTAGCATTAACATAGAAGGATGCCCATGGTATCTGTTATTTTAGTCAAGCCATACATCAGAGAAGGAACAAGCTCTCACACTGAACAATACATATCACAATGACTAAAAAGGAGTACACAAATTAGAATGCCATACAAACTTAGTTCTTTCCCCCCTGAATCTCATTTTTACTGTAATCGTAATAAAATAATTTAAGCTTCATACTAATAGAATTTGATGTTCATTATTCAACAAGGTCGCTTATTAAACGTCCCTATAAGATAGATAACTGTTGAATTTTATATGTTTTATTGACATTTTCGTATCATTTTATATATTACATTTTTTATTTGCATGATGATGGCGTCTAGATAACGCTGGACTAATAGAACATCCCAATGGGGTAGGCAGACTGTGCCGACCAGCTGGTTTTGTAAATAAAGTTCTATTGGCACACAGTCACACCTGTTCATTTATATACTGTCTAAGGCTGCTTTCACACTTCAGTGGGGGAATTAAATAGTAGTGATGGTGATCATATGGCCCACAAGCCTAAAATATTTACTGTTTGCCCTTTTTAAGTGAAAGTTTGCTGGCCCCTGATATATATTAGTATTGAGATGCCTGGAACGCGATTGAGCAGTTGTGGTTTTTTGTGGCCATATAGTGTTAAAACCTGATTTTTTTTTCTCTTTTTTTAGAGGCCTTGGCATGAATATGAGCACAACTTTCAGATTATGTATAAAGTGGGAATGGGGCATAAGCCACCAATCCCTGAAAGATTAAGCCCAGAAGGAAAGGACTTCCTTTCTCACTGCCTTGAAAGTGAGCCCAGGATGAGGTGGACAGCCAGCCAGCTCCTCGACCATTCCTTTGTCAAGGTTTGGCAGACTACTCTGTAGTCTTCTCCATGTTTGAATATTTGAGTTCTGTTTGCATCTGACACTTAAGGAAATTTGGAAACTTAAATATAAATATCTCTATCTGAAATGGAAAGGAACTAATGCATTATGCCAGGGAATTTTGTATATGTTTTTTCTTTTGGAAAATGTTTATTAAGGTTCTCCTGCTTGATCCATTCTGGTGGTGTGTTTGAGGTGCATTTTAAATGAGACTGGATGAAAGACATAGTTTTCCCTCTTGAGAGTGTGTAGTCTCCTTAAGTACAGGGTTAGTAATGACTAATCTCTACCAAGAGAGTAGAGACAGGATTAGTAATGACTAAGCATTGTGTTAAAAGTTGTGATAATGGTATGTATGGCATGTTGTAGGGTCATCGAGAAGAGGAATTTAATCCCGTCAGGTAATCCCAGATACTGCTTTTTCTAGAGCAAGATGCCTGAGCTGTTTGGGAGAGTTTCGCCAGGTTAGGGATGAGGGTAGGGGTATGGCAGACAGAATGGAAGAAACGTGGAAAGGCTCACTACTTAGAGGGTAAAACAATCAAGGAGAACTGTGCATAAGTAGATACCAGTGGAGCAAAGGATGTGGGAAATGGCTAAAGATAAGGCTGGGAAAGTAAGCAGGAGCCATGTGAAGTAATTTCAGTTTTATCGTAAGCATGCCAGGATTAAATAGTGTTTTAGAACGATCGCTCTGGAGGCAAGAGACTACTTAGGAAGCTGCTGATGTGGCTAATGGGTTGGGAGTGGAGGGCAGAGGTGAGTTTTCAGTGATATTTAGGAGTTTAAATGGCCATGACTGAGTAACTGATTGGATGTGAAAGGTGAGTGAGGGGAGGAGTCTAGAATGGCTCTCAGGCTTCTGGCTTGTGTCCCCAGGTTACAGAGTCCATTTGCCAAGACAGGTGAAGAGGGCAGCTGGTTGAGGGTTGGGTCAGGGAGATGATGGTTTCCTTTATAATAGATTACATTTGAGGTGTGTTTGGAACGTCTGCTTGGGGATTTCAGATCGGAATTTGGATATTTTGGGCTGGCATTCAAGAGAGAATTGGGGTAGCACACAGATTAGGGAGACAGAAATGTTGCTGGGAGAGTGTTTAGAGGAGAAATGGAATGAGAATGGAACCCTGGAGAAAACATTTAAAGAGCCCTGGAGAGGAGCGCCTGATAAAGGAAAGGAAGGTGCAAAAGAGTGGGGTGTGACATTATTCCTCGGTGAATGAAATCAAGGAATCAGTAGCCTGATTTGCTATGTAGATATTTAGAGACTTGTAATTAAATAAAAATGTATTTCTTTGTTATGAAGTATAAGCAGTTTATATTGACTTGATATTGTACAGATATGCTCTTAAAAATGCCTTCAGTCAGTTCATAGAGCAGTGACTTGGCACTCACGTTATTCATTGCACCGACTAAGCCTCCCTCTGTGCCAGGCACAGTGCTGGGGCCAGCAAGATGCATTGATTGTGACTTGCCTGTACGTTTTACACGGAGCATGAATAGGGTTCAGCTCTCTCCTGCCTTCCTCACAGGTTTGCACAGATGAAGAATGAAGCTGATCAGTCTGTGGCCTAGTAGTGTGTGTACTCGGAAAATTCTCTTAATCACTACTGTATGTAATATTTACATAAAGACTGTGCTGAGAAGCAGTGTAAGCCTTTCTAACTTTCCAAGACTGAAGACTGCACAGGTGACAAGCGTCACTTCTTCTGCTGCTCCTGTTTGTTTGATGTGGCACGGGGCCCTCCTGAGTGACGGTGTCCACGAGGTAAAGAAGCTGCATGTTAAGTGCCATTACTACTGTACACAGACCATCGCCTCTGTCACCTCTGTTTCTCACGTGACTGAGACCGTGACATCAGTGTAGTATTTTTGACCTTCTTAGGTTCAAAAACAGTTGTAGTGTTATCTGGCGTCCTGGGCCTTGTTGTTAATCTCCTGTTTGTCGAGTGCACTGACTGTGAAACCTTACCTTTTGTTGTTGTTGGCAAGCCGCAGGTTTGTTATGCAAAAGGCTGATTAATGAAATTTAAGAAAAAGGTTCTTTTTTCAATAAATGGTTTATTTTAGGAAAGCTCAGTTATATTGTCTTTTAATGGTTATCAGCTTCAGAGCCAACACATTATCTGATACAGAAGTCCGTCATTTCCATTCATGTGTTCCTCAACAGAAGGGGCAGAATCCAGTATGCTAAGGGTGGGCCCTGGATTAGGAGTTCCCTCAGGGTCTAGGGTCTCCTCGCTGAAAGAGCTAAATGAAACAACACTAAGGATGTCAGAGGGCCGTTTAAATTATTTTATATTAACCAGCAAGTTTACAACAGATAAAAGTTTAAGCCTTGTTATCACATGTTGGGGGTTCAGTTTATTTTTAAACCAAGATGTATAGGGACTAGGTGGATATAAATACTGCTGAATAGTCTCTTGACAAGAAAGCGTCTTTTTCAGAATGTAAATATTTCAGCAGTTAGTTTTCTAAAATAGCCCAAATTATATGTCATTGATGGTGTTCTTTTATTTCTTTTTGCTATTAAATTTTTTTAAAAGATTGACCTTAAAGCTTCTTGAAATCTTTTTAGAAGATCATGGACTTATTGCTTACACATAGCAGCTGACTCTGGGCGAGGAATTGCTCAAGTGGGTTCTGTATTCACCTTCCCTCCAGGGTTGGAGATCCCCTAAGTCAAGAAATGAATGTCCAGAGAGTGCTGGCATCACAGAAGGATTTATACAAAAACTTAGATTTTTTTAATTTCAGTTTTTTAACAGCTTTTTTAGGTATAATTTTCATAATATTTGAAGTGTACAGTTCAATGATTTTTAGTATAGTCACATAGTTGTACAGCCCTCGTCACAATCCATCTTAGAATAATTCCATCAGCCCAAAAAGAAACCTCATGTCCGTTTGCAGTCACTCTCCACTCCTACCGCCAGCCTTAGGCAACCACCAAGCCACTTCCTGCCTCTATAGATTTGCCTAGTCTGGACATTTCATATAAATAGAATTTTTACAATATGTGGTCTTTTGTGTCTGGCTTGTTCCACTTAGCATGATATTTCTGAGGTTTATCATGTTGTAGCATGTATCAGTACTTCATTCTTTTTTATTGCTGAATACTGTTCTGTTGTATGGATATGCCACATGTTTTATTTACTCATTTACTAGTTCCACTTTTTGGTTTATAGTGAAGAATGTTGCTCTGAACATACGCATACAAGTCTGTGTGTGGATATGTGTTTCCATTTGTCTTGGGAGTGGAACTACCGGGTCATATGGTAAATCCATGTTCAATATTTTAAGAAACTGCCAAACTGTTTCCAAAGTGGCTACACTATCTTACATTCCCACCAGTAATGTATGAGGGTTCTAGCTTCTCCATACCCTCGCCAATTCTTGATGTTGTCTTTCTTTTTGATAATAGCCATTCTAGTGTATGTGAAGGGGAATGTCATTGTGGTTTTGATCGGCATTTCCCTAATGATGGTGAGCATTTCTGCCTGTGCATGTTGGCCTTTTGTATCTCTTCTTTGGTGAGATGTCTGTTTGAATCTTTTGCCCGTTTTTAAATTGGGTTATTTGTCTTCTTATTGAGTTGTGAGAGATTTTGTATATTCTGGATACAAGTCGTTTACCAGATATATGATTTGCAAATGTTTTTCCCCCAGTCTGTGGCTTGTCTTTTTGGTTTTTTAATGGTGTCTTTTTGAAGCACAAAAGTTTTTAATTTTGCAATCCAGTTTATCAGCTTATTCTTTATTGCATGTGCTCTTGATATCATATCTAAGAAATCATGACTTGATCTAAGGTCGTGAAGATTTACCACCTATGTTTTCTTTTAAGTGTTGTATAGGTTTAGCTCATGTTTAAGTCTATCGTCTATTTTTAGTTAATTTTTGTGTATAAGATCAGATAAAAGTTCATATTCATCCTTTTGCATATGGATATTTATTTGACCCAGCATCATTTGTTGAAAAGACTATTCTTTCTCCGTTGAATTGTCTTGGCATCCTTGTTGAAGTCAGTTGACCATAAATCTAAGATTTTATTTCCGGACTTTAAGTTCTATTCCATTAATCTCTGTCTTATGCACTGCCACACTGTCTTGATTAATGTAGCTTTGTGGTAAGTTTTCAAGTTCGGAAGTGTGAGTTCTCCAACTTCATTCTCATTTTTCAAGATTTGGCTAGCAAGTGTTGGCTATTCTGGGTCATTTGTATTTCCCTATGAATTTTAGGATCAGCTTGCCAATTTCTGCCAAAAAAAACCCAGCTGGGATTTTGATAGAGATTGCATTGAATCTATAGAACAGCATGAGGACTGTTATTATCTTAACAATATTAAGTTTTCCAATCTGTGAACACAGGGTATCTCTCCATTTATTTGGATCTTTAATTTCCCTCAGCAGCGCTTTATAATTTTCAGTGTACAATTCTTGAAAGTAAGTTTATTTCTATTTATTCTTTTTCAATTTTATTTTAAGATTGTTCATTGCTAGTATATATCAATACAGTTGATTTTTGTATATTGATTTTTTTTATCCTGTGGCCTTGCTGAACTCGTTTAATAGCTCTAGTAGTTGTTTTTTAGATTCCATAGAGTTTTCTACATATAAAATCATATTGTCCATGAATAAAGACAGTGTTACTTCTTCCTTTACAATCTGATGCCTTCTATTTCTTTTTCTTGCCTAATTGCCCTGGCTAGATCCTCTGTCCAGTACAATGTTAAATAACAGTGGTGGGAATGACATCCTTGTCACCGTTTTGATCTTAGGTGGAATCATTCATTCTTTCACCATTAACTATGGTGTTGGTTGTGAATTTTTCATAAATGCCCTTTATCTGGTTGAAGACATTTCCTTCTATTCCTGGTTTGTTGAGAGTTTTTATCATGACTAGGTGTTCAATTTTGTCAAATGCTCTTTCTGAAATTATTAAGATGACCATATGGTGTTTGTCCTTTATTAATCTGGTGGATTTCATCAACTGATTTTTGGATATTAAACCAATCTTTCTTTCCTGGGATAAGTCCTAGTCACACTCATTATTTATAATCCTTTTTATATATTGCTGTGATGATAATCCTTTTTATGTATTGCTGTGATGTTTTCATTTGTGAGGTTTTGTTGAGGCCTTCTGCTTCTGTATCACATGAGGGATATTGCTGTGCAGTTTTCATTTCGTGTGATGTCTGGGTCTGGCTTTGGCATCAGGGTAATGCTGCCCTTGCACAATGAGTTGGGATGTTTTCCTCCTCCTCTGTTTTCTCCAAGAGATTGTGAAGAATTGGTATTATTTACCATATTTCTTTAAATGTTTGGTAGAATTCACTAGTGAAACCAACCGTTCTTGGGTTTCTCTTTGTGGGAAGGTTGTGTTTTGTATTTTTGTTTTTGCTGAGGAAGATTCGGCCTGAGCTAACATCCGCTGCCAATCTTCCTCTTTTTGTACGTGAGCCGCCACCACCGCATGGCCACTGACAGATGAGTGGTGCAGGTCTACGCCTGGGAACTGAAGCAGGCCACTGAAGCAGAGCCCACCAAACTTAACCACTAGGCCACCGGGGCTGGCCAGGAAGGTTTTTAATTACCAATTCAATCTTTTTACTTGTTATAGGTCTATTCAGACTTGCTAGCCTCCTTTAGTCAGTTTTAGTAATTTATATCTTTCTAGGAATTTGTCCATTTTAGCTAAGTTGTCTCATTTGTTGGTATACAGTTGTTCACAGTATTCCCTTAAAATGCTCTTTTATAAGGTTGATAGTGATGTCCACTCTTTTATTCCTGATTTTAGTATTTGTGTTTTCTTTCTCTTTTTCTTGCTAAAGGCTTATCAATTTTGTCGATCTTTACAAAGAATCAATTCTGGGTTTATTACTATTCTCTGTTGTTTTTCTGGTTTCCATTTCATTTTTTTCCCCCACACTAATCTTCACTATTTCCTTCCTTCTGCATGCTTTGGGTTTAATTTGCTCATCTTTTTTTTTTTTTTGGTTTCTTAAGATAGAAAATGGTGAAGATAAAAATGATAGTAAAAATAATCTGCCAGACCATTTCCTTTTTTATATATGGTTTACAAATAGAGCATATATCTTGAACACATTCTAACGATAGTTTCTCAATAAGTTAAGAAAATGTAATGTAAAAGCAAGGGATAGATTTTCTTTTTCCTTCTAAAATAGCTTCAGTCTACTGACATTATATTCTCTAGAGTAGTGTCAGCAAACCTTTTCTGTAAAGGGCCAGAGACTAAATATTTTTGGCATTGCAGGCCATACAGTCTTGGTTGCAACTACTCCACCCTGCTATTGCAGCATGAAAGCAGCATAGGCAAAGGGTACATGAATGGATGTGGCTGTATTTCAATAAAACTTTATTTAGAAAACAAGCAACAGGTGGGCCATAGTTTGCCAAACACTGCTCTAGAGCATTAAGCAAAATTAAGAAACAGTATTTTCTTAGGCTATAGAGCTTATCCAAAAGAGGATTATCTTTCAAAGGCAGTGTGTAATGCTGCCTTATTCATACGTTTTATTTACTGCTGTGCAAAGGTGAGTTATACTCTGTTGGGTCAAAACTGAGATGTGGCTATGAGATAACAAGGCTGGCTTTCTTGTGGCCTTAAACAAGGATGCTGAAGGCATCTCCAAGAGGAGTTTGAGCTTGCTGCTTAAGAATGCATTTCTCCTTATAGGAGTGTAGGTCTGTCCCTTGAAGCATGCCTTTTTTCTCCTAGTAAGCGAAGAATTGTGTATTTTTCCAAAACCAATGAGTTTGTTACTGACAACGTTGAAGCAGGTAGCTCCTTTCTTATTAGTTGTGGTGTCTATAGGCACCGCCTTGCAAATCACTCATTTAATGTTGTGATGGAAACTTATGTGATATGCTGCTTGAAACGTTGATCACTTTCACCCTCCCTATAGCCTGTTAGCCTCTCAAATTCCCAGCCTTGTCCTGAATTACCATCAGAAGGGTCACAGACTTCCACTCTGGGGCAGCTCCTCTGGTCACATCCTCCAGTCTGCCATTTTATCATGTCAGTTTTTCTCTTCTTGAGTCAACTGTTGTGAATTGTAGACCCTCAGTGTTTTTCATACATCGTTAGGTGATTTTTTCTTAGTCCATTAGAATCATTCCTTTTCCGAGTGACTTCCTCCAAACATATGTGCAACTTGAGTGGTTTCCTGACAACCTTCCATTTTTATATTATCTCTGTTTCTTGAATTGACAGGGTGACTGTGTTGCACAAATCCAAGAGCCACTATTAACATTGAATTTTATTTATTCTTTAGTCATCATCTTCCTTGATAGCCTCTTTCCATTTTGAAATCATTTTGATTGCTATAAAATATTTATTTTGAGCTAAAATCAACCTCATCATATTGCTAATTCATACTCTCTAAACCTGAGTGTTCCTACACATATTTGAATATTGCTATGTTTCCCTTCTCTTCATTCCAAGTCTTTCATCTCTGCCTCCCAAGTTCCTCCCGTAATAGTTTCTAACTCTGAAACCATCTAGGCTTTCCCAGGTCTCACTTCAGTGTGTCGGTAACCCTTTTAGAGAGTGTCAGAACTGATTGTGATCTAGGTGTTCTGACAGTAGCAGGAGTGTTGTGTTCCATGTTGTAGATCTATGCTAATATTTATGCAACGAGATGGAAATGGGTCCCATCTTCATGGAGCGTGTAGTCTAATCAGGGAGACAGACCTTGAACAAGTAGCTAAATGTGAGACACCCTAAGCCCCCAGTCCCCCTGCCCTGTTGGTTTATATGGGGAGCTAACTAGTAAGGGAAGTTAAGAGAAAGCCTCTCTGAGAAGTTGATACTACATTACACATTACATTACTACATTCAACCTGGGAATGTAGTAATGAGCTAGGCGAGAGGGAGAGAATGAGTGACCACCACGTGTGTGTGGGGAAGGGGTCGAGGGCTCCAGGCAGGGGCAGGGAGAGCATGGAGTAGCGGCAGAGCTGGAAGGAGTGGAACACTGGCAGCCAAGGATCAGAATGGCTTGTGGGGAGGCGAGGGAGATGGAGGGATAGGCTGCAGGGCCTTTCCACTCGCCCTAAAGATAGTGGCCACGTCACTGGAGAGATCTAGAGATCTGCATTTTCCCAAATTACAGTTTCATGTTAATTTTATTTCGTCTAATCCATTAAGCCTTCTAATGGTATCAACTATATACTTTATCAGTTTTAACTTTGTTCAATTCATCAATAAAAAATTTGAAAAGATTGCTGCATAGCATGACCGAAACAGTAGCCCCAGTTGACATTTACCAGCTCTCTCTTCTGCGCTGAAAAACTACTGTTCATCTGATCTGCACATCCTCATCCTCTCTATATGACTAGCATGGTTCTGTCAAATACCGTGCTGAAATTCAAATTCACGAGTTCTGGAAACCTATTTGAAAAGGCAAATTTGGGCAATTTAATGTCATTCATCCTTAGGGCATCTTTGCTGTCTCCTAGGACAGACGTTATCTCCTAGGCTAGGACATTACTGCTTTCTTTTATGTACTCAAAAATCACCCACTTAATAATCTCTTCTAGAATCCTGCTGCAGAGCAGTCTGTAAAATGCATTCATCTTCCCCTTTAAATTGCTTCCCTCCGAGTCTGTCTCCTCAAAGAGCCTCCCTTGGTGCAGTGCCCAAACCCTGGGCAGCAGTCATACAGGCTCAGAGACAGGCTCAGAGACGAGGACTCACTGTGCGCTCTGAGCAGCTCGTTCCCTGACGTCCGTGTGGACAAGACAAGAAGGCAGAAGAGGAGTGTTCTACCCTGTGGTCTGCAGGAGGCCTGGGGAGCCCTGCTTTTTCTGCCTCAGATGCACTTAGCTCAGTAGGCGCTACATCATTCCGCCAAGGCAGGGCTTCTGCTGACCTTACTTTGTATGCACTTTAAAAGTCTGAGCCACCCTGTACTATTTCATCAACTTCGTTAACATCTCCACCTCATTCTTTCCTCATAATTTGCGAACCTAGATAGAATGGCATTCTGAAACTCCCTTGATGCTTTTCTGAATTTCTTAGAATGTTTGGCAAAGATCTGGCTAAAACTAGCACCGTGGACCATAAGAAGAGAAGGTGCAATTTGTGTAATTTAATTCATTTTAGAAACCCAAAGAAATTAAAGTTCAGCAATCCTAACTTTGTATTCATACAACTTACCGCCTTAAAATTCAACAGAACACAGATGCCAGAAATTTCAAAAATAGCTAGTCACTCCAAAATGTGAAACTAGAAATATTCTCTCAGTTGAGGCAGTCCTTGTCTCGCATTCCAATAGCGGACTTGAGAGGTTTTTTTTTTGTTTAGAGGAAGAGCATTTATCAAAATGAGAGCCAGGACTGTGAAGAGGCTGCTGGCCCCGCTCTGCAGCACCTGGCAGCACAGCTCTGTCCCACCCTCCGCTCCGTCAGGACAGACCTGAGGTGTCGGGAAGGGGGTGTCGGGAAGGGGGGCAGTGCCAACACGTCAGGGGACATGTTGCGTTTAAGCGTTCCTTATTTCAGTTAAGGCAGTGTAGAACACAGTTGCTGAAGGGGGTGAACACTGACCCCTAACAGGACAACCCGAGTGACCTGTCACACAGTGAATGAGACTCATACTGGCAGGTGCCCTTCCTAGAAGCTCTGGGGAAGATGGGGACAGTGGACAGCTGACTGCAGACACAGGCAGGCGGAACAGTGGCCCATCTTGCCTCTGCCTTCTTTTAAACACAGGTGGCGGGTGATGGCAGCCCTGATATTCCTCCTGTGGTCCTCAGGAGACCGGCTGCCCCCAGAGGGTTTGCTCTTCCCACTTCAGCCTCACAAATACGTGAAGAGTCTAACCGTGCTCTGGAGAAAGCTGGATTAAACGTTGTGTTTTGAGTGGGGAACAGGTATCCCGGAGAATTTTCACTGATACCTTTCTTCCCACCTTGTCCACATTTATGAGTAAGTTCTGAAAGCCTCTGCAAAGCCTGATCTGTTTTGCTCGGGGACCAGCCAGACCACCATTCCACTCTCCCAGGAGAGAAAGCAGAAGCTACCGGGGCCTCTTTTTGTGTCTGTCACGTCGACTATTGATTGCTTCGTTTTGGCTGGACTATCATAGGATTTTACATCTAAATCACTGTCTTTCAGATCCACTTACGGATATGTTAGAAAAACACTGTTTTTAAAATTTTTAAACATTAGTAGCTACTTTCACAAGGTTTTGCATGCATTTATTTAGAGAATACAGCAGTCAACGATATTCCAGTACTGCTATGTGATCATGTGAAAAAGATTCTGCTCTGTCTAAAAATAACTAAACAAGGTGATAGGCTACCTCATGAAGTGCATGAGTTCTTCCTCTGTGGTTAATCGGGTTAACTTATCGTCACAGAGTCTATCCACTTTCCCCAAACTTCCAAGCTGCATCTTGGATGGTTAGTGTGTTTTAATAAAGACAGTCACTCTGTGGGCTTGCTTTCCTAGAGGAAGTGCATTGCACTGCCTGCCTTGAAGCTGCAGGGGAGTCTAGGACGTGGCCCTCGATATCTGAGATGACCGCACTGCTGTCCAGATGCAGGAAAGCTTTGTATTTTCACGGCCACACTCTATTTCAGAGCAGGCTCTCAGCAGGGCTGACCTGAACTACCAGGAGATGGAGATGTCGACAGACAGGGCGTGAAGCTCGTGGTCCATGATGCACTACTAGGGAACAGAGAAGTGGTTTAAACTCCACGGGTTTTTAGTTCTGAGAAAAATCAATACCCTGGGAGCCAGACAGCTCTCAGGGATTTGGGGAGGAGTGAGGAGTCTTTCCAGGGTGACATGCTTGTCTCTGCCACTACGGTAACAGAGCAGAAGGAAAACCAGGTCCCCACACACGTAACAAAATGTCTCTTCATGGAAGGGCCAGACAGCTGAGAAGATGTCAGGATCTTGCCCCAGGACACCATATTCTCGTTTTCTAAGGCAGTTTAAGAAAAGAGCACCAATTAGTTCCTTCCCAGGAGAATATTTTGCCCACCATCCTCTGACATGGACCTGAGGCACTGGAGAGCAGCCTGTGTGTGTGTGTGCATGCTTGTTATGTTCTGTGTCTGGTCCCAGAGCCAATTCAGAAGAAAATGAAATGTCTGTGGGCCCCTTTTGTGATCCAGGGAGAAGGAGGGGATGTGTGTTGTTAGAACTTAGATTACCATTGTATTGAATGGGAGGACATAATGGGGTAAAGGACATGTTTTTTGACACTTGAAGGTACTGAGCGTTTTTGAGAAGTAGCCACATGGGGGCAACTTTCTAATCTTTCATCCCTTATTTTTTTAGTGCTTTAGGATTCTTAAAGTGTGCTCCCATATACTGCCTAATTTTACCCCTGAAATGACCCAAGAGGTAAGTGTTGTCACCCTATTTACAGATGGGGACACTGGGACTCCAGAGGTAAAGTGGCTCCCCCAGGGTCTTACAGTGAGTCAGCTGCAGAGTTTGCGAGGGTAAGCTGTGCAGCTCAGAGCATGAGCAATGCGTCTGACTGCTTCCTTAGGTCTCCTGTGAGCTAGGAGTCCCCAGCATAGACCAGCCCCCATGTCCAGGGTGAGCCAACACGCAGGAAAATGTATACATACCTAAGCTGCCCCAAGGGCCCTCTTGTGACTCAGGTGGCCATCCCCAGGCTTTTGTCCACGACTCTGTTCTGTGTGCTTCGTGGGAAGGCTGCCTTTGAAACCGGCACATGGCCTTATGCAGGGCAGGCAGACGCATGAGGCTGTCAACTCTGGCCTCAGGATGCTGGCAAGGGTCAGCTCAGGCCCTGGCCTCACTGATACTCTTGTCCCACAACTAAGCCAGAATTTGTTCCCTTTTTCACTTCTACAGATTTATATCAGTGATACGTTACTGTGCCTTAAGCAGAGAGAGCTCTCTAGAACTCTCTCACAGCTCCTTGGTTTATCTTGTTCAGTTGTGCTTGGTAAACAGTGATGAAATGAGCAAACGTATGAAGACATGATTCTGAATAGAAGAATATGCCTTTAAATAATATTTGGCTGACTTTGCTCTGGAGCAGTTCATCTCTTCTTATATAGTCACGTTGCTTAACGATGGGGATACATTCTGAGAACTGCATCGTTAGGCGATTTCGTTGTGTGTGAATGTCGTAGAATGGACTGAAGGGAAACAAAATTTGCCCCCCTTCAAAATATGTCTCTAACATGAGGATTATTTTAGGCTGATTATTTTTAAGAAACAAAAGACTCAAAGGTTTTCTTGTTACCTCCCCCTTAACTGCCTAAAAGAATTCAGATAAAAAACCTGTCTCAGGAAGTGAGCTATCACGGTAGCATCACATGAACTGGGTGGTGGACGGGAAGGAACCTAGAAAAGCCTGTTGGTTGGGCTCCCCCCTGTGTTCTTCTGTTTCTGTGTGGCCAAACACTTGTTTTCCAAACGTTTGCTCCTTTTCACCTACCTGTGAATTGCCTTTCTTCCCTTAGAAGTCCCTGACTCTCCCCACGCACAACATCTTCTTTTGTCTCTAGCTGAGGATAGTATTTAAGGTGAGGGCTTTGTCCATTTTGGCAAGTTACTTGGTTTTCCTGGGTTTCTCCCATGTATACATGTCATTAAACTTTTGTTTATTTTTCTCCTGTTAATCTGTCTCATGTCAGTTTAATTCTTAGATCAGGCAGAAGAACCTAGAAGGATAGAGGAAAATTTCTTCCTCCCCTGCAGTACTTACACAAACCTAGATGGTATAGCTTACTACATTCCTAGGCTATAAGGTGCTAATCTTACGGGACCACTGTCGTATATGTGCTCTGTCATTGAAAACGTTATGCAGTGCATGATCGTATAACCACAGCAAAATAGGTCTGTAGCAGGCAGCAGAGGACCCAATTTCTGCTTGCTACTGAGATTAACAGAGGATGCAAAGTCATTGCTCCACTCGCTACAGAATGCCCAGGCTTTATTTTTACGATCAGTTTCAAGATCAGTTTCTTCAGGGAGTTGGGCACATCTTAAAGACTTAGGCCAGGGAGACTCCATGGCAGGGAGATTGGGGAAACTGAAGCTGTCTTACAGGGGCCCTGTCACTGTGTCATACAGATGTGCTCAGCCAGTCCTGCAGCACCTGCCATCTTCCCCTAAACAGGCGCTCACGGGCTCCTGCTTCTGTGTCTCCTGCCAGGAGTGGTCATCAGGGTGGCCTGCCCACCGCCTCTACCTGCCACCGGCATGCCGAGTCCTCCTACCCCCAGCTCCCTCCTCGAGAGCACTCTCCAGAGCCCTGTGGTCCAGGACACCAGAATGCATGGCAGAGGTTGGGTTGGAAGGATGGAGCGGTCTGTGTAAACACACCACAGAGGAGCCAAGTACTTTAATTTTTTTTTTTGGAGGCATAATTTAGTCATCTCACCTAGAGTGCCTCTCGCTCTATCTCTGGCAATCCAGGGTTACAGAAAACCGAGCACCAAAGGATGGAAGGGAACACTTCCCCCTCGCTCCCCATCCCTGCCCTCCCCCTGCGCCTCAGATACCATCTCAGTGATCACAGAATGAGGCTCAGGCTCAACCGTGCATCTTTCTCACGTGTTCTTTCTCTTACACACACACGCACATGCGCACACACACTCACATGAAAAGAAAGAGAACCGAAACCCACTAAAGCATATGGGGGAAAAGATTTAAGCACGTCTTCCTCCCCATTCGGCATTGAGACCAGACTCCCTGCCTTCCCAGCAGGGGCTCACCCAGCTTCGTCACTGGGTCCCACCAAGGATGAAAGGCAGCGTCCACCAGTTCCCAAGGTCCCCTTTGGATGGCAACATGTCCTGAGTCAGTCGTTCTGTTTCTGCTTGCTGTCGATGTTGCCGTAGGCTGAGCCCTTGTCTATTTCTGTCACGCCGATCATCCATCGAACTCCCATGGAAGCTGCAGAAATGGGAAGGGCAGGGAGTTAGAGGAGCCTGTAGGGACCCCAGGGTGATTTGCCCAACGAGAACCACAGAGGCAGCTGTCTGCAAATCTCAAGCATAGCTGAGAGCTGGCTGATTTGGGGTGCCATTTCCTAATCCCTGCCTTACAGGGATCCTTGAGCATAGGTCCCAGGGGTCTCACTGGACTAAGTGACATTAAGAAATGGAGCAAGGCTGTTCTGTTGGCAGGTTTTAATCCTTTGACACTGGAGGTGAACAGAATTTGGTAAGTTGTACCCAGCTGTGCATGGGGCTTACAGAATTCCTCTGCTTCTGTGCTGACCCCTAAGGCCAAGAGGATTCTCATGTGAATGCAGGGCAGGAAGTTATGGGGCACCCGTCAGTGAAGCTTAATAAAAAATATACCAGGAGCCTGGAGAATGCAAGAGCTCAAATATCTATCCAGTGCCCAGCATGTGCCACCATTGCTTATGGTGCAAGTATCAGAGCAGTGGACAAGCAGAGTTCCTGCCTCCACGGAAAGCCCTTTCTCCAACAGCAGGATTTGTCCCAAACAGAGAAAGCATAGGACCCACCTGAGAGCCCAGTAACCACTAGGAAGCTGGAGAACAGGGACTGAAGCTCCGAAGCTGCAGTTGAAGCCCTGCCTCTGGAGAGGGCCAGCTCGGTGAGCTCCCTGGGGGCAGGGACCCCGTCTCAATCACCTTGATGTGCCCAGCACTGAGTGCAGGGCCTGGCAAACAGGCCATTTGTAATACGCGTCTAAGGAAGGCTAGATGGATGATGGCTGAATCTCTAAGTCTCAATGCACGTGTTTACAGAGCATTAGCATTGGGGTCTGTGAACTGTTAGATGTGGAGGGAACCAACTGGGATGGGCGAGTCCACCAGCCAGTATGAGGCACATGTGTCCCCTGGGTCAGTCAGATGGGCAGACTTCAGCCTGGGGCCAACTTTAAAGAGGTTGGGACATGAGCCCTTGTCCCAATATTGGAACTTCTGTGCAGTAGCGATGGTGATATTGCAGAAAATAAAGAAGTGGTAAAACATGGACTCCATTGCTCGAAGGCCTCGTAAGAGGAACAAGATGTAAACTCAGAGTAATTCAGGGCAAAGTGCGGTAAGGCTCGGGCGTGCGGGTGATGAGGCCTTGGCCTGTGGGGCGGGGAGACGCAGAGTGGGTGGTTCCTCCAAAGCTCCTGGAGACCCCCGTGTCTCCCGGGGAACATGTGCCCTCTGTTTGGCAGTCACTGCACACCTGGGCAGCCCCTTCTCACCCTTCATCTCCAGGGAGCTGCGGTTTTCTCCAGGGGGCAAGAGAAATGATGTCTCTTGCAAGAGAAATGCTGAGTCTGTGCCCATCCCCCTGGGGGCCCTGGCCACCGCTGCTCCCTGCACTCCTGGCTCCCGCCCAGCAGCACTGGGGCCTGTGGCCTGCCCATGGGGAGTTACATCATAGGTAGGGGTTTTCTTCCGCATCCTCTTCTTTCTGTACTTTTTTTCCTACAAAGAGTGGGTGTTATTTTAATTTTTAACATTAAAATGTAGCTTTTAATTTTAAGAAAGATGGCAGTAGGTTCTATTTTAGGAACAGTGGCCAGTTTGCCTGCTGCAACCATACAGTCTAGAATTGGTTGTCTTGATCCAAAAGAATGAGATAAGTTTATGTGTTGTGATGTGTCAGTGGCTATGATTTATTAGAGGAAAACAGTGAGTGAGAGAAACTCCATTTGTGTGAACTTATGTATGCATATATATATATATATATATATATATGTCTGAACCTGGAAGAATGTGCACCCAACTGTTAATAGAGGTTATCTCTGTGGAGCAGGATCAAAGGGGGAATTTTGTCCTGAGACACTGTCAATTTTATACACAATTTCTTTTGTTTGGGTCTTTTACAGTGAGCACAAGAGCATCTGTATGTTTTGCAGGAATAACTGAGAGAGGTCCACTGAAATAAACACACAGACCATTGCATGCGTTTGACTCCGCGCCGTTTTTCCTCAGTCTTGGAAAGTGAGATGCCCTCTGCCCACGCTCTCCAGAGTCTCTGGAAAGGATGCCTTCCTCCCCAGACTCAGGGAGACGGGGCTAATTCAGAGGGGCTTGCAATGGGGCTCCCTTTCCCAGTGAAACCCCCCAAGTTTCCCTGTGGCTCCAGGAAGCACAGGTTCCCCCATTCGTAGGGCGAGAAGCAAATGCAGTGGCACCTGGCTGCCCCATTTCAAAAACCAAGGGAAGCTTGGTGCTATGAAGAAATAGCAGCAGTTGGAAACTACTGGTCAAATAAAGCCAGCGTGGGTTATTGAGAAAACTGAGAGTCCGAACACCTCCATTCGAGGTCAGTGCGTGTGGTGACCAAGGAGCACACGCTGCCCAGAGGGGCCTGGACCTGCTTTGAATGGCAGAGAGCCTTTGTCAGTTCCTGTTGGGCTCCCAGAAACGCTTTCCCTCATGTCAGGGAGGAGATGACTGTAACCAGCAGAGCTGTCTGCAGAGGCCAGGGAAGTGGGAGATGCCGTCACTGGAGGAGTTTACGGAGCAGCCGTGTGGCCATCCCACAGGGACAGCGAGGGAGCTCCAGCCTGGGCGAGAGCTGGACAGCCAGATGTGCAATTCCTCCAGCCTGGGATTCTCAGTGTGTCTGAACACGAGTCCTGAAATTGAGTTTCCCCTGTCAATCTGCAGGCTGTGCCTTCTCCTCACAGACGGCACAGCACCTGTGGTGAGTTGACCACACTTCCGCCCCCACCTCTCCCCTGTTAGGTGCTCCTCGTGAGCCTGTTTCGCCCCACTCACCCACAAAGAAGACGAGGACGAAGCTGGCCAGTGTCAGGGAAGACCCGCTGCTGATCATGGTGACCAGGAACCGGAAGAAAGGGTAGAGAAGCAGCGAGGCCCAGAACAACCAGTTTATGAGTGTCCAGGGCCGCCGTGGGGGCACCATGGCCGTCTCCGGGAAGGTGCCTGTCCTGTAGTACTCCTCCTGGAAGGCATCCTGGGGACAAAGAGGGGACCTCTCTTCAGACATGACACCAGGCTTGGGCAGGCCCCTCCAGAGGCACGTGGGGGCCACTGTGGCTCGGCAGAACTGGGGGTCTGCAGCACCTCACAGAAGGTGTCTTGCAGACACCTAATGTGTCTTCACAATACTGAGTTTGGCTGTCCCCTTCCCACAGTGACACCTGGAGAGGCAGGACTGCTGTAGCCCGGTTGCTCAGTCCAGGTATAGGACCTTGAGCTTAGGGGCCAGGTCAGCCGGGTCCGGTCCTAGGCCTGCTCCTTAGTACTCATCGACTGAGTACTCACCAGCTTAGTAGTCACCAACAGAGGTGACCAGCCTCTGAGGCCAGGCTGCCAGTCTGTAAGACGGGCAGTAGTCCTGTCCAGAACAGGTCGCTGGGAGAATGAAGTGAGACGATGCACTGAACCTGGCCCTCTGAACATCACAGAACAGAGTAGAAACCTGAGCCTTGGAGGAGGAGCGGGCAGAGCCGTGAGCTCGCCCCTGCACCCAACCCACGACACTGCCCCCCTGTCACCTCAGCACGCAGTTCACATGGATTCCCCATGGCACCCGGGCTGCACGCCAAAGCTGCACAATGACAACGGGCTGGGGGTGCTGCTCGGGGGAGGTGAGGCGCTCACGGAGGAGGCCGAGCCCGGGAGGACTCGGTGCCTGGCCCAGGCCAGCCACCAGCAGCATTGCTCTCTGGGCCTCCTTCCTTCCTCAGGATCAAGCAACTGTTGTAGGTGACCATCGAGACAGCCAGAAGGTCAAGAGGTCCAGCCCTTACCTGTTGGGGCAGACTCTACCTGAAACCAAATACCAGAAATTCTGCTCATCCACGTCTAAATCTCCCAGCCTGTGTGTTGCTGAGTGGTTTGCAGGAAATTCACTCTCGGGCCCAACATCAGGCTCAGTGAGGTGCACAGGGAAGAACCGGGAACCCCCCCAAGGGCCAGGCTCTTCAGCAGGTGGATGCGCAGCAGAGCCCCATCCAGCTGGACTCGCCCACGGAGCTGCGGGACCCAGGAAAGGCCACAGCCGGGAGAGCTGCCGGGCTGGGCCGGGGGCGAGGGGCAACAAGGCCAGAGAGTGTGGCACCAGGATGACAGCAGCCTCCCAGGGCGGTCATAACCGTGTGACGACGAGGGCTGAGAGCTGAACCTTATTGAATTCAGAGTCAGACAACCATGGGGAGTTTCCTCATTTCTTAACATCAGCAACTAATTCAAGTATTGTAAAAACATCCCCGGGGGCTGACAGCGTGTGTGCCAAAAACAACGCTGGGCCGCACCGGGCTGTTTGCAACCCATCTTAGCCTAGTAATGTCCCAGTTCTTGAAGGAGTCCAGTTTTCTGGAAAACGAGCTTCCATACACCTGAAACTTAGATGTTAAGTGCTGAATTTTTTCCTTTAACAACTTGAGATAGAAATGTCTAAAGTACATTACACTTTTCTTCTCTCCCAGTCAGGGGGTATGAATAATACAGTTTTTTGACCACTCAGAATCATTATTAAAATGAGTCCACAAACGGGCCATTTGGGCTGGATAACCTCTAACCCCTTCCCTGGGGATTCAGGAGCTCTGTGCTGCAGCCCCTTCCCCAGCTGAGTCCAGACCTCCCTCCTTGTGTCTCTTCTTGGACAAAGGCTGAGGGGAGCCCGGAGGTTCTCAGGGGAAATCAAGTAATCAAGAAACTATAGGACAATCGACTCATGTGCCAGGTGCTCCCACCCTCAAGAACTGAGGCACACAGAGCCTGTCGCCTAAACAGATGACTTATAAGGAAGTGATGATGACATGCCCAAGAGATGGCACCTAACTCTGCCAAGGCCTCTCACTTTGCCTCCCTGCCAGAAATGTGGGTGATTTTTCTCATCCCAAGTGGGGGCCACCCGGAGCCTGATAACTGTGCAGTGGACTGAATCTGTCCCCACAGAATTCCTGTGTTGAAATGTACTGTACCCCCCAGTGTGATGGTGTTAGGAGGTGGGGCCTCTGGGAGGTGATTAGATCATGAGGGTGGAGCCCTCATGAATGGGATTAGTGCCCTAAGGGACCCCCAGAGAGCTCCTTCACTCCCTCCATCTCGTGAGGACTCAGCAAGTGGGATGAGGGCCGTGACCAGACCCAACCATGTGGGCACCCCGATCTTGGACTCCCAGCCTCCAGACTGTGAGACATAAATTTCTGTTGTTTATAAGTCACCCAGTCTGTGGCACTTGGCTATAGAAGCCTGACTGGACTAAGCCAGGAGGTGATACTTTTATGCCTTTTTAAAAACAGCTTTATTGAGGCGTCATTCACATACCATAAAATTCACTCATTTTAAAAATGGGCACGTTTTTTAAAATTCTTTTCCTTAGTGGTCTTAAGCACCTTTTCCTATTGTAATATTACAATGGGGGACCGATGATGCTTTTGCTGTCTTGTTTCTAGAAAGACATTTGCTAGGCCAAGACTGTTTATGTGCACCTCTAGCAAGAGGAACAAGCTCTCCCTTCTCTAGGAGTCAGCAGGATGCAGGACTTCTTATTCCCTGAACAGTTTTCTTTTTCTCTGGTTTGTTTAGAAAACTAAATCTCACCCCAGGACCCCTCCCTGTTACCCAGCGACATGGCCACTGTAGTAACTCTTGCTGGCCTTCCAGGCTTCCTGACTGTGACTTTGTTACTTTGCATGGTGGGACGCGGAGGGCCTGTGGGGGGCCAGACTTCAGCTCCCACAGCGGGATGTTTGTGACCTCTCCTGGCTGGATAACTTCTTTTGTAATAAAGCCTGCCCTGCCAGGAGGGGACTTTTGTTATGATGCTTTCATTTTTCGTTTCCGTGTGTGATCATCACATGGCCTAAGTTGGAACTGAGAATAGTATTTGGTGAAAGGAGAGTTGGTTTGTTCCAGACAGAAACACCAACCCAAAAGTCAGAAGGAGGGTGAGATCCTGTTGGTGAATGCCCTGAGCGTACAGTCAGCAGCAGATGACCCAAGCCCCGGAGAGGAGGGTGCCAGAGGCCATGCCGTCTACACAGCCGGAGCGGCTGGGCTTGCCCAACATTGGGCTTAGCAAAATAAAATTTCTCTTGTGGTCTTGGAGAAGAAAGGAGGGAGAGAGGGAAGAAAAGAGAAGGAAAAAGAAAAGAGACAAAAAGAAAGGGAGGGACAGAGACGGAGCTGGCTCCTCTTTTGTCAGCGAGTCTGGCAGAGGAGATGGTGTCTGAGAACAGCCCTCCCCATATTCTCAGGTGGAGGCGTCCCAGCCTCCCTGGAGAGAAAAGACCTGGCCTCCAGCACCTGAAGCCAGAGCTCGGGCCTGAGAGTGGCCTTTGCAAAGGACTGTGCCTTGGGGCCAAGCCCCAGATCCTGCCACCCTTCCAAGGAGCAAAGAAACGATTGCCAGCTTGCAAAACCCTTAGTATAAGCAAAGAAATGATTGCCAGCTTGCAAAACCCTTAATTCTTATTCTTGAAGGCCAGTGCTTGTAAGTGGAGCCTTTCCCGCTGGCCCTGCACCCCACATTCCCAGCTCTGCACCCCACACAGAGCCACTCCGACCTTGGCCTCCGTGGACCCTGCACACCCACAAGACAGCCCAGAATGTCGCTTCTTTCACCCATATTTTAATTTGCACCATTAATGGCTAATTTCTCATCCCTTCAGCAGACATCACCCTACAAGTTTAAGTTGCTTTAAGTTAGAAATGAAAAGTCAGAAATTGTTCAAAACAGACAACTGAGAAACCATGAGGGCTCTGCGGACAGTGGTTCTGGGACTGTAGGTTCAACCTGAGATGGAGTGCATTTGGCAGCTGCCTGTGTCCCCAAGGAGATCATGTGAGGGTCATGTCACACCCTCTATAGCAAGCAGGGGTCCCAAACCCTGACATGTAATAAACGTGTGCGTTTTCTAAATGCTCAACTTGTTCCACTTAAAGGATGGCCCTGTTTTCAGAGATGACACCCTTTCTATTTTTGCGAGTGTTTAAATGGCAGTGGTAGATTTCTTTTTATTCGTGTCCCTGCTTGAACAGAATACCATGTTGGCACACCCCTGTTGGCTGCCCACCACTCCCTCCCACATTTTGCAGAAACTTACTTGGCCGTGAAATTGAACTGGGAACTGCCCTAAAACCCCAAGCTCAAAGCCAACAGAGTTGTCTTTGGACACCGTACATCTAAAAGATGATGATTAAAACAGAGTCCTACTTCAACAAGCTTGGTGGGGCACCAAGATTTTTGGCACGGAAAGCCCCGGACACATCTAGTCTCCTGACACAGAAAGGGTAGGATGCATATCGTTCTTTGATATGTACTCTCATTTCCTCTTGGTGGCACTGCTGACCACTTCCACTTACTGGTCAGTGGTTGTCCCCCAAGGGAAAAGGCCAGCCTCAAAGGTCTGTTCACAGACGCAGGGAACTGGGCTGTCGTCCCAGCCGCCGTGTGGAGAAGAGACCTGGCCCCCGGCACCTGGCTCTGCTTACGGAGCTGGAAGATGTGGGCAAATTACATCATTCTCTGGACCTTAATTTCCTCGTCACTAACATAAGAGCTTTGAACTATGGCTGTTTGAGGAACTCTCCCAAATTGAACGTTATCATTTTAATGCAAACATAGTTGAGAGAAAAACATTCTGAGACTTTATCTAGAAGGAAAGGGGCCTCTTTGCTAAAAGCCCAAGGAGGCCCGGTTTACACCATGACCACAGTTCTCACGCCTGGACAGAGGAAAGAAAGGGCAGATCGAGAAAAATCTCCTTTGCTTTGATAGTTTGGGGCCTGCATTTGTTGTAGATTTGTTTATGTGGCTCTTTATGAAAGGATTCATTTCTTAGGCCTTTTCTTGGCCCATTTTTCTTTGTGCTAACAGTGACATTTTTTATACTGCCTCGATGAAACTAGAAAACAGCACAAGGAGAATGCTGCCTCGTGCAGGAAACCAGAGGGAAAGAATTTATATTGTTTTGTGTTTCTCTGTCTGTGCATCAGCACAGAACCTCGATAACTTGGCATCTGCTGTTAGAAAGCATCAGGCAGTGCGTTTCCAAACACGAGTCCTCAGACCGTCTGCGTCAGAAGCAGCTTCCTAGAAATACACATTTCTAGGTTCCACTTCAGGCCTACTCAGCAGGAATCTCTGAGGCTGAGGCCTAGGCATCTGGACAGTTGCAGCTCTGGTCACAGGTAAACGTCGCTCTTTAAGAGGAGTCTGAGAGCTATGCCCATAACCCAGCCAGAAAAGAGACCAAAATGGCCAACTCAGAGTGGCATTTCAAAGGCATCATTGGAAAAACACTTACTTGGGAAGACAGGAGCCACTTCTTGCTAAGAGACTATCAGGATCTTGATTCCAAAAACAGCATATTTATTTATAAGAGCGTCTGTACTTAATTTGATGGCGGTAACTTGGAAGACTTTTGGACCGAGATCCTAACAGATTCTCAAAGGCAAGATTAAAACTGTTATTCAACTGGAGCGGAGGTCTCATAAAGTTTTGTGTGATTATCTTCTCTTCAGGGATGGGGAGAAAAAGCAAATGTCAGCCAGTCTATTCATGGAATTGGATGAAAGGAAATTAGAATTCTGCCAAATGTGTCTGATTCTAGATAATGCACTGGTTTGGGCTTAAAACATATGATGGATCAGAAATAAGTTTTTACTGGGTAGTGAGACCTGGTCATAAAAATGGAGAGAAACCAATGAAAGATAAGGCCCTGCTCAGAGGAAGGAAAGAGAAAGTGGGGGGCCCTGGGGAGCTGGAGCACAGACAGGAGGGGGCACTGCAGCAGGTCAAACCCAGCCAAGGTGGAGCCTTCTGGGCTTTATCCTGCTTGTGCCCGTGATGTTTTGAGACCACACAGGTGAACAAATGGTGGACCCAGAAGCCATGAAGACCATCTGCCTGGCTAAAGAGAACACCACACCTTCAAGAGTATTTTGCTTTAGGACCAGAGACACGAAAATAGACACAGCTGTTGGGGCCATTACTTCCTTTCTGTCCACTACACCCATGAACTAGTTCCATTCTTTCTCTGAAGCCCCCGTAAAAAATAATTTGCCCTGTTCTTTTTCCTCTTGCCAAGTAGAGTGGCAGCTCCAGGACTGCCGATAACTGGGGTGTGAGATCTCACCCAATGGAAGAAGGCTTGCCGCCCCTCTCAGTTCCCAAAGGCCCCCACACTGCACCCACAGCTGCCACCAGAAGTGGATCCGTGAGCCCCTGCAGGGCCGCCCCCACTGCACTGACCTTCTCCTGGTAGAGTTTGTGGAGCCAGGCTGAACACTTGTCCTCATCTTCCGGGACTTCTTCTAGAGGAATCCGCCTGCAAAGCAGAGAGCAGCTACTGGGAGGAGGCCAATGCCAGGCGCCCCAAACCTGATTTCAAAATAACAGTGCTTGCCATCTTTGGCTTCTGTTTAGGGAGCAGCAATCATGTGGATGTGAAGAGGCTAATTCAGTTGATAGAAAGGGGGGAAATCTATGTCCACCATGTTGCAGTCATGGCCCAGGAAGGAACGAGCCAGGGCCCTTTCAGTGACTCAGACAGAGACTCGGTCAGGAGAGGACACTGGCCTCTTTCCGTCCTCCCTGCCACTTTACAGAAAGGCTCCAGACGCCTGACGTTTGCCTCTCAGTAGAAAACAAGGCCTCCGTTTCCACATGAGATACTCCCACATACACAGAATCTGTGTAGGACATAATATGCTGGAACTTGTCCCAGCCAGGCAACAACGCTAATGGCAAAGTATCTCCCATTGCATGATTCCTTTGGCCTTGTGGGCAGTCTTGAGGCCGACTTTCTGCAAGGGTTTGGCTAAGTAAAAGGATGTGTATCTTGGAGAACTAATGTTCCTCCTAGACAGGAGAAACCAGGCTCTGTGGCTCAGACCCTCGGCTCACGAGTGGGAGATAGAAATTCCAGGGGGCCGTGGGCTGGTGCTGTCAGGGCTGAAGGCTCCATCACTTGCAAACAGCCTATGCTGAACGAGAGGAGAAGTCACTGGGCCACATTTCCTGTTCCATAGATATTTCTATTTGTTTTTAGGTTGCTGGCTTTTGTGATTTCACAAAATGCATGGCATGTTCATTTACTTGATTTTGTCCATGTAAATTTCTGCATCCATCATGATTTTCTGTGGGTCATTTCATTCCCCTCTCTGGCCCAATGACTTACTAATAGACATTTTTAGAACTTATCCATCTCACTATAGCCTGTTAAGAGAGTAAACTGTGGAATTTCGTCTTATAACAGGCAGTATTATACAGAGCTAAGTTTTTCACATAAGTAAAAATTACCCTGTAAGCTCGCACATAGTCTTCCACAAATAGTCCACTTTGCTCTTTCTGATCTACTCTGGTTTGCAAACCAGATCTCTAAATGTGTTTCTTGAAAAGAGTTAGAAAGCCTGCCTACTATTTCTTTACTTGGATAGTGGGAGTTTAGGCGATTTTGCTTTTTTCAATAACATATTTGACGTTATTGCCACATACAGAGTGTTCTAGAACACTTGGCTAATCTCCAGTAGTGGGCACTTCAGATCATCTTGGTTGGCCTTCGGGGGAGACAACCTCCCGCACAAGAAGCCAGTGCCATCCCTGAGCCCCGTCACATTGGGTTTTAATGTGTGAATCACATTTGTGTTTTACTGTCTGCAGTGTCTTTCAGTTGTTTCCCACTAATCTCAATGACATTGCAGAGGACTAGGGTCAGACCCATTCTATACGTCTTGTGAAAGTGTTTTCAATAAAATCGTAATAGCTTGGAATATAACACATAAGTGAGGTACCACTAAAATGTTCTCCATTTGCTTCTAGACGGCCTTATAAATTATATATGCTCTTATCTCTGTATATTTCTATGTAGCTGACAAATCCTCCAAGAAAAGGGGTCAATAAAATCATCTTGTCACACTCAGTCTCAAAATGATTGTGTAAAATATTGTTTTGCATTTGTCCAACCTGAGCTCCGTGATAAGGATGATGGTGAGAGAGAATCAGGAAGTAGCTGGGAGGAAAGGAGGCTTCCCCTGATTATGTGCAACAGTGGCCTGTCTGTCTCGAGTTCATAATATAACTACAGACTGTGAACAAGTTCAATTCAGTACAGACTGCAGACAAGAAAATATTACATAGATTTCCCTGGAAGAAGGTCCGTAGGTCATTTGTGATTTATTTACGTTGAAGCCGGCCCTCTCTTTTCTGGAAAGGAAATGGAGCCAACTTACCTAACATATAAATCTGCGTGATATTTCTTTCCATTTAGGACTCCCAGCAGTGTTGGATTTTCATTATTTCTGAAATTGAGTGTACAGTCATATACAGCTGAAACTATAAAAAATAAAACAAATACAAAGCAGTATAGAGCGTGTGAACCCAAATTTGTTTTGTAAATACACACATTGGAAAACAATAATCAAATTGCTAGCTGGTTATCTCGGAATGAGGACGTTACTGGTTTCTTCTTCATGCTTGCTCTGTTGTCCAAATGGTCTACACTGGACACATTTTGTAATCAGAAAAGCACACTACCACTTAGTAATGGGAAACCGAGTTATGACTGAGGTCAGACCAGTTTAAAGTAATACTGCAGTGTCCCACTGAGATGACTACAACAAATGCAAATATTTAAACAAATAGCAATAGTAAGATGAAGCAATCCAGAGAATACTCTCTGAGGATGTGTCTGACTTATGGCTGCATGACCATTCTATGTGCATTTTTTCCTCTAGAAAATAAGACAGCTACAAAACTAGAATAAGATACTGGAAACTTCTTAAGGAATTGAACTATAGTCCGTTGAAACATGGCTGAGGAACAAACAAGAATCTGTGATTTTAATAGGTCTACTGACTGGTGAGTTAACCTGTCAATATATTCAAAGTGATGTCAGAATTCACTGTCGCAGTCCCAGGACCTGGCCCATGCCTGATAAATGCTCACTGGGTGGCAGGCTGGCAGGATGCATGAATGAACAGTGAGCGAACAGCAGTGTAGAAATGCCAAGTGGAAACAGATGGCCTCTTCCTGCCACGTCAGGGAGACAGGGCTGGACGGTAGAAAGAACAGGAGTTTTGGAGTCAGACTGGGTGCAAATCCCAGGCCACCTTTTCCCAACCACGGGATCTTCTCTTGGACATGCCGCTTAGCCTCCCTGAGCCCAGTTCTCCGGGAGAACGGGACTCCTGATGCCTCTGTCCCACGGTTGCTAGATGACGAATGTCAGCAGGTCCCATGGGCCTAGCCCCTTGTCTGTGCTCGATAGACTGTGAGCCTGGTACTTTACTGAGAGCTTTGCATATGTGCAATTACTATTAATAAAGTGCATCGGAGGATGAGAGGAGGGTAGAAAGTCATTTGGTCCGGCTGTGAATATGAAGAACCAAGATTTGAAAATAAGGAAAAAAAATCACCATCCATGTGGGGTCCACGGGGGTGCTCTGGCAGCTCAAGTGCATCTTAGCCAAGGGGAATCCCTCCTGTTGGCCTGCACAAGTGCTTGGGGGTAGCCACTCCCTGACCCAGCAACTGAGACCACTCTCCCATCCTCCTCGGGGCTGGAGACTGACTATCCTCCCTCGTGGGGAGAGGCGTCACCGACCGGGAAAATCTGGCTTGTGGAAAATAACCCCCATGTTTGTTATATTTTCCAGGCATTTAAGCTTAAAATTACCCCTAGTAAAGGGCATTCAGCCAATATTTGATTAAATGTTCACTATGTGCCAGACCTGACACTAAGTCCTGCACATATTCCTCGTTTAACCCTCCTTGCAACCCTAAGAAGTTTCCTGCAAGAGCAAGCTTAGGATCAGAGGTGAGGTGACTTGCCCAGGCTCACACAGCCAGTGAGGGAGGAGCGGGGCCCCATGGCTGGGTCTCCTGACTATCTCTGACTCTGCCGGATGGCCAAAATGGAAGCAACTTGTGTCTGGGAGGTCAGAGGAGGGATAAGCAACAGGTGGGCATCCTTGGCCCTGGTTGCTGGGGTCAGGCGTGCAGACAGGGGCAGCTATAGACAGGTCCTAGTCCTTAGAGCAAATCCAGAATAAAACGTGTTCGTAGACGACAGCTGGTGCCCCTCTGTGACGTGGTTCCTCTTGGAGGCCGGGGCCGTGGAGAGGGAGTGCCCAGGCGGCCACGCCTGGGAGGCCCTTGGTTCTGCTAAACCCCAATAAGCTACCAAGTCTCCAGAACCCGCTTCTCCTCCCTCTCCCCGGGAGTGACGCTGGATGCTCGGGTGCTGTGAGGAGCAGAAATGGTGGTGTCTGTGGGTGGCGCATGTGGCACGGGGCCAGCAAGGAGCAGTCAGGAAACGTGGTGACCAGGAGAAGGTGGGGCGGGAAGGAAGCGATGAGAAGCTGGGTGAGAGGAAACAAGTCCACCAGGTAATGGGACAAAGGTCAGAGCCGGGACACAGGGGGAGCGGCCAGGGCACGGCGGCAGGCTGCGGGGACGGGTGAAAAGCAAGGCAGGCTGGGGGAGGGGGCGCGGATGGGGTTCTTAAACCCCCACTGCAGTGGCTGCGGAAGTGGGGCCTCGGTTAAAAACGCAGATTCGGGGCCCCATCGCTGCAGAGGCCCCAACAGGAGGCCTGGGTGGGGCTGCGTCTGCACAGGTCCTGCCAGACCCCAGGTGTGGGCAACGCCACAGGAGACCCCTTGCCGTCCACACCCGCACTGTCTAACCCAGATCCCCGATGCAGGCCTGGGAGGAGCTGGGGCCCTGTGCCCTTGGCCTCACAGGTCGATGGGAGAACCACCGGCCAGGCCAAGGGGAGAAGGCCATGTGGGGACAGGAGCCAGGTGACCGGTGGCCCGTCTCTTCCCTCCACGACTGCGCCCAGCCTGGCCCCAGGAGGACTAAGGAAGGCCTGAGTCAGCCCTGGAGCAGGGCGTGGCCCTTCCCGCCCCCTTTGGAGCCAAGGGACAAGGGAAGTGGGTCTTTCTGAACCCAAGGGATGGGGACTAGAAAGAAGACAGAGCAATCGTGACCAGAGGCCGGAGAGAAGTTGGGGTTGCTACTTTCTCCCAAACTCAGAGGGTCAGCTCAGACAGATGACAAGGTCACAGAGGTCATCATCTGGAGGCAGCTGGTGCCAAGAGATGGGCAAGAAATGCCAAACAAAAACAAAACAACAACAACCTGGGCTACCCCGGGGAGGGGGCGGTGTGGGCCAGGCTGAACCCAGGTGAGGACCCCGGGCATCCACATGGGCCCCACAGCCCTGCAGTACCGGGACTGAGCAGTAGAGGGCAGTGTCAGCTCAGCCTGTGTGTGTAAGTGTGTGACTGTGGAGTGTGAGTGTGTGAATGTGTGTGAGAGAGAGCGGGCAGTGGCCGAACCTCTGATGCCAGGTGTGCACGTGCCATCCTCTGTCCCCTCCTAGCTCCTAGCCACAGTCACTGGGAAGCATAGCCAAGGACAAAGCTATTTGTATCAGGGGTGCTGGGGTTTGGTTTTCCTTGCTGCAGTGGGGAGGCCGGGGACCCCGGGATCTTCCTTACCTACATTTCTCAAACTCCTCACGGTGACGGCGAAGCCCTTGGTGCGCGGCAGCAGGTGGTACTTGAGGCTGGGCAGCCCCTTGGCCTGAGCCACCTGCATGCTGATCTGGTGCTTCTTCTCTGTGAAGCGGGTGCCCTCGCAGTGAATCAGGAACTGGAAGGGACAGGGTGGTGGTCACCCAGGGTCCTACAGTCACACACAGCCCTCCCTCACACACAGCCTTGTGGCCACACTCGTGCCCAGGGTCACACACGCCATCCATCCTATAGGTCACATGCCGTCCCCCTTCATACACTGCAGTCACACACGGTCCTACAGGAGCCCTTAGGGAATGGCCAGAGCAAGGATGGCCCGGCAGCTGGGTGGGGCCCAGAGGCCCGCCTTCCTCTGCTCATGGCTCTGTGCATGGACCTCTGGCTGCCCAGTGTCTCCTGTGTCCAAGGTTCTCATGAACTTTGGAGACAAAGGGTTTACCATTTGAGGATACTTAGAAAGAAGAGGAGAGAGAGAGAGAGAGAGAGAGAGAGAGAGAGAGAGAGTGTGTGTGTGTGTGTGTGTGTGTGTGTGTGTGATGAGAGCATCCTGTGTGTATGTGAGTGTGAGTGTGACAAGAGCATCCTGAGTGTGAGTGTGTGTTTGACAAGAGCATCCTGAGTGTGAGTGTGTGTTTGACAAGAGCATCCTGAGTGTATATGTGTGTGTGACAAGAGCATCCTGAATGTGAATGAGTGAGTGTGACAACAGCATCCTGAGTGTGAATGTGTGTGAGTGTAAGAAGAGCATCCTGAGTGTGTGTGTGAGTGACAGGAGCTTCCTTAGGATTTCTGTCTGCATCAGTAAGCCCAGAGACAGGACGAAGGCAGCGTGCGCGCAGTGGGGGAGGCCGTGGGCAGGCCGGCAGGGCGGCGGGAGGCATGTCAGGCTGTTCCGGGGGCTGTGCATCGGTGTGGTGTGGTGCAGGTGTGGTGAGGCTGCTCTGGGCCTTACGTACAAAATACTTCTCTGGGTAATCCCGGAGGTGCAGCAAGCTCTGCGAGACGGTCTTGCGGTCTTGCTCCCACTTGCGTGTGCAGAAGACCATCTCCGTGAAGTACCACATCCAGCCGATTATGGGGACGTAGGCCAGCTCCTTCTTGGCCAGGACTTTGGAGCCCTGCAACAGAGAAGGGGGCCGGGGTGTCCGTGAAAGGGATAATGGGGCTGTCTCCCGTGGCTCTTGGAGATGTTACTAGAAAAAGAAAATGTGCACTTCAAAGGCTGAAGGGGACAGTTCTGGAACACAGTGAAGCAAGAAGCCACTGACCCCAGAGCCTCCCCACCTGGAGGTCAAGGTTGTGCTAACTCCGTCCTGTGTCGGGGCGTGGAGGGAGGGGCCTGGGTCTCAATGGGGGAGGGCAGGCACCAGCAAGAGTCAGGAACATTTGAGGGTCTCGGGGATGCTCGGGTCATCCTCCAAGGGTCTCCAGGTGGTCACCATCGCTTCTTCTTACTAAGCCCATCATGCAGTTGGTAACGCCATTTACCAAACTGTTCCTCTAGATCTCACTCAATCCAGACTTGCTGGCTCTGCAGGCAGGGGAGACATTACGACCAGGAAACGGGACCCAGAGGATTCTTTGGATTGTACGGCTGGGAAATGGTGGAGCTGGGAGTGAAACAGATCACCAGCTCCCATTGGGAACTCTCCACCCATCCCCTCGCCAGCTCAGCTCTAAGGCTGAAAGTGGTGCCTGGGCATCTGCCAGAGACGACCCGAGGCTGCTCCAGATGCAAGGATTTGGCCCACCAGCAGGCTGGGCCTCTAACCAGCTGTGCCAGGCTACACAGCCTATGCTAGACTGGGGACGACCAGGGATTCAGTCGGGTGGAGGGGGCTGGGGAGACACCAAAACAGCTTTTGATCTAGTGGGTCTGGGTTCTATATCTGTCACCCTTAATTTTGGAATTGGCCAGGACGCTCCTTGAAATAGCCATCATCAGTCAATCAACGGCACAGATGCCGCAGGCGGTAATGTGGACGGTCGGGGCAGCCTTAGCTGATCCCCTGGTGACTAGGGTCGGGTTATGCCCCTGAACTCAGGAGGCCCAGAGGCAAGAAGAGCGATGTGTCGGCAAGGCCATCTCTCCTCTCTTCCTCGACAACCAAGAAGCTACAGCTCGGCAGAGGGGCAATCAGCCATGTCCCCCAACCCACCCGTGGAGACCCCAGAATGGCATGAACGGCCACTTCTCCCTTTACCTTTAAAAAACAACAAAGAAAGAAAAGTACAGACACCTTTCAGCTTAGTCTCCGTGTTTTGATGGGTGTTTTTTTGTTTCTCCCACAAATCCAACACTCAAACTCTCTTGCAGAGAACTGAGCCACAAAATTGGAGGCCTTGGGCCAGCCCAGTGGCATAGTGGTTAAGTTCACGTGCTCCACTTCGGTGGGCCAGGGTTCTCGGGTTCGGATCCTGGGCATGGACCTACACACAGCTCATCAAGCCATGCTGTGATAGCATCCCACATACAAAATAGAGGAAGATTGGCATGTATGTTAGCTCAGCGACAGTCTTCCTCAAGCAAAAAGAGGAAGATTGGCAACAGATGTTAGCTCAGGGCCAATCTTCCTCACCAAAAAAAAAAAAAAAAAAATCAGAGGCCCACCCCCGGAGGACCGGGAGGCGAGTCCCTGTGGGTCAGAGGACTCCCTGTGCATGGGAGGAGGGCTTACCATGTGCCACAGGCTATGCACTTTATATAAATCCCGTTCAAGTATAAACCAACAGGAATAGGCACCCATTGTACAGATGATCAAACTGAGGCTCAGAGATGTTAACTAACTTGCCCAGAATCACACAGCTAACAGTGGGGGAAGCTGAGCATTTAGGCCAGGTTGTCTGTTGGAGGCCAATGTCCATGATAAACGTTAATGAACATCAAATCCCTCGGCCAGACGCTGGCCGCCTACCCAACAGCCATTTCCCCTCCTCTTTCATTACAGACTCTCCATTTTGTTCCAAAGGCAACATGCTCAGGCTTGGGGGTGACCATGAGGGATGCCAGCCCAGCTCAGGGTTCCCCTGGACCCCTCAGCTTAGTGTGGGCATATGACCCAGTTCTGACCAAGGTGACTCAGAGGTCCTCTGGGGATGCATATGTCCTGGGGCTTCTGGGGAAGATACTGCTCCCTGAGAAAAAGAGATAGCCTGGAGGCCCGGCCGGTTTCCCTGCCATGAACACGGTTGCTCAATGTGTCACAGCTTTGACTGTCATGTGGGGACCCTCAGACAACAGCCTAGAATGCCGAGGCCACTGGGGACACTGCGCCAACCCGGGAGGCGTCTGGCTGCAGCCCTGCTATTGTCTGAGGTAACGGAACGTCTTCATGGCTGAAGCCACTGGAATCAGGGTTTCTGAACCTCTCGAGCTGACCACGGCCTCAAGAAGTCCAGAGCATCAGTCACGTTACTGTTAAAAATCTCTCTAGATTCAGCTTCTCTCTTTTCAACATGGAGTTACTTTATAGTCCTAAGAGGGTGAACTAATTATCCTGCCTCCTGCTTTCTCATGCTATAAATGAGAAGGAAATGCCTGTCACTCAGAAGCATGAGGACAGATTGCCTGGGCATCACCACTCTCCCCACAGGAGCCATTTAAAAGCCCATCCACTCTGTGTCCACTGGCGGGTCCAGGCGTGGGAGGCCCCCTCCCCCGGACGCTCCTCCTGTCAGCGGGGATGTGCTCATGTTCCCTGCTTCCTGTGTTTCAGTCCCCTCTCTACTCACAGCCTCTAAAATGAAAACAAAAATCTTCACCAATGAACTCAACTTATCTTCTTGGTAGGTTAGGACTATTTTTAAAAATTTTATATTCCTGAACTCATTCTAAAAATAATTCATGGCAATATGAAGGAGTTGTGAAAGGTGATCCGATGGATGGCCAAGAGGTGGACCCTGTGCTAAAGTAGCAGCCTTGGGTCTGGGAAGGCGAGTGGTCCCCTGCAGTGAGTCACAGCTGCTTTTGGGGGAGAAGTCCTCTCAGGGGTACTTCCTATTAATGGTTCCATCCCACAAGAACCCAGGGGGTCTTAGTGCTTGGCCTTGGATGGCCTGCTGCTAAAAGGACATGGCAACTTTGGCAGTGACATGGGATCCATGTGTAGACCAAAGGAGGGGACCTCAAGAGTCTACATGTCCACTGCTGTCTTACCGTGTTAGATGGAGCACTGAAAACCATTCAAATGTCCCACAGTAGAAGAGTTGGATGAATTATGGCTTATATGCTACACCGTACAGTGCATAATATAATACTCAAGAGCAGGAATCAGCAAACTGTAGCCCGAGGGCCAAATCTGCTCTGCTACCTGTTTTTATAAATAAAGTTTTATTGGAACACAGCCACTCCTTCATGTATGCATTGCCTATGGCCGTTTTCAGGCTGCAACGGCTGAGCTGAATAGTTGTGACAGAGGCTAGTGGTCCCCAAAGCCTAAAATATTCACTGTCTGGCCAGGTACAGACAAAGTTTGTCACCCTTTGATTTAGAGCCACTAATATTTGTTTTCTATGAATAGTTAGTGGCTGGGGAAATGCTTATTATATAATACTGAATTTTTAAAAGATCTGGAATCAAAGCTGAGTCTACAGTCTGATTATGACTGTATGAAAAAAGTAAAAACAGAAAAATAATGGTAGCTATAGCTGGGTGGTCAGATTAGGAGTGACTTTTTAATTTTGTTAGATTTTCCTGCTTTTTATCAGGACTATATTTTGCAGTGTCCCTCTAATGATGCCACTTTTAAGAAGTGGTTGACGTCAGCACATTTTTGACCATTTGCTTCTGGAACATAAGTGAGGCTCTGGATCAAAACCAGCATGTTCGTTTTTGATGATCAAAAGGAACAGAGGAGACATTTCTGTGTTTATTAATACATCTTTCAATTAATTAATACATCTTTCAACCTTAGAATTCGGGGTATCATCAATAGGCCTAGGCCTTGATGTTGATCATGTTTACTTGATATAAGAAATGTTTTAAAACATTAAAGGAGAAACTTTTATCTTTCAAATCAAAGAAACTTTACTCGATTTCCTTTCCTTGGCAGGGACAATAGGGCTTTGTGGAAAGCTGTGGAATCAGACAGTCCTGGTTTTAACCAGGCTCTACCACGGCCCAGCTATGTGACTTCGGTCAAGATACTTAGCCTTCCTGAGCCTGAATTTTTCCTGGCTATATTATGAGGAAAGTAATACTTACCTCAAAGTGTTGCTGTACAGATTTAATAACATATGGAAACATATACAAAAAGCATAGAGTTGAGAACCTGATACACAGGGGTTGAATAATGTAGCTATTAATACCACCACGAGTCAGCACAGTGGCTGAAAGTCTCTTTTAGGTTACGTTTATCAAAGTACTCCCTCATAGGCACGTTTATCAAAGTACTCCCTCATAGGCACGGTGCTAAGAGATTTCAGGCGTTAACTCATTTATGACCGAGAGCCTGGAAACTTACTCTTCAAATATGCTCACACACAGTCCTCCAGGAAACTCAATATGCTATCAATACCATGACTCTCCCAGGCCAAGCAAAGGTTTCCATGTGCAGATGGTCCATGCCTTTAGAGAGAATGTACAAGAAAATAAACCAATTTCATTGATTCTGAGTTTATTCTGAAGGTGGACTTGAGGGGATTTACTGATGAGTTCGACTTATGAACAGACCCATCTAGACAGAAGCGTATCTAGAAAATAAAAAATGCTCATAGGCAGCACAGAGCAATTCACAGATGCAAGGGACTGGGATGTACTGCCTGGTCATTTTCCAGTCGCTGTAGGGAGTCGCTGTCATATATCACATTCTACAGTTAAGTTTATGAAACTTTTGAGCGTGTGTGTGTGTGAGAGAGAGAGAGCGAGAGAAATTGAGAATTATCACAGCTGCCCAGTCAGTCTAATCAAGCAGCCCATAATCATAGTCGGGACCACCCAGTTGCTCAGGGAAGCAGCCAGCCCCCTGAATCCCAAAGTTAGCACCTCCAGCCAACTGGTCAAGCCCTGTGCAGAGACCATCTGGTGCTAGAAAGAACTGCCTTAGGATGCACTGAGATCTGGTGATTCCAACCCTAAATTGTGTGGCTCTCGCCTCATGTCTCTCAGCTCCACAGCCTCAGTGGTGAAAAATGAGCAGAATCAGGACTTTCTAGTTAAGGTTTTTCTCCCCCATGGCTATCAGCCAATTGATAAGATGAAAATATTGTGTTGATGCTGGGTTTGTAGGATGGTTGGAACCAGTAGGGCATCCTGTGTAGTCACCTTTCCATGAAGCCCCCACCTCCTCTAACCACTCCGTAGGGACCAGTAGAGAACACAATTAGGGACTGAGACTCGTCAGCAAGATGGTCCCTGGTCAAGGTGGTGTTTGCATAAATATCTCTTCCCAGCTTCCCAACATACGACCGTTCCTGAAGGTTTACCAGTATGGTCACCAGTTACTCATTTGGGTTCACCCAAGGTCATTTATTTCTACTAAATATATAAAATACCTGAATGGGGTATCGTAAGTGGAACTTTGAAAACAAGTAAGACCTTCATAATAAGCAGGCTAAAACATCCACATTTTAACCTTTTGAATTTTTTCTTCACTCTAAGCTAGAGACACAGTTGCCAATGTTTAAGATTAGTGGAGACCAGCCATGCTGTCTGGCCGCATCACGATAGAAGACTAGCAAGTCAACCAGCAGCTCAGTCTCTATTTTGATGTGTGAACTTTAACCTCAAAACGGTTCTGTCCATGCAACAGGTATTTGTTAAATACCTCCTTTGTGCCATGCGGTGGGGGCACAAAGATGGATATAACTATCCATGGCCTTGAGGTCTCAAAGTCTAGTGGGAAAAGAGAAGCAGAAAGCTAGAAATTTCTATGTTACTTCTGCCACAAAATTCTTCAAATAAATTGTTGAACAGAATGCTCTCCAGCAAAAGAGATGGGTGCAAGAAAGGAAAGATGAGACTAGCGTGTGTCTCTGAAATGTAAGTCTCTAGCCTCAGTAAAATGCAGGCGATAAGACTGGAGTTCAAAATAACGAACCAGGGGTGTCTGTGTGTATGCGTGTGGGTGTGTGTGTATCAAAAGGTGAGAGAGGCAATTTGTGCCAACTAGGGTAACACACATGTGGCCTCATTCTGCTTACATTGCATTCCTTTCTTCCTTCTCTGATGCTAAAGAGGAAAATGCTAGGACCTTACACTTGCAGAAAAATCTCAAGAGAGTCCCCAGACAAAATGAACACTGTTCCACGATTAGTCACAGCCACAGGAGAAATGCACACAACAAACATGAAACAAAAGCTCTCTCTGAGAATTCCTCCCTCTTACACTGGAAAGAAACGTATGTCATTTGTGCAAGTCGAGCAGAATGCTCAGAGCTCTTTGGCTCCTGGCCATGTCTTCCCCCACCTGGCCGCATCCCTCCCTTTACCAAGCCCTGAACTGTTCTTGGTGTGACTGGTGTGCACACGTGGAGTAGGAGGAGGAAGGGCACTGGGGACAAATGCAGAGGTTCTTGGATGTGGGGTATGTGACTCAGGTCCGTGGGATCAGGGCTCCAGGACAAAACAGAGGAGTGAGGAGCTCCCTGCACAAGGCCCGGTGCCCCCTTCCCGGGCACAGACCCTCATGGCCCTTCCCCAGCCTCTGCTCTGAAAGGCCAGGCTGAGTCCTTCCAAGGCGGGCAGACAGGGAGACAGAGCAGGAGGATTCCAGGGGCGGGGGTGGGGGAAGACGATTCTGCAAGGGCAGAAGGTAAAGGAAGCTATTTCCTTGTGCCCAGCACCTTCCACATGTGGGTGTTTGGTAAACAGTGAAGGAAGCACAGGAAGATGGGGGCAGGAAAGGGCCCTGAGCAGGTAGCAGACGGACGTGACGATGAGCGAGCAGTCACGGGGCAATGCGGAGTCAGCTCCCAGAGCCAACACCTCGGGCTTGCGCAGCTGCTGAGGGCTGCATGAAGCGGAGGGAGAAGCTGAGCGGCATCGCTGCCATAAGCAGGCCTGGATTTACACTCGGTCGGTGTGATCCTACTTGAGCTTGTTAAAGACATTGCCAGACGATTCTGGTCAATAAAAAAGAAGACCTTGGTATGTCATCTCGGGACTACGCTTTTAAAAATAAAGCGCATGCTAACATTTCCAGGAATGGATTCAGTTACGGACTCAAGGTGCGGCTGCACTTCCCATGAGCGGCTGACTTCGTCCTCGGCCAGCGACTCACCTGGCTGCCTGAGTTGTAAGGGATTTCACCTCGCCACCATTCTCTCGGGCTCCTTGTCTGTACAATCCAGATCCCACCACGCCTGGCCTAACTGCTGAATACTCAGAGGAAAAAGGGGCGTCCCTGCCTGCTCTGGAGAGCAATGTGGACAGAGCTGCTGATTAACCGGGGAGGGTAGGGGGTCGGGGGAGCCTTTCCTACACGTCCTCGTGATCCGGGCGTTGAGGGTGGTGCAAACCTGCCCCATCAACTGACAAACCACAGCTGCAGGTGTATCAGCTGGAAAGGAAAACATAAAACCCTTCTCCACATCTAGATGCTTCTAATCTCTCTGCAGCCCAAGGGAACTTGGCATGCATGTATGAAGGAACCGGGATAAAGGCGGATGCAACAATGCTTTGTACTGCACGAAAATGATGGGACGTTCAGTTGCCCAGGATCCAGTGCAGGAGCAGCTGATTAAACCCCAGTTAGTAAAACATTTGATTTCTCTTCTGTCCTCCACACTGTATCCTACTTTTCATAATAAGAAAACATAAATGAAGGGAAACTAATTAGAGTCAAGGAAACTGATAATTATTGCACACCAACTTTGTGCCAGGCACTTGAACTGGATATTTCACTATATTCGTTAAACCTTTACATCTATTCATTAAACCCTTATGTCTATTCATTATATCCTATCTATTCATTAAACCCTGACACCACCAGGAAATGGGAATTATTAACTGAGGTTAAGAAAAGTCAGATAACCTTCCCTAGGTCACAGAGCTGGTCAACTCAAGAGCCAGGGTTCAAGTCTGCACCTGTGGGACTCTAAGCCATTGATTGGGGTTTTTTTTTTTTTCTTTTTTTTTTTGGCGTACAACATCTATTTCTCCCCTGCTACTTTATCAGAGAACTGTTCTGCAGTAAGTAGAGGGAAAAAGAAATTTTTCTTAATACTTGAGCAAGAAGGCATAGATTCATCTTTCAGAGCATCCACTGGTTTGCTAAGTTTTACATGTTTGAAAACAAAACACAGGGAACCTACAATTTGGGGGAATGTTACCATGGATGGAGGTTTATAGGAAACAACATTCACGTGGACTTTCTAAACAAATCTGCATTGCCATTTTTCCTGCTGAAAAATTTTAGTTAGAAAAGTGAGCCTTTTATCATCAAACTTTAAGAAATGTTGGTTTTCAGCTATGTGTGATCTTTCACAGAAAGAATCATATTAAATGTTAATAACCAGAGACATCCTGGCAAAATTAAGTCAGAACACCCACAGTTTGGGTTTGGTTCTTGTTTCAGCTCCTGAGTGGCTTACTAGGGTTTTATGACGTCTGCGAGTCGTCTTATTGAGGGCCGTGCAGACCACTACCTCTGCCCAGGCGAGGACAGCCAAACAGCAGCATCGACGCCCAGACCTTGCTTTCTGATTTGGTTCAGTAACTCCAAAATCACCCCACAATGACCTTGAGACACAGAGCTGGTGGCCAGTGAAATGAGGCTGTGTGGGAGGGCGACTGTGTACACTTGGCCCCACCCACACTGGGAAGGGTCTGTCTGCACAGCCCAGGACCGTGGCGACTGGTCACATCCTCACCGAGTGGGCGCCTCACTCTTGACCTCCCTCAGGCCCCTTCCCACCTCCCTTCCTTGCCTCCTAAGTATCCCTTCCCCTAGATCTCTCATCCCCTCCTAAAATCATGCCATTCTCCAAGGCCTGCTTCCAATGTCATCACCATCTGGAAGGCTCCTCTACCCCTGGGAGCCAGCATTCAGTGTGCTGGCAAGCACCGAAATGTTATACCAGCTGTTAAAATACTGAAATTCTTCCCTACAGGTTGGTCAACAGAGCCGCCCCAAACACCAAAACTCACCCCCCTGGACCTCCAGCTCCTCCCCTGGACCTCCAGGACCCAAATGAAGGGGTGACACTCAGAACGACAGAGGACTCCCAGGATGCTGCCGGGTCTGAGGTTAAACACACTGGGTACCACCCCTACCTGCCCACACCTGCTGCCCCAAGTGAGCACGTCCACCCTTTATTGTGGCTCTCTTCAGCCCCCTGCGTTGTGTGGCAGATATGTACATCCCTTTCTTACCTCTCTTTATTTATTATAATGGAGGGCAAGGACTGTATCTTTCAACCTGTCTTTGTATTTCCATAGCACCCACACAGTCTTCTCCATAAAATATACACAATACATTTGTGTTGGATAAATATTTTGAAGATGCGTCAATTGCTACCGTCATCATCATACGTCCTCATGTTTAGAAGGCAGCACGGAGCTGTGTGAGTGATATTGGACAGAGTGCCCTCTGCACAGGAATAATAATTTCTACTTTCCTCCTTCTACTTCTCCCTGTACGAAGGAATGCAACAGAAATTCAGTCTGTTTTCAGGCTGAGCCATAATATAGCCCCTAAATAATATTCACTAAATGGAAAACGTGAGGTCTGAGACTAAAAGTCATGCTCTGGTGTGGCAGGCAGCCTGTACGCTGGCCCCAAGGATCCTCAGCTCCTGGCATTCACGCCGTCGTGTAGCCCACTCCGCTTCCCTGGAGTGTGGGCTGGGATCATCGACTCACTTCTAACAAATAGAATCCAACATAAGTGATGGAGGCCAAGTTTCGGTAACAAAAAGGCTCTGTCTTCTGCCTTGGGTGCCTCTCTCGCGTTGCTCACCCTGGGGGACCCCAGCTGCCAGGTCCAGGGGAAGCCTGAGAGGAGGCCCCAGCTGGAGGGATCAGGCTTGGCAATAAACACAGCGATGAGCATGGAGGCAGATCGCCCGCCCGGTGAGCCTTCAGATGACACCACCACCCCAGCCGGTGACTTCACTGCAACCTCCTGAGAGACCCCTGCCGGGCCCCCCAGCTGAGCTGCGCCTGGGCCCCAGACCACACAAACTGGGATAATACGTGTTTGTTGTTTTAAGCCACTATGTTTGGGGGCTTGTCATGCTGCCATAGATAACCAGTAAATCTGGCTTCTTTAAAGGCCTGAAGAAAAATCTCCCAGCTGGCCTCCAGGTTAACCTCCGAGTCACCCCACCCAGCAGATAAATACCCACAGTATCATCTCCCATTTATGGAGCACTGACCAGGGGCCTCACGCTGCTCAACGACCCAGCAAACATGATCTCAGGTAACCTTCTGGGGCCACTGGAAGTAGCACATACATCTTTTACTGGGGCCAAAAGGTAAGTCAACAGGCACCTGAAATGTTGAAGCCTGACTCTTTGCATTGCACACTCTGGTGTGTCCTGTGTTTAGTGACTTCAAAGGTCACACTCATCCCCAGGGACGAAAGAGTCTGTATATTCCTCGAAGATCATAACCAGAGCCTTTGGCGCCCCGGCCCATGCCATGAAATGCCAGCTCTGAGGGGAACCTGAGCCTCTGGGAACAGACCATCAGAATGACCACACAGGGCCTCAGACACTTATAAAACGTTGAAAGCCTCTTTTTCCTTTTTTAAGAGAATTCCACCACCTTCCCCGCCAAAACCAATTTCACATTTAATAACCCCACTCTCAAGAATTTCTGCAAATTTTACTTGCTCCTGTTTAAACTCTCTTCCTCTTGCGCTGTTACCTGTGAGGATGAAAAATGCCCAGTCAGGAACCTTCCACATGTCCATTCTTCTCTAAAAAGCAGCCTCCTCAGACTCCAGAGGGTCTCAACATCATGTGTTATTTTAAACAAGAGATGAGTTGGGTGATTTTCTTTTGAAGGTCGTTTAAGACGAAAGGTGCTACTGAACAATTACCGTAACCAGGTGCTGTTTCGCATCGTTTCAAGGGGAGTGGGAAGGATGGGTCACTGTGGAAAGAGGGCAGGGGCTCATCTGGCATCGTGCCCTCCAACTGGACCTCAGCAGCTCGAGGAGACACGCGTAGATGGTAAGCTGTTCCCTGTACGTAGGGAGGACATTCCCCCTGGAGAACACGGTCTGGCAGCTTCCACCTGAGCTGGCCCAAGTCCCCTTGAAGGTCACTGACACCCTCCCCCATCCTCTCCTGAAGGCACCCCCTCTCTGCCAGCACGTGGCTTCATCAGCATCTGTACAGCCGCACTGTTTCTCCAGTGCTTGGAGGAAGGGGAACATGTTCCCCTCCTGCCCCCTCTCCACCCTCCCTCCAGTGCTGGGGGGAACTCAGGGGCTCTAGGAAGCACTTTAGCAAGAATCCAGACGACCTGAAGGCCCCCCCTTCCCCGAGCCAGGTCCTCAAATTCCAGTGAGGATGGGAGATGCAGCAGCCCTGGCTGAGGTTCTGAGACCTGCCTACTTCACTGCTAGATAGAGTCTCCTAAAACTCCTAAACTCCTAAAAACAGTCTCAGAATAAAGTGGCAATGCTCCTACCCCTTTATATGCAACGTTAGTTGTTTGGTCTTTAATAGTAATAAATGAAATCTGATAAATATGGTGTTCATTTAAGAAATAAGGTTGGAGATGAAGAGTCCCCATGTTGTTGGCAGGATGGGCGTTCTGTTTAATAACTTCCAGGTCATCAGCACCTTTACTGTTGTGTTCAGAGTTGTAAGGCCATCACGGATTTCAGTGTCCCATGGTAAAACCCTAAATGGTGCTGAGATGGAGTTACCACTCAATGAGAGCCTCTGCCTCTCTGTCCTGGGTCCCCCCTCCAGTCCTGGGTCCCCCCTCTCAGTCCTAGGTCCCCTCTCAGTCCTGGGTCTGCTCTCAGTCCTGGGTCCCCTATCCACGTTACTCTCCTCCAAGCACATTGCAGGAGGCTGCCTTTCTGTGCCTGTCTCCCCATTGCTGCTGACTCTGGACATCACTGCGCTTATGTGAGCCTCTCTGTTCGTGCCTCTGCTTCCTTAGCCCCCGCTGTCTCCATCCCCGACCCGATGAAGGTATTGAGAGCCTTCGCTCCTCAGAATGAGCCCTGCACAGACCACGAGCCAGGAGGGAACTAGAAGCCTGGTCCCTGCCTGCAGTTGGCCCTGGTCATTTTCTGACGGAAGGTTCCAGGGCCCCATCTCTGGAGCAGATCTTGAGCCACTGGGGCCTCCACAGCTTTTCCTCCCAGCACTTTCCAGGGAGAAAGAGCAGAGCCCTGAAGTCAGACTTACTAGTTACTGTCCTGGGGCAAATTGTTTACCCTAACTGAAGCTCTGGGAGTATATTTATAAAGTGTAAATAGTAACAATATCATAAGGACTAGAAATAGCATAAACATGGTGAATGGCACTCAGAAAGAGCTCGTGCTCATGAAACTACCCATGGGTACAACCACGGGAACTGGAAAGTACCTCCAAGTGCAGAAGACTTGTTGCTGTACCACAGGGACTCCAGCCCCCAAACTATATGTGTTTTCACATTCTGAGCACGAACATCACCAAAAGCTACGTGAGAAGCGTGGAAAATCACCAGCTATCCCTAAACTACACTTGGGTACCAGTGTTCCAGGAGACACTGGCATGTGAGGAAGTCTAGCTCTGAGGCGGCAGAACTGGTGTTCTAGTCGTCAGGATGCAGAGACACCAGGCGCCCTTTCTCCCACACCAGAAGAAGAACCCTATCATTAGTCATTGTATCCACGACAGGGTCAGGATTATGTTTTAAGGGATAGTCTCCTCTCAGAGAGAATAAAACCACAAAGGTATAGCTGAGATCTCTGCCCACGGGCTCTAAAACTTCTAGGTAGATACTGGGATTTTGGTTTTGTTCCTGAAAATATATTTGAACATCACACGTGCGTGCACAGATATCAAGTCAGTCCTGGAAGAATAAATAAGAAAACAAGGAGAAAATGGTTGGCAGGAGGGCCTGTCGCTTTCCTAAAAACCCTTTCAGGGCATTCACCTCCAGGCAATCCAGTTTTCTAGAAGCCTTAAGGTAGCAATAGTGATTTAACACACTGTTTCTGTCTCTTGAAAAACTGCTCAAGACCTTAGTTGCCTTTTGGTTGATTAACTGCACAATAACGAGTGTCATTTGTCCTAAAGACATTAATGGGACTTGTTTCTAAGCACATTTCCTTCTTTATGCTTTTGTCCCCAATTTAAAAATGCATAGATGCTTAAAAGCTTATAAAAATGTGTCCCAAGGCTATTTAGTCCTTCTTAGCCAAGGGTCTCCCCAAACAGGCAGAGTCAACAGGACTCAAGTGTCGTCATCAAAGACTCTGAGACTCCGTGAGCTCATCGGGGACTGGACACGATGGGGATCAGACCCACGGAGTCTTGCAGTCCCGTCCTCTCTCCATAGTCTTCACTCTTGTACTCTCTGAACACTATGGTTTTGTCTACCTGGGCCACCAAAAACAATATGATGTGAACAGGCCCCCGTCTGTCTGTGGGGGTTGTTGCCAGGTACAAAACATGATCCCCAAGTTCTGGTGCGAGCTGTCACAGCCTTCCCTCACCCCGGGCCAATGCATGTCATGATGCCTGTTGGAATATCTGAGCCCCGACCTGATTCAGTTATCTGAGATGGGCTCAGCCCTTACACACTTCAACATGTTAAAGATGACAAAAGTCAACCAGGGAGACCGGGTCCCAAAGGCTGCAAGAAGTCAAGCTAGTTGGAGAAAAACAGAATTTCATATTTATTCTGAATTCTGCAGTTCCAACTCTCTCGCTTAGGAATTCAACTTTCTTAAGCCCACAAAGATGAAAATTCAGAGGTGAATTCTGCCTGATAGCCAGGGAAGCAGGAGAGCACAGAGATTAAGAATATGAAGTGGCCTCAAACTAGACAAGTTCAAATCCACATCTACTTAATAGCTGTGTGACCCTGAGCAGATTATTTAAACTCAGCTTTTTTTTCTTTGGTGAAGAACATTTGCCCTGAGCTAATATCTGTTGCCCATCTTCCTCTCTTTTTCTTTTGCTTGAGGAAGATTGTCCCTGAGCTAACATCTGTGCCAGTCTTCCTCTATTTTGTATGTGGGATGCCACCACAGCATGGCTTGATGAGTGCTGTGTAAGTCCGCGCCCGGGATCTGAACCCATGAACCCCGGACCACTGAAGTGGAGTGTGCGAACTTAACCACTACGCCACCGAGCCAGCTCCTAAATTCAGCTTTTAAGAAAGGGAGGGTGTATGTTACCAACTCATAAGTGTTTCTGTAAGGATTAAGTGAACTAATTGTATGTAAAATGCCTAGCACATAGTAATTGCTGAATAAATATTATTGCTCGTAAGAAAATGTTCATCTTGATTCCAAGCAAGAGGGAGAAGCAGTTGGTTAAGCACTTTTCACCAAGTAGAGACTCTGTTAATGCTTCTGCAAATCCTGAATGACCAAGAGCAAAAGGGCAAGTTATGGTGTTGATCAAGAGAAATGTGTGAGGCGGGTAAACGCGCGTCCGACTTACCCCTAAAACCCCAAAGCGTTCGGCCAGGCTCCAACCACAGAGAAAGTCAATCTCAAACTTGTGGTTCAGAACCACGATGGCATTCTCCTTTCCATACTTGGGGTACGCCCGGGGGTCTGTGTGGATGATGCACTCCGTGCCCGACCACCACTCCAGCAGCATCACCAGCTCTGGAACAAACCACAACAACAGACAGACGTTTATTTCACGCATCCTCCATGGCCGAGGGGCGGCTCTGCTGGGCCGGGCTGGGAGCAAGGCTCTGCCCTCCTGGCTGGGGCAGAAAGCAACTTCTAGGAGTAAAGTCTGGATCATTTAAGCCCAGACCCCAGTCCTTGAAAGGGTTTCGAGGCAGAAGGAAAAATGAGAAATACTCCACTACAGTCTCTAGGGAAGGAGGGGAAGCTTTGAGAAGGTAAATGACTTGCATTCCTTGATTAAGTACCTTGGGGAAAAATAAATCAGAAAGGCTGAATCCATCAAGAATTCATGCCCTTGTGTTTACAGAGCTCTGAAAGGCAGCGTGAGATAATGTACAGAATTCTTAATATCCTGGGAGATGACTAATTGGGACTTACTAATGACTTATAAACTCCATCAAAGAACACTAAATACCCAATTTTCTCCCCCATTTATGACACTTGAGTGCACCAGGAATAATGGAGAACTACGGTGCAAGGAAGCAGAAATACAGCATCTGAAGGGCAAGGATAAATTAGCGCCATTATCCCATAGGCCTAAATGAAACTATTAAAACATCCTTTGTAAGAGCTTGTGAAAATAGGAAAGTCCTTTTTCAGGCAATAATGACCAACTTGACTTTATTCTTCAGTGATACCTCTAATCCAGGTGACCAGTTCCCAGCCTGGTAGCCTCAGGAATAGCCTATATGGTAGAAATTGTCCAGAAAAACAGTTGAACATTGGTGATTAAAATATAGCTATATAGCAGCTTTGAAATGAAATTTTGAAGTTGAAGGTATTTGGCAGGTGGATGGGTGAGTCGTCTGTGAAGGTCATACCCCTCGTTTATCACCGGTTAATGGGGTACTCATTTAGTAGAGGACTCACTCACTCATCACCCACCCCACTACACACACACACACACACACACACACAAAGACAAGCAGGTGTGGTCTTGACTCTAGCCAAGCCTCATGTTTTAAAGGCTTGAGTGGCTGTCTTTGAAAACCTTTCTCCTTGAGGGTGGAGACTGATGCTTTTGAACTGGAGCACCAGAACTTTCTAGAAGGCATTGCCATCTAGTTTCTAAGCAGTGAGCACTGTAAGACTTTGGACAAGTGAACCTCACGGCACCTCAGTGCCCTAATCTTTAGAATGGGGTTGCCGCACAGGGTTTTGTGAGAACTAAAGCTCACAGCACAGAATAAATTACCAACACATGCAGGCATTCGGTAGCTATCAGTAGCATTAAGAATATTCCCCTTCCTTGACAATGAAAAGTGTCTGCCTATTTCAAGGAGTGGAGAACACGCCAAGCCCCCAGTGAGTTGTCCCACAGGCAGTGACATTGGAGTGACCTAGAAGTGGCAAGTCAGCGAAAAAAGGTAAATGTTTAGGGAGGGCTGGAGCACAACTGTCCTAGCAGGGCAGCCCTGCCTGCCGGGACAGAGGGACAGTTTGTCACCACTGGGTAAAAGCCGCTTCTATTGCTGCACTGATTTCCTCTAAGAGATAGATGGGCAGACCAATCGATTCCATTACTGACCACAGAGTACGGATAAGCCCCAGAGCAGAGCTACACGGGAGTCAACAAGATGAAGCTGAACGGTCTCGTGTGATCCACATCCCGCTGTCACTCTGCAAATACCTCCGAATGCCTCTCCGTGCCCTACTCCTCGCTGCCCAAGGCCAGGCTGTGTGCCCGATTCAACTCTCCCCAGCGCCCTCCATGGCATTTATCACACTTGGGACGCAGCATGATAGTATCTCCCCTATTATAGACCACAAGCCTGTGAGCAAGGGCTGCGTTGTTGGTTCACCCTAACTCTAGCCTTAACTCTAGAACCCTGCACAGTGCCGGCACCTTTATGCTTTCAGCAAACACTGTTTGGTGACCTGATGCATGCCTGCGTGATGCGAGGAACTGGAGATGTAACAGCAAACATCTGGGTCAGGTTCCACCATCCTGGACCCCACCGCCCAGCGGGAAGACAGTTACACACTCACAATGCGGGTGACAGGGAGAGGAGAGCCCTGTTCCTAGGATGGGTGATTGCTGAATACCGTGCTCACAGATTAGGGGGTCAGACACAGCCAGGCTGCAGTCCCGGGGGGGGTCCCTCACTAGTGGTGAGACTCGGCATGTTTCTCAGGTCCCTTAAGTCTCAGTGTCCTCGTCTGTGAAATAGGGGTAGGAAAAGCTTGTAGAGGTGCTCTGGGTATTCGGTCCAATTATGTAACCAGGACACCTAGTAAAATGTTGCACAAAGTAAGTAATCAGTGAGTAGCCAGCCTTTTATTACTATTACGTGCATGGAAATTTTATAGCACACAAGGCTCTGTGCCCACTGAAGGGCAGCGAGAAGGAGCAGGAAGAGAGAGACAGACAGAGACAGACAGAGAGAGCAGTGACTTCTGGACCAGGGTAAGGAATTACGATTGATATTTCATAATAAAGGCAATGAGAAGTCATTTTTAAATAGGCACACAGCAGCACCTAATTTGCATTTAGAAAAGATCATTCTGGCTGAAGTGGGAACAGATTGGAAGAGTCGGGCAGAAGCACGGAGGCCAGTTAGGAGGCGATGGCAGTAGCCCAGTGTGAGGTGATGGTGGCCGGGACCAGGCAAGTGACAGTGGAGAAGGGGCTAACTTCTCACTCATCTCACTGGGCTGTTAGCAACACAACTGAACTCCAAATCTCACTGCATAGAAGAGGTTTCTTTCTTTTCCCCCCCCCCAAAGGTTTCCATTTTTTTTTATTCACAAGAGATTGTATTGTAAGAGAATTCAAACAATCCAGACATATATAGAGGAAAATGTTAAATTCCCTTGATGGCTTTGTAAGGTGTCAGTTAGGCTAGGTGGGACTACATTTCCCAGAATCCCCTTTCCTGTCTATTTCCAGGTAAGGGGGGCCACAGAGGACACGCTTGGGAGGTTTGGCAGGTGGAAGGCAAGCAGTGCCATTTTGTAGCTCTCACACATTGTTGCTGATCTGCTGATTCACCTCCTCAGCGTGAAGCAGCAGCTGGGCCTGCGACTGCTCCTCCTTCTCCCGTCCTCCTCCAGCTTCTCCGACTCCTGGGCCAGGTGTGTGTGTCTGCTCCCTGACTACACCATCCACGGCGGATGCAATGAGAACTGACACGGGTTTCAGTCTGTCCTCGTGGGGCTGCAGATTGTGCTTGGGGGTTCCAACCTCTTGATCACCCCCATTTTACATCCACACGCCTTCCTGACTGCCTCCTGGGACTTTCAGCTCCAGCAAGAGCTGCAGAGACAACACCCTTACCGAGACAGCCTGACAGCCCTCACAGCTGAATAAGGCCAATTCCCTGCAGCCAGGCCCTTTACAGGTGTCTGCGTATCTGCCTGTGGCTCTGCTTCTCGGGTGGAACCCCGACGGGGCACGTCCTCCTCCCCTCCCCCAACCCCACCCCCTTCTCCAGGGTTACCATTAAGAACAGTTTGGAAGGTAGCCTTCTAGTCCTTTTCCTAGGCATTTACACACAGACATGGACTCACATAGACAGACAGACAGACAGACAGACACACACACACACACACAGTTTTTCCGTCACAAATGAGTTCATACTTTATTGACCTTTGTAAACGTACGTATAGTTATTTTCTCCCAATATTATATTTTGGATCTTTCCATGTTAATACATATACATAGTGACATTAGCAACTATTTACCGGGCTCTGGCTGTGTCCTCGGCACTGTTCCAAGGGCTTTTCACGTGGTGCTGTGTTGAAGCCTCACATTAACCCTATGAGACTGGAGACACTATTATCCCATTTTAAAGATGAAGACACAGAGGCACAGGGATAGCTCTCATTCTCTGTTCAATATATGAAATTGCCATTTTTTAGGTCAAAAATAACCAGAATGGTAATTTTATAAAGGGTAACACCACAGCTGCACAGCGTTCATGCTATGGATATACCTTGATTTATTTAGCCATTCTGCCATTGATTAGCATTTTTCCCTTGATTTTTTACTGTTACAAACATTGCAATAAATATCCTTGAAAATGCATGTTATAAAAAACATATTTGTGAAAGTATTTCTACAACATAGGTACACTAAAATGTAGAATTATAGATTGAAGAGTATGCATATTTTAAATTTTTATGGATATTTCCAAATTGCCTTCCGAAAAGATCCTCCCAGTCTATGCTTGAATCAACAGTGTGGGAGAGGGTCGTTTTCCTGCTGCCGGGACTTACACTGCAAGCTCCTTGAAGGCTGGGACCTACTGTGTCCTGCAGCTCATATGCCTATAGAGTACGGAGGAATTCTTGTCAACTACCTTGTGACATCCTCCAGGCAGCACCCACATCTCATTCATCTTTCTATCTCCCACTTCCTTGCCCCAATTTCCAACACATTGCAGGTACTCAAACAGCTTTTGCCTTTAGTGGACTGATGCTGGCTGATGTTTTAGTTGGATGTTCCTATGTAAATATCTGCATGCAACTTACAAATATCTCCATGAACTGGGGTTTCATTTACACTCCTATGTGGTTGCTCTCAATGCTGGGGGCCAGGGCCTGGCTCTGGCCTTCTCTCAACAGCTTCACAGCTGACTGCCAGCCAGCCTCATCTTTTGTATGGATGAGCATCTGCCTATCGGGGCTGCTCTTTGAGGTGGGGCATCTGTCACTCAAGTTACACACACTCTGTACCATCATGCGTCGAATGTCAGGGCTTTCCAGCTGCCCAGGGATCAGGGCAGGTGGTGGTGCCCTCGGTCCTCATGTCCTGGGGTTCTGTGAGGTCTGTCAGGGGCTCCCTCAACATGAACACACGTTTCAGGCTGTCTGCCCACTCTCACCCCCTGCCAGGGATGGTGGCAGATCTCGGAATTGCTCTGGCCCTCTCCCTCCATGGAAATGGTGGTGCCATTTCCTTTCAAAGGACACATCCTTTGGAACCTCCAATCTAACTGAGAAAGTTGCCAGAGGGCACAGGCACCTATGCGAGAGATCCTGCTCAGAAGCCAGGGGCAGGGGAGAAAAGCAAAGGAGGCCTGGGAGAAAACAGCATCCTTCTATTGTTTATTTAGGGGGGAAGTCACTTATTAAGAGTTTCAGATTGCAGTCCTGTCAGCTAGCATTATGACGTCAGGAGTCAACAATAAATGCTACCAAGGTAAAGATATGGAAGCAAAGAGAAAGTCTTTGCCCCCAAGCATTTACCTCCTTGTGTGGGTATCCAACCTAACCCACACTCAGCAACCAGGAAAAAGCAATTGAAACTTTTACCTAACAAGAATTGGAGCCAAGAGTTGAGTAGTTCATTGAGAAAAAGTAAAGCTAGCAATTAAAACAATACATCAAATCAAAATTGAAGAAGAAGGGGGAAGAAGGAGGGGCTCCTTCTGGCACCGCAGAGAAGACCCCCAAGGCTGCAATGACTGGTCCTGAGAGGGGCCCTCAGTGGGAGAATGCTGGAAGGGAAGAAACCAGGCCAGCGAAATTCCAACGATCTAGAGGTTCCAGGGTCTTCCCCTGAACCGTCGAAGACCACCATAACTCAGCAATGGCGTCTTGACCTCTAGGGTGAGTGAGTGCACGGTCTATCTGTGGACACGTCCCTTCAGGACACTGCCCCACACATGGCTGAGCACAGGGAGGGCGTTCTGTCCAGGCCCCGGTACAGCACGTGGAGACAAGACTGCCGAGGTTCCTGCTCAGGAAGGCCACTTGGGAGAGTGGCTGGGACTTGACTGCTCCAAGGTGAGGTGCTGCCAGGTAAAGAAAACAGCCAGACACAGATCCACTGACCTCCACGCTCCAGGTGGCTTCCCGGGCCTAGCCCTCCTGTGCGCTGTTATTGTTTAGTGAGCCAGGGAGATTGCCCCCCTGGGGCCGAGTCATCCAAGGGGGTCTCGGTGGTCCTAATGTCCAGGAAACAGAAAAGGCAAAGAGGAGAACAGAGAACTCTGGAGCGTGGAGAAGCCCCTGTTGTTCCTCAGTGTCGGCCCCATGGAACGCCTCGTTAACTGGAGCACTAAGGTGACTCCATACGTTCCTTCGAGATGTCTGTAACTGATGACCCTTGAGCGGGGCTGGCAGTCCTGGAACCCCTTCACTGGACAGTATTTGATCCCCTTGGGCCCTGCCCCCGTCCAGGAGCCTGTGATGGGACTGAGCCCGGGGACCCAGGTTGGGCTTGTGACTCTGATCTGGCCAATTGGCCTCTCCAGGGAAGGTGAGTGGCCTTTTGTCCCATTTTGAAATGCTCAGTTTGCCAAGTGTTGCCGTCTTTGTTATTACTGCGGCTGCTCCCTGAGGGCAGGGTGGCCAGCCTTCCTTCTGGCAGCTCAGCCAGCCCTGGACTCTGCTCTTGGGCCACACCTGGCTCTGGCCAGTGCTGCTGCTCATTTTGCAAACTCCACTTGGAGACGCCTGGGGCCATTCCCAGCTACCTGAGGTGATGGCCAGGGAGGGACCCTTACTGCAAAATCCCCGTCTGCTGCCCACGATTTCGGGGCAATGGAGGGACCAAACCCAGGTGGCTATAAGGACCATGGTCTGAGTACAGATTTGTCTGTACATATTTGCTGACGCTGTTAGCTTAATCACAGGTAGAAAACAAGAGGTAGAGGGACAAAAGGAAAAGCGAGGGGAGGAAGAGAGGCACCTATTTTGTGTGCATAAAGCAGGAGGAAGATGAGGAAAATGGTAACAAACAACGTTTACTGAGGTGGCTCACAACGTCCCGTGAGAGCCACTGTCACTGTCCCCATTTTATAGATAAGGACATGGAAAGACTGAGGCGAGGCAGCCGGCCAGGAAGTGGGTGTGCTAGGGGTGGAACCCAGACAGGGGGACACGAGGCCCATGAGGACTCTCCAAGGTTGCCAAGACACTGAAAACCATGATTATATGGGGGGAGGGGAGAGGGAGAAAGAGAGCATTTAGGAGGGAGGGAGATAAGAGGAAAGATAGAGTGGAAGGATCACCTTTGACCTCAGGCAGACTGGTCAGTTCCTTATCTCTAAAGACACCCAACTCAAGGGTTGGTTGTGAAAGTTAAATATGCAGAAGTATTTAACACATGCCTGGCATGGACCCAGTGCCTTCCTTCTCCCAAATATTACTGCTACGAATGATGATGTGGCAATAACAACAAAAGAAAGAATTAAGGGACAGAGACAAACAGGCAGGAAAGAAATGAGCAGCACATCCACCGAGTGTCCGCATCCAGGCAGTCCCAGTCCTACCCTGTCCTCAGCCCTGACGCCTCTCCAGACACGGCGGATGCTACGCAGTCACAAGCTCCATCCTAGTCTGGATCCCAGGAGTCCACACATCCCCTGGGAACCCCCACGATGCTTCTACCACAGCCACGAACTTTCTGTGGCTCAGGCAGATGGGGACGCGAAGGCTCCCTCCTTCCGCACCAAGCCTTTCACCCAAGTTTCTGCTCACTCACAGCTTGATAGGACTGTCACTTTCTCTCTTCTCCGCGGCCCCTTTTGGCAGAAGCGCCGAGGAGAATCCTAACAAGACAGGGAGGCAGAGGTCCTGCAGAAAAGACCTCGACTATTGATCAGAGTTCATTGTTCCAACACACGTGCACAGCCAGAATCTCCCACATCTGTAGATATGGGAGAGAGGCGACCGAGGAAAATGGTACTTTTATAATTAACTTTATCTAATTTTAATAATTATATAATTACATATAGTCTCTAAGATAAGTGTATATAATTATGTATTTATAATAGCTTTTGATCATTTAACTTTGATAATAATTTAGGTTAAAAATAAAACCTCTCATCTTCAAAAGCCTCTAAAATGCAAAATTGAAACGCTGAAATTTCTAGTGTGTGAAGGATATCGCTTCCCTCCTGTGCTGAAGGCAGAGGACCTTCCTCTCCCCTGGGCTTGACTGCGCTGGGGGCTGGGGAGAGACAGACAGCATGCTCTTTTGCACCTGTATGATGCCCTTCACCTGGAGGTCACTCATCAAATTATAGGTGCCGACCCGGCACTCTCCGGGCCCTGGACAAAAATTGGAATAAAAACATGAAATTGAGCAATGAGGAGCGGCTGATAAACAGAAAAGTTTTGTCCTGGCTCTTGACGCCACGGTCTCGCTGCGGGTGCTGGGCTGCACACAGGAGCTGGGCAGTCCCCAAGGGAGCCCACGGAGATGCTGCGAGAGGGAGTGGAGTTAATGACCAAATGCATCTTTCATGTTATAGCCCTTGATGTAGAGTCTGGGATTTCCAATCTGACCCCAGCTGCCTCCTGGTCCCCATCCACCTCTAGACTAGTCTAGTCTAGTCTAGTCCACCTGTAGGGTCTAGTGTGGAGCCAACCAGGCCCTCCTCCCCACACACAGCTGCCGCTGTCCAGCTCCACACTTGGCTGGAGTGAGTTCCTCCCCGCCTAGCCACACCCCGTGGACCACGCTTACCACTTTCTCTCTTTTCCTCACTTCTGTCTTCCCTACCATGCCTTACCCGTCCTTCCAGGCTCGATACATGCCCATGTTTCCATGAAATCTCGGATCCAAGGCCACACAGACACGGGTCTTCCTCGCTCCCTGACACTAAGTGTGCTTTACTCATTTGGGCACCTGCTTGTATGTCATTCTGAATGATTTCTAGTTAATTCACCAGCACATGCCCTTCTGCCACACCAGATTTCAGTGCTTTCTTTCCGTGACCCCACCTGGGAGTCCAGTTGTACTCGAAACCTTTCGATCCACATCCCAGAGTCTTCTAAGCTTTCCTGCTTACGTGCCCAGGTCATCGAAAAATGGTGAGGCAAGAAGCCCATGAACAGAAACACAGTATACCTGGGCTATTAAGTTTTCATGGGAATGATTAGGAAAATAATGTCTAAAAGGGATCCTTAGAGGGGGCTGGAACGAGACAAAGTCTGAGAAGCCCTGCAGTACATCTCTGAGATTGATCTGCTACGAGCTGGCATCATATGAAGCCAATTCCTCTTGACAACACAGCTTCCTCCATCGCTGTCCTCCTCCCACCCCTCGTGAAGTGCCTGTTTCTACACTGGCTTCGCTCTTGGCAGAATATGGAGGGAGTGGACTCGACCTGGTATGTTCTTGGAGCTCAAATCTTAATGAGCTAATGCTGCTACATGGTAACCTTTCTCGAGGCCTTGAGATGGCAGATCAGGGCGATGAGTGGCCATGTGAAAACATGTGCCTGAACGGGGGGCAAAAGTGCTGCTCCCTTCCCCACTTACATCCTCACAAACGAGGAGAGGGGATTGGGTAACCGATTTCGAGAGAGAGGTGGACCGAGAGCGGGCAGTATAGATACCACAGCGTTTACTGTGTGTGTATGAACATGGAGTGAATAACGTAGGAGCGGAAAAGCTGCTTTCTGTCAAGTGGAGTCACCAGTCTGCTTCCAATTATTGGGTCAAGCTTTCAGAAAGAGGCAAATGTCAAGAAATATGAAGCCCTACGCTTTCTGCCTTCAATCAAAACCCTCTAGTGGGAGGAGAGGGAAAGGAAGGGTCTAGAACCCAGCCCCCACCCCACCACTCTGGTGCCCTGACATTTGGCTTCTCAAAGATCCTTTCCAGGAAAGCAGCTCAGAGACCACTGAGCCATGACACCTATGCCACCTGATTATCCAGTCCTGGGTCTGTCAATGCTCTTATTCATCTAGTCATCAAATATGGATGCAGAGCCCACCGGAGGCCCAGCAGTGTTGTAGGTACTTGATATGGCAGTGGGCAAACAGATTCTAGTCGGAGAGGCAAGCAGTAAACCAACAGCCACATAGACGCATGACATGGCAGATGGCTGTAAGTGCAGTGACGGCAACAGGAAGGGGGAGGGCTGGGGGCACTGGGGGGACAGGGCTGATGTCTCATAGAGGGCTCAGAGAAGGCCTCACCAGAAGTCACTGAGGGTTAGACGTGATCTAATGGAAATATGACCTGTGAGAATGTAACTTCTACCAGATAAGGGGCTCATTTTGTTCACAGGTGTATTTCCAGTGCCTAGACCTGGGGACACACTTTGAGAGGATGACTTTGACTGCTGTGTAGAGAATAAAGTCAGCGGGCTCAGGGTGGAGGCCAGCTATGGGGAGTGGGCTCCTGTGATCAGCCAGAGGACAGGGGACGACGGGCTCGGTGGTGGAAGGCATGTGGAGGGGGAGTCGGGTCAGGGTCCTGCTGAAGGTGGGGTGGACGGGATTTGCCCTTGGGCTGGATGTGCTGTAGGGGAAGAGAAGTTTGAGGAGTGATGCTAAGATGTTGGCCCTGAACAGCTGGGGTGCACTTGCTGTTAAGTGAGGTGGGAAGCCCGAGGGAGGGAGGGAGGGACAGGTGGTGGAGGAACAGGGGGCTTGGGTTCAGACACATTAGTCCAGTGCAGGGATCCAGCCATCCTGGCTCAGAGGAGGCGGTATAATGGTAACGGTTCTATCCCGCCCTGGCCTCGCTCTGCCCCTGCCTTGACACCCCTCCCCTGTCACCACTCACCCTCTGATAACTCTATCCCCACTTCCCAAGTCTCTGTGGTCACCTCCTCTGCTTCTCTCCCAAACCCTGCTGGTAATTCTCCTCACAACGCTTTCCAACTCGGTCACCAGTGAAAGTCTACTGGTCAGCTTCCCATCGCATCCGGGCACTTGGCGAGACTAGAAATCAGACTTCACCAGGCCTGGAAGCAGCAATAGGTCAGGATTAGCAAGCACTATTAGCACCCAGATTTTGTTTTCTAAAGACCACTTCCCTGCCATGTTGCCTGACACACCACCCACAGTAGGCAAAGCAGTATCACAGTGAAATGATCTTGTGGACCACGCTGAACCTGGAGCCATTGAGCGCTTATGTCTAACTTCTAGTCTACCATCCAGAGAGGCAGAGAGCAGGTTAAACTCCACTCCAGGAGGCACTCACTCATGCCTGGAGTGTGGCACATTCTACAACAGAGGCATTAAAATCCACGGTGTTAAAAAAAAGTGGGCAGGGTCAAAGCTAAGAAAGACTTGAAAGATATAACAACCAAATGCAATGTTTGGACCCTATTTAAATCCTAATTTAAACATGTCACATGTAAAAAAAAATTGGAAATAAATTGGAGAAATCTGAATCTGGATGGTGTCACATGATACTAAGAAAATATTATTAATTTTGATAACTGTGATGATACTGTGGTTATGTTTTTAAGAGGTCCTTATTCTTTATAAAACACACCTCGTGATAATTTGGGGTGGTATTTCATAACACACTTCTGAAATGATCTTGTCTGTGCCTTCTGCTTTGCGATGGTGGGTATGTATGCCTTGGGGCTCTTATCTTCTTGAGCTGTTACTGCAATGTGGTGTTATCTAAATTCTCAGAAGTTTCTGGAAGCTCAAACTTCTACTACCTCTTGCTAACTTCTCAGTCAGAGTAGTCCTTCCAGAATTACTTGCTAAGTTGTTTTAAGGAAAGAAAGATTTCTTGAAGCGAAGAAGTATGAAGGCCATGGTCATATTACAAGGTGTTTCCCATATACACAAAGATGTTATAATCTTGTTAAGCCTCAGGTCCAAATGTTCTATAGTCATGCATTGCGTATCCACGTTATAGTCAACAACGGAGTGCATATATGATGATGGTCCCATAAGATTAGTATCACATAGCCTGGGTGTGTAGTAAGCTATACCATCTATGTCTATGTAAGTATACCCTGTGATGTTCACACAATGATGGAATTGCCTAACGACACATTTCTCAGAACATAGCCCCATTGTTAAGCCATGCATGACTGTACTTGAAGATGGAAGGCCTTTCCCTACATCCTTTAATGGAAATAGGGGATAAGATGGTCCTCTCGGGGCCGGCCCAGTAGTGTAATGGTTAAGTTCTCGTGCTCAGCTTCGGCGGCCTGGGGTCTGCACATTTGGATCCCAGGCGCAGACCTACGTACCGCTTACCAAGCCACGCTGTGGCAGGGGTCCCACATATAAAGCAGAGGAAGATGGGCACGGATGTTAGCCCAGGGCCAATCTTCCTTAGCAAAAAGAGAAGGATTGGCAATGGATGCTAGCTCAGGGCTAATCTTCCTCACCAAAAAAACTAAAAATAAAAAGATCCTCTCAAAGTAAACTGTAAAAACAAATACTGAGGGACAGTGCAGAGATGTGCAGAAGTCACCTTAAGGAGAACAAATGGTTTCCAAGCCAAAACTCAGACACCAGCTTCATTTAAAGAAATGGACACATTTGCAGAAAGAATGAATCAACCGGAAGGCATGTTGGTCATTCAGGAGGAATGGCTGTGTTCACCTCCAGGAGCCAAGGCTGTCCACGTGGCTGATCCACCTTTATCATTGCATACCCAGTCACTGGCAGTGCCAGACCCTGGCATCCACCCGACTCTCTTTGCCGAGACTGCAAATGTGCTTATCCACCCACTGAATGTAATCTGAATTCACATGCAGATCAGACTTCAGGGCAAAAATGTGTTGATTAGCAAATATGAGCATTCATTCCATTTTATTGTCTCTATTGAGAAATAGATTAAACTGAATCCTAATTTTTACACATAAGTGTTTCATAAGATTGCGTAATATGAGTCCATCGGAGAGAGATTAAAATAATAATATCAAATGTCTTAGCCTAAAAAACCGAGGGTCAGACTCTGAAATATGGTAACTCAAGATACAACCACCCTGTGGGGAACTCCATCGGCCTCCGTGCTGTCTCCTACAGCTCCTCCACAAACAGCCTTGCCGTATGTTGCCAAGAATTTTAACTCACAGCCAATTTGTGAGTCATTTGCTCACACCACTCAGTCTCCCTGCCATCTACTGCCCATTGTCCTGGTCCCATCAGTCCTACCTTGTTTGTGTCTGCTGCCACCTGTTCTCTTTTCTATTTTCAGTGATGCCCTCATCACCCCTTGACGACCTTCATCTGGTCTCTCTGCCTCCAGCATCACCTGCTCCTCTCATCCAGTCTCTGCCTGACACTGGCTTAGCCCTGTCAACACCCTCACTGGCTTCTCGCCGTCCGTAGAGGAAGGGAGGGAGACTCCTTAGCCAGGCTCTACCACGTAGCCCACATTCTTTCCTCCACTTCTCTCTACCACAGACTTTGAGCTAAGGTCAAGTTGAACTACGTGCTGTTCCTAGAACTACCTAGAACTCTCTGTACCTACCCCAGCTTTGGCCTTTTGCTCAAGCCATTCTTTTGACCCCAAAGGCCCTTCCTTTCCATAGAATGTCCAAACATTATCTGTCCTCCAAGTCTCAGCTCAAATGAGATCTCGTCCGTGAAGTTTTCCCTGATGCCCCTCCCTCTCCACCTCCATTAGAAGTAATTTGTGTCTCTTATAAATCCCCCATTAGGAACCCTGTGTCGAAAAGACTTTGCAGTCAGACAGACCTGATCTGAATTCCCATTCCGTTACTTTCTAGCTCTATGACATTGGCATAGTACTTAACCTCTCTGGCCTTCAGCTTTATCTGTAAAAGAGGAATAGTATAATATCACTCGCAAAATGATTATAAACATTAAATAAGACTAATGTTTAAGAACTGTAGGCAGCAGCGGTGATCGTTAATCACCTCCTTCCCTTGATTCTTACTTTCTTTCTCACGTTCCAGTAAGACGCCTGCTGGGTTTGGTTTGGTTTGGGTTTTCTTCCAGCATAGAGTGTAGAGTCCTTCAGGGGAGGGTTTTGTCTTGTCCATTTTGTTGTCTTGCTGCCTACAGTACACAGAATAGGGCTTGCACAAAGATCAACAAATATCTCTCATTCCTCAGCCTGGGTGACGGCATGAGTTTTAGCTAAGAGAAAATTCACAAAGATCTGGACCATGTCAAAAACCAGTTAAGCATGGTACAGTCAGTCCTTAAGCCTATTTAAATTTGTTTTTTAATTTTAAAAGCAACATTAAGAAATTACTAATCTCTTTAGACACGGGCACCCCTATGTTCACTGCAGCATCATTCACAATAGCCAAGATGCAGGAGCAACCCAAGTGCCCATCCACTGATGAATGGACAAAGAAGATGTGGTGTATATACAATGGAACACTACTCAGCTATAAAAAAAGACAAAATCGTCCCATTTGCAACAACATAGATGGAGCTTGAGGGTATTATGTTAAGCAAAATAAGCCAGACAGAGGAAGACAAACACTGCATGACTACACTCATATGTGGAAGATAAACACATGGATAAAGAGGACAGATTACTGGTTACCAGAGGGGAAGGGGGTAGGGGGAGGGTGAAAAGGGTAAAGGGGCACACATGTATGGTGACGGATAAAAATTAGACTACTGGTGGTGAGCATGATGCAGTCTATACAGAAACTGATAAATAATAATGTACACCTGAAATTTCACAATGTTATAAACCATTATGACATCAATAAAATAATAATTAAAAAAAGGAAAATGGCAAGTGTGAAATAGTAAGAAATACATATATTGGTCCCTGCCCCTGGTTCCTAACACAGAGCTCCTAAAACCCTTGTAAACAGGGATGCTAGGAGAATTTTTTGTCTTTGATCCCAGTTCCTTATGCAGAGCTCCTAAAACCCTTATAATTTCTTAAGTGATAAGAGCACTGGAACATTGGGTTTTGACCCCGGTTTCTTACAGAGAATTCCTAAATCCCTTGGAATTTCATGGGTGTTAACAGTGTCTTTTGTTCTGATGAGGTGACTCTTGGTGGGCTTGTGGATGGGGGCTGCTCACCAGAAAGACCAAGACATGATTAGAAGCTTGGGATTTTCAGCCCCACCTCCCATTCTCCAGGGAGGGGAGAGAGGCCAGAAATGGAGTTAATGATCAATCATGCCTACATGATGAAGCCTCCATAAAAATCCCAACCATACAGGGCTCAGAGAACTTCTGGGTTGCTGAACACATCCATGTACCGGGAGCATGGAACACCCCCAACTCCCCAGGGACAGAAGCTCCTGTGCTTGGGACCCTTCCAGACCTCACCCTATACATCTCTTCATCCGGCTGTTCATCTGTGTCCTTTATCATATCATTTATTATATAATAAACTGGTAAATGTAAAATAAATAAATAAATAAATTACTAATCTCTTTGGAAACATTTAAAGCAAAGTTTAAAATCTACTTAAGAAAAATACCTGCTCTAAATTTTTATCTAATAGTCAATGCCTTCTCTCACCTTCCCCTCATTGAAATATAATAAGGCTCATTTTCATAATTCGAATTCATTCCTCACTGAGAAATCCATATACTGTAATTTGGAAAGGATAACAAAATTAAGATGCTAAAATATACTCAATTCCCAAAATAATTTTCAGGGCCAAAAAGGGGAAGAAGAAACTATCCTGGAATGGTTTTTTAAAAAGCCTTTTCTTCACATGAGACATTGCTTCCTTCTCTCAGCCTAGGAGGCCACAGTGTACTTTGCCTTTTCTCATTCAGGACCAACCTCTTTGCTAGAGCAACTTTTTTCTTTTTTTTTTAAAGTTTTCATTTTTTTTTTTTTTTCCCCCTGGGAAAGACTTGCCCTGAGCTAATGTCTGTTTCCAATATTTCTCTCTCTTCTTTATTTTTCTTCCCCAAAACCCCAGTACATAGTTGTATATTGCAGTTGTAAGTCCTTCTAGTTGTTCTACGTGAGTTACCGCCACAGATGGCTACTGACAGACGAGCGATGTGGTTCCGTGACTGGGAACAAAACCCGGGCTGCCAAAGCGGAGCGCACTGAACTTGAACCACTAGGTCATCAGGGCTGGCTCTAGAGCAACTTTTAATTGTCGAGGATAATGTATAAATTGTTTCTTCTTCTCTCATACCTGTGATAAATGGGGTCAGCAGAGAGTTCTGAATCTATCCTAACATAGTGAAACTTCTTAAAAGTGTTTTCAACAAGGTAATATTCTGTCCATATTAAGGTTGCCACATAGAATACAAAGTGCCCAGTGAAATTTGAACATCAGATAAGCTACGAATTATTCTTTAGCATAAATGTGTCGCATGCAATACTTCAATACATTAAGCCAGGCAACACCTGGGACATACTCAAACTAAAAAATTATTCATTGTTTATCTGAAATTCAAATTTAACTAGGAGGCTTGAATTTTTATTTGTGAAATCTGGCAGTCTGAGACTTTACCAACCCAGCAGCAGCCGTGGCAACAAGCCTGATGTGAGGGCTCTAGGAAGGCAGGTCCGGACCAGCGGGAAACCAACAGTCAGGGTTGAACAGTCATCAACATTTCCACCGGGCTCTCACCAACATCACCTCATGTAACCCTGATAGCCATCTGCGAGATGGGCATTTACTCCCCATTTTACGGATGACAAAATGGAAGCTATGTGGCTTTCCCAAGGTCACGCAGATTTGGGGGAGCAGAATTACTGCGCTCGGCTGCTGCCACCTGGAATTCCTGGCAGTTGATGGCATAGTTCTCTCATCCTGCTGGCCTCATGAATATGCAGAACACGTGTTTCTTAGAATCTTAGCAATTTTTAAATAATAAACCTGTACTTCAATTATATCCCAATCTTTCAAAGGTCCCTGAGAAGTCATTTCACCAGGGTTTGTCTGAGCTTCATCCAGTCAAGTGGTGAAGCCAGTGAGTGGGGACAACGACCGGTTACTAAACACTAATGGCTTGGCAGCCTTGGGAAGAGCAAGGCCAAGAATTAAGAGGCTTTGCCATCTGTGAACTGTCCTAGGTAATCCCCATCCAGCTCTTTCTGTGAAGGCTAATTAATGCTGGCCAGTCAAGGCTGATGCAAGAGCCTAGCATCCAGCACACTTGCATGGAGTCCCACAGCCCAGGGGGTCAGTGGAAGGGCACAAATGAGGTGGAGGAGGAGGTAAGGAGGGGAGGAGTTAAGGAAGCAGGCGGGGGGCGGGGGGGACCAATATTTACTGAGCGCTTACTGTATGCAGGCTAGGCTTGTCACACACAATAGCTCAGTTCCCTAGCCCCATAGTCCCCATCAGGATTAGCATCACTCCAAACAGATGCAGAGACTGAGGCTCAGAAAGTTTTAGGGACTTGCTGGGGTCCCTGGTTTGTGCACTTCCAGGACCCAGGCCATCTAGGGTCGCAGCCCTGGGCTCCCTCCCTCAAATTCCTTCTGCTGCACTATCTCCATCACCCCCGCCCCATCTCCATCACCCCCGCCCCACCCCTCTCACTGCCACCCCAGAAGAGGCCAAACAGGAACCTTGGTGCAGTTTTTCTGAGTTTTTGTTTTTCTTTTCCGTGAAGCACTGTACTTGTGCAGGCCCTGCGTTTATGTGACATTTTATCTGTTCTGAGATGCATATTTGTTCTCATCTGAGCATGCCTGAAATCCGGAGTATCTTCCTATGTGTGCCGTGCCTTAGGTTAATTGCGGAATTTCTTTCTCTTTCTTACAGATGTATAAAATAATGATGCACCTTACAATCAGTGACTTAGAGTCTATCAAATGCAGAGATGAAAAAAACAGGGCGACCTTAGTAAACCGATGTCATTTAGATGGGCTGTATCTGAAATGTGGCTGTGTGTTTGGGAAGCGCCTGCGTTGTGGGAGAGGAAGGGAAGGATGCATAGGTGGAGCACAGGGGATTTTTAGGGCAGTGAAACTATTGTATATGATACTGTCAATGTGCATACGTAATATGCATTTATCAAGACCCATAGAACGTTCAACACAAAGAGTGAACCCTAATGCAAACTACAGATTTTAGTGAATATTAACATATCAGCATTGGTTTATCAATTGTACCAAATGTACCACAGGAATGCACAATGTTAACACTAGGGGAAACTGTGTGCGTGTGTGCGCGCGTGTGTGTGCGCGTGCGCAGGGAGGGGGAGTGGTTATGTGAGAACTATCTGTGCTTTTTGCACAATTTTTCTGTAAACCTACAACTACTCTTAAAAATAAAGTCTATTACAGTAATTTTAAAAAAAGACAGGATGAGTTGATCCTTTTATATTTCTTCCATAAAAAACTGTTACAGAGAAGACATAAAATATTGTTTTATGTTTCTGTCCTGGCAATTCTCCAAACCCCTCAGCCAGTTTCAGTTATCTGTGATCTATCAGTAGAGAGTTGACGGGACGCTTCACCCAGAGCAGAGCAACATGAAGTGCCAGCAGATCCTCAGACCTTAAGACACTGATCAAGAGAGTCGAAAAATTCTTACTCCACCTTAACTTCTGCACACCCGAATCTCACTCACAATCACATGGCTGGGAAAGAAAGATCAGCAATATGCCAAGTCCCAACAGGTCTGAAGGAAAAAGGAACCATTTAAACATGACCTGAAATAGCCATCTCTGGAGTAAAGACAAGCAGAAAGGAATTAATTATTAGAAAAGTCAGTGGCTTTGGCCCTTGGGTCATAGTTAGATCTGTTCGGCCAACAGACTATAATCTAAGGTTATAATGAGAGTCAAAGCTTGTTCTTTGTTCTTGACAACATACCCAGAGGAAAACAGTTTTCCCAATGCAGATTTCCCATGAATAGAGATCAGGTAGGCTCGCTGCTACTCTTAGTGTTCAAATCTCCCCAGCATCACTGGATTGGTTTCTGAATCCTTGAAGAATATAATATTAAGAAGGCTAACAATCTGATTCCAAATACACTAATTTATTTATTAAGTGCTTGTTGCAGGCTATGCATAGTGACAACGTTTGTGAACATTATCTTATATGATGAGGTAGGTATAGCGTACCCATTGTACAGATGGGAACACCACAGTGAAGAGGACTTACGTAGACACTCAAGGTCACGAAGCCAGTGGGCATCAAATCCAGACTCAACCTAGGCCCATTGGACTCCAAATCCCACACATTTCACCACTGTGCTGCATGCAAATTAAGAGTAAGAAATATGTAAACAGTCAGAATTTGGTACTTAGGAATTGAACGGAACTAGGAGAAATATACCATTGCAATATGAACTCAGGTGTAGAGAAGTGAGTCTCTGAATGCTGCTCAGACCAGGGGGGCCAACCCCCCATGCCACTAAAGTTCAGATGCCAAGTAGCAGAAAGAAAAAGGACCAAACATCTTAGATACAAGTGGAGAGATTTTCCACCCCCATGGTTTGGATGGTTGGTGAAACTCGAGCCAGACTTGATTAAAGATGTATCTACTTTTTCCCCACCTGTCATAGTCCTGGAGACATTGATTGAGTAATTAGGTTAAGAACACAATCAAGGTTAAATTGCAACTGTTTGATTTTTGTAGACTGACATTTAAAATATCAATAACAAAGATTTTGTCAGACATGGATTAGGTGAGCTGAGAGATGGCATCTACATCATTCCAGCTGGTAAAGATGTCATTGCAGAAAAGAGCTACAATTAACGTGGACAAAATTAAACCACGAGGTTATTGTTTCCTCAATAAGTTGAAACTCTGTAGAGTCAACAGACTGGGTTTGATTACTGACTCCGCTTCTTCTAGGTAATGACGTTGGACAAGTTATTTGTTTTTCTTTCCATTTTTAAGACAGAAATGATGCTTTCAACTCTTACTTCACATACCCCCCTACTTTATAACTAGAGATGTACAGTTTACAAGGAGGTGCCCTGTTCTTCCTGGATTTATAGGGACTGTCCTATTTTGTGCACGCTATTTGTCCATACTTTCAATATGTCTTTCTTCTCTCTCTTTTCTTGCCTTCTTTTGAAATAATTATTTTAAATCATTTTCTTCCTCTCTACTGGTTTAGAAGTTATACATTCTTACTACTCTCTAGGTAGTTACCTAGAACTTATAGCCTGCATACTTAACTTATCAACCTCTAAGGTTAATCAACTCCTTAACCCTCCTTCCAGAAAATACAAGGACCTTAAAATATTATCTCAATTTATCCTTTCTCATGTTTTTTTATGTTATTATGGTCGATTTTTTAATTTTATCCTTTTAATTTAGTCCCACAAGACTATGACTGTTTTATACAATCAGTGTTCACTTATATTTATCCATTGGTGAAACTTGAAAAAAAAACCATGGCTTTTTTTTTGCTCTTCTTTTATTCTTGCCTCCCATATCATCCATCTGGGATCACCTTCTTTTCCTGAAATTTTATCTTTAGCATTTTCCTTAGCAAAGATCTGATGTGACAATTATTGTTGATCTAAAATGTATTTATTTTGCCATTTTTCTTGGAAATTATTTTTGCTGTGCATAGATTTCTAGACTAGAGCTTATTTTTCTTTTAGCACACCTTACGGATATGATTGTGTTGTCTTCTGGCTTCTACTGTTGCTGATAAGAAGCTAGACTTTGGTCTGTCACTCTCTGGAAGGTGGTCTGCCTTTTTCCTTCTGGCTACATTAAATATCTTCTTTTGTATTTTGGTGTTCTGTGATCTCACTATGACGTGTCTAAAGGTGACTTTTTTTTCTTTTATGTTCCATGGGTTTCACTGGGCTTCTTGAATCTTTGGATTGACATCATTCATCAGTTCTGGAAAATTCTCAGCTATTGTCTCTTCTAATACTCTCTTTCCCTCTCTCTCTTCTTCTGGAAGGACATACTTAATCTCTTTCCCATGTTTCTTTGATATTTTTCATCTCTGTGTCTCTGCTGCATTCTGGATATTTCCTTCTGATGTGTCTTCCGGTTCACTAATATTCAGTTCAGCTGTGTTAAAGCTGACATTAACGTTATATATATAGAGAGAGAGACAGAGAGAGAGAAATTTTTTAATTTAGTAGATTTTTATTTCTACAGGTTCTTTTGGTTTAAAACTTCCTTGGTTATTTTTTTAATAGCTTCTTGTTCTTCACAGGTGCCACATGCCTAGTCCAAGACTATTTAAGCTAATTTAATGGTTGGAGGTGTTCTAGAGCATCTGAGTGGTATGAGTACAGACTACAAATCTGCAAGCAGACTGCTCTCTGGTTACCACTTTTCAGGGACTTTTGTTACCTTCAGCTCAATTCAGAACCAGTACAAACTTCCTTGTAGACCACCAGGTATGTGGGGTGGGTTTACTTTTGGTTGATCCTTATGTCAAAGGTATAGCCTTCTAGGGTTCCAGTTTTACGGGGAAAAGCTCTCCTATTAGACAGGCTCCAGGGCAGACTCTGCACTTTGATTTCTGTGTCACATGCTGCTGTGAAAACTGATACGCAAATCTGCCTGGCTCAGAATATATCCTCAAAAGCCCTTTGGTGCCTGATGAACTCCCTGGGCTCCTATCTTCCCTTAGTTTTTGCCTGATTTGTCCTTACTATCTTGACAGCTCTTTGATATTTTTAAGAAGATTTTTAAAAAATATATATTTTATCCAGTGTTTTTAGTTGCTTGCAGAAGAGTTGGGCAAAATGACCTAAGCTGCCATATTATTGTAAATGGAAGTCAGTTCTGCTTCAGGATCATTAACTTTTCCAAGCTTTAATTTTCCCATATGTAAAATGGGGTTAGTAATCATTGTCTACAGCTGTGCTGTCCAGCATGGTCACCACTAGCCACATGTGACCACTGAGCATTTGAAATGTGGCTGGAGCCCATTGAGATACGCTGTAAGTGTATAAAACTGGGCTTTGAAGACTTAGAACACAATGTGAACTATATCATTAATCATTTTTTATAATGGTTACATTTTGGAATGCTAATTTGAATGTATTGTGTTAATAAGATATATTATTAAAATTAATTTCACCTGTTTCTTTTAATTTTTTTAATGTGACCATCAGAGGATGAAAAATTACATGTGTGGTTCTCATTATACTTCTAACAGACAGCACTGATTTAGAGGATAAAGTTAGAGCTTCTTAGCTTGTTACAAAGACCCTTTATGAGCTGTTTCCGTGTCCTTTATCAGCCTCATTGCCAAACTTGGTCACCAGTCCTTCATATGTGAGTGTGTATGTGTCCTCCACAAGACTGTTACTTGAGGAAAGAAACATTTTGTTCATCTTTATATTATCAGACTTGGTGCCTATTACACAGTAGGAGCTCAGTGAACATTGGAGTAATGAATGAATGAAATACTTCGCATGGATGGTCTGATACACTTACCTTTCAGATGGGAACATCTCTCCTTACTTCTGGTTTCATAAGGAGGGATCTTTCTTTAGGTAAATGCCTGCCCTTGCAGCACCCTTTACTCACTTGCCCCATGAGAGGTGGGGTAATTTACATGACTGATGAGTTTGGGAAGGTTAAATGGGCATTCTTGGCTTTGCTCTGCACTTCCTCCTCAAGTGTGCATCCTGCCCTCCCTGGGAACCACACTCTTTGACTTTAGCAGGTCAGCACTGCCTGAGCTGGTTGGGTACATCTGCCCAATTCTGGGGATCGGTCAGCAGGCCCATTTGGCTCTCACACAAAGCTATAGCTTCCAAGACAGGCTCTATCAGCAATAAAGGAAATATTTTGGCCACCATCTTCCCTTCCCTCGCTTAAGTTCTCAAATTGTTCAGAAAAGTAACTGAGAAGAGTACTGTTTATTGGGGCCGTCTTAGAGATCTCAGCATTATCTACATCCAAAATTGTATCTATTCTTTCCTCCAAAAGAATATAATACAACTTAATTTAACCACACCAGAAACATTCAGAATTTGAAATGAACTTCGCATTTAACTCAAAATCAAGTTTAAGGGTAACTCAAGACAAGAAAATGGCTATTATTTCAGGGTGAGTTCTAGCTTTCTCTGTCCAATGGCGGTCTTCCCAAATAAAGGGAAAAAGGCAATAAATCAGAAAAGACAAGCACTGTAAGGGAATTGGGCTGGAACACAAACTGGGTTGTAAACACTTTTTAAACAAAGTCACTGTGTGGCATGTTCTGCAATGAATATATAGTCATTCCAAGCTTTAAAGCCATCTAGAATTCCAGGGATTTCCTGGTCATTAGAATTAACAGCTTGTACAGTAGCCAGTCATCTTTAAAAAGCCAAAGCAGCTTCTTAGAGTGCACGTAATCTAACGGTTCACTCAGCATGCTCATGGTGTATGCAGTAAAATCACACTCAGTAGAGCTTCATCGAGTAGTCAAAGACACAGAGGGAGAACAGGAAGCTTGAGACATCTAACCCATCAGGCTGTGCCACGCCTCAGTCATCTTCAACTATTCTGAACAGGAAAGAATTCTAGGATAGCCATTCTCTATCTCTTGGATCCAAAACTTCCCAAACACAGAACCTTTAGAGACGGAGAGGCTTAACAGTCCCTACGGTTCATGCAACACACGCAGTTACGCTACCTCTCTTCTCTGTGGCAGTTGTAGTGGCCAGTGGGCAGGTCAATTCTCCAGTCCCAGGCACTGAGGACGTCTTGACTGTGCAAGTTCTCAAGGCCTACTCCAATCGTAGTTTTTCCCAAAGCGTTTTGATCTCATTAAAGCTCTCCCCAGTCTTTGGCACAGTGACCAGCCGTACCGCTCTGACAAGGTTCGTGATTCATATGCTGTAGCAAGTCTTGATATTCAGAAGCCCTTAAAGGTGTCAGAATTTTAGGACTAACGTAGCTTCACGGGCCTTAAGGACACCAGTTACAAACCGGAAAGCTAATACTGACCTCTTTCTTGAGTGATTGGCTTCATCATCTTTGAGTGCTCTCTTTCTAGGAGATGAAGAAACGCAGCAGGTGGGGACATGGTAAGTTACACTTTGGACACTGAGTGCTGAACTCTAACCAACATTTAAAGCAACATTAAGAAAAATTCAGGAACTGGAGAGTCTGGAGGGCTGGAGGGGACTCAAAAGAAAGATTCCTGGAACTAAGAGAAGAGAATGTTTCAAAAGAAAGGAGATAGTCAGTGCCAAATGCAGCAGAGAAATTGCATCAATTAACACGTAGCGATTGGGTTGGGGCTGATGAACTCAGTGAGGAGTTGGACCGCGGGGGGCAACTTAGAACCCCGAATAGGACTGAAGCAACAGAGGTAGGGCGAAGACTAGAGTTAGGAGTGATAGTTCAATTTAATGTGTTAAGTCCTACAGGCAAGGAGAGAAAACACTGGAAGAATGAGCAGAAAATGTGATGGCTGGGAGAGTCACACCTGGACGTATTCATTGAGCAAACATTCAGGGAGCACTCACTGGTGGCTGGCACTGTTCCAGGCACTGGGGAATTCAGCTGTGAACATGAGAAACAAATGTCTGTCTTCTTAGAACTCGTACTAATGGAGGAGACAGTGACAGAAGAGCAGGTGGTGCTGCACTTTATGGGAAAATACGGTAGATTAAGGGGAGAGAGAGGGCTGCAGGAGGGAGTGGTGATGGGGACAGCTTTAAGACAGGTGGTCAGGGAAGGCGTCTCTGAGTACGCAGTATTTGAGAACCTTGGACGTGGGTACCTGGGGGAATGGTCTCCAGCAGAGGGGACAGAAAAGGCAAGTCTGGTCAGAGGAGCATGCCCAGTGCACGGTAGGCCCTGCAAGGAGGTTAGAGTGAGCGGAGCCTGAGACTCGAGGTGGGAGGGGTGGGAGGTGAGTCAGAGGAAACCTCTGACCATGCCAGTCCTGCGGACCACAGAAAGAACTTTGGATTTTTCTAGAAATGTGATGGGAAGCCACTGGAGGGCTTCAACACTGGCATGACCTGATCTGACATGACTTTACAGATGGCGTGAGGGGGGAAATCAAGAGGTTGAGCTCCGAACTAGGAAGTAACTGTGTGCCTGTTCAGATGGGAGAGAGGGAAGAGTCAGAGGTGGGGAGAGGGTGTTTGTGGAATGAAGGATTTCCCGGCAGTCCAGACACAACAATAGGCTTTTGTTCCACCAGCCTCTTCCAGAAAAGCTAATCACAGTTGGTCAAACATACGCAGACTTGACCTACATCCACAAAACCACTTTCCCAAACTCTGTTCCATGGAACTCCAATTCAGTAACACACTATTAGGCTATGCTAATGAGTGTTTTGGGAGACTGGTCATTTGGGAAAAAATGAGGCAAGCCAATGTCTTCACCACCGGACTTCTCAGAACATAATGTGCTAAGGAGACTTTTCAGAGAGGGGCCATGGCATGTAACTCCTGACCTCACACTACAGGGACGTTCCGTGAAACAGTGGATCCTGATGAAGCGAGTACACCAGCTTATCTTGATTTCTTAAAATTTTATTCCATGTAATCTTGGTAAAAATTTTCAAGGTCTAAACCTAGTGGGCCCCTCCTCTGGAAAATCTTCCACACCAATCGCTCCCTTTTCCAACTCCCAGTGGACCCAAGGTCTGAGCCAAGTAATCAGCACCAGGCTCTTGCCGCTCCTGACTCAGCGAGCAGCCTTGGAGAGGGGTACTGATCGACCCATGCATTATTTTATGGGCTTATGTTTTTATCTCCCAGACCAGATCTCAAGTTTCCTAGCTGCTCTTAACCTAGAGTGGTCATCTTTCAGAAGCTCCTGGAAGCAGAGGGATGGGTGGGAGGGTGGGAGGCAGGGAGTGAGAATCTTTGCAAGAGACTTGATAACCCAGCCTCCCTCCTCCCAGTGTGGTCATTGCAGAGGGTGCCTGATGACCTAGCCCCCCTACTCCCAGTGTGGTCACTGCAGAGGGCACCTAATGACCCAGCCCCACCGACCACCAGTGAGGTCATCACAGAGGGCACTGGCCAGAAGGGTTAAGTGCCTGTGGGCATTCAAATTCTGGGAATAAAATTACTCACCTGGACTTTAGAGGAAATGTCACAATCAATAAATATTCACTGTTGATTAATTGAAATATGGTCTTTGCCTTACTGTCAACAGAAATGAAAAACGATGCACAGAATGTACCCAAACTCTACAGAGCTAGCAACTAGTTCATTCTATTTCAATATTTTCTCTTTTTGGTGGGTATATATTTTCCACTTTTGTTTTTACCCCCACTCTTCCTCAATTTCCCATATTTCTTTCTTCCCCCACTCTTCTTTTATTTTAATTTTTATATCTCTCCCTTAACTCTTCTACAATAAAGAACTGGAATACATTTCTATTGTACTTATTGATATGCTTATAGAAGGTGTTTGTGTTTCTTAATCTTGATTTTAAAACTGGATAAGTAAAATGACTTACATGTTCTTTGCAAAATATAATAAAAACTTCTATATTACACTGCTGCTTACTTTGTATCTAAGTGTAGTCTTCAAATAATTTTTCCCTCTGTGGCAGTGGATCTCAGTTGACAGTGACTCTGTGCCCTTCACCTGGAAGTGTGGCCATGTCTGGAGACATTTTTGGTTGTCACAACTTGGAGGAGTGGCTACTGGCATCAGGGAGTTGGGGCCAGGGGTGTGGCTAAACATCCTACAATGCACGGACCAGCTCCCACGACAAAGACATATCCAGCCCCAAATGTCAATAGCGCGGAGGTTGAGAAACCTGCTTGCTTTATGGCCACTGACAGTGAAAAAGATAAACCAGGTGTGCAGCACAGTTTTAGGGGTGGATTTAGATCCATAATTGCTTGATCTGGGTTGAAAGCTGGCTCTATCACTTACTAGTTGTGACAAGTTATTTGATCTCACTGTGCCTCAGTTTCCTCATCTGTCATGGTTGGTCTGAGGTTTAATAAGCTAACACATGTAAAGGGCTCAGAGTAGTGCCTGGAACATTGTTTGCGTTACCGCTTTTTTTTTTCCCCTTTACTTTGGCAGAGTGTGTGAATGTTAACGGGGGACCTGGCCTAGAACTTTAATATGTTTTCAAATAAATACAAGATTATATAGCTTGTTAAGGGAAAAATACCTGTTTATCTTATCCAAGATTCTATATTTTAAACCCTAGAAAATCCTCAAACCAACAGACACCAGAATGACTGCTAATATTGATTCATTCTCTGAAGTCCTAAGATTTGTTTTCGAAATCCATGATGCATAAGCCTTTGGAACAGAGTATTTACATTCTAAACATTTTTCCCTGGCCTGGTATAGAACATCTGGATATGGCGTGCCTAACAGTGCAAGTTTCAAAAAGATTCCAGTTTGGTAATTTTAGAAAAATTACAAAACCCATTAATTGGCCTCTTAGTTTCTTCTGCATAAATAACACATTGCAACACTGTGCAGCAGACTTGTAGAAACATATAAAAATCTTTCTATAGGACTACAGACATGTTCAGCAGGCCTTCGTCTGCTATTTCCTCCATGCTTCTTCTTGTCATGCTCACCCCCCCACAGCTCTTTCACTGTTCAAACACAGGCTTATGAGACCACAGTTAAGGGCTCAAACCACATGTGGGCACCTTGGCTTGCTTCCAGCCATGGCTGTGTGCTGGCCAGTTTTGTGTGTCAACTTGGCGAGGCTATAGTACCCATTATTTAATCCAACACTAATCTAGGTGTTGCTGTGAAGGTTCTTTGTAGATGTGACTGTATATATCAATATATACACATATATTGATTCTCTGGTGAACCTGACTGATACAGCTGGCCACACCAGCCCCATGTTGAAGACAGTGGCTGGCCCAGAACAAGGGAATGATGGCCACATTCATCACCACTGCTGGAGAAATCGCTGAGGGTTATGCCCCATTGTACTGTGTGGTGGCCCGGGGGCTCGGTTAAGTTCGCACTCTCTGCTTTGGTGGCCTGGGGTTCGTGGGTGTGAATCCTGGGCGCGGACCTACACACCGCTCGTTAAGCCATGCTGTGGCAGCGTCCTGTATACAAAATAGAGGAAGTCTGGCACAGATGTTAGCTCATGGCCAGTCTTCCTCACGTACACACACAAAAGAATATATGTCCCTTAGCCTCCAAGAACACCAGCTTGCCCCTTAAAATCTCTCAGAGCCACAAACTCCTTTGAGCACTACCAGAGAGATGTGGGGATGGAGAAAAAAGCAAAGGAAAGATACTAAAGGGAACCCCACTTTTGACTGGGATGAATCTACACATAAAGAGGAAGGAAGAAATAAGGAAAGAAGGAAAAAGAAAAAACTTAAGAAATTCTGTACTAGTCCTTCAATTAGACCCCAATGAGGGAAATGTAAATTGTGCATCACTTCCATGGTAGAATAATGCTGATAATATTAGCATTAACATTTGTATATTTGCTACTCATGTAGAAGGCCTTCAATGAGTATTATTAATATTTTTAATTAAGCTCTATGTGCCAAGCACTGTAGTCAGGGATTTACAAGCCAATGAATAATGGAGTGGGCTGTCTGATTCAGAGAGTTGTTTTATTTTTTTTCCTGGTGAGGAAGATTGGCCCTCAGCTAACATCTGTGTCGATCTTCTCCTATTTTGTATGTGGGGCGCCACCACAGCATGGCTTGGTGTGTGGTGCATAGGTCCAAGCCTGGGATCTGAACCTGCAAACCCCGGACCGCCGAAGCAGAGCACACAAACTTAATCACTACACCACTGGGCCGGCCACCAGGCCGTTTTATTTTAAATAATACACCATTTCATTCCCAAAAAACTGTAGTAAAATCCTAATTATCTAGGAAGACCCGCATTTTCTTCTCTTTTTCCATCTCTGCCTAGTGTCTAACCAGAGCATGGCTGGACAAGGAGAGAGAAAAAAGTGTGTGTCTTTGAGCAAATGCCACAGTGCAGCATAATCTCATTTTTTGATTGCTCAGGAATACTGTGAGAGAATGATCTGTGTGTCTGGTCTTCTTCAATAATGATGTTCATTATGCTGCCCGGGTATACCAGAGGTCCCTCCTTTCCCCTCCATAAAGAATCAGGAACAAATAAATGACACGTTTGAATTCAAAGCAGGATCCATCTGTTCCTGGGTCATTCAGTGCATCACCATCACAAGGCTATGGTCTCTCGGAAGCCTATTCTATTTGGTCATATTTTCTGATCTATCCAAACTCCTCAACATAGCGATCTTCTAGCACCTCATTTCAGGATAACTGGTCCCTGTCATAGTTTGGGGTACTGCTCTAACTAAAACAACACATTCCAACCCTGGGGGACTGGTAAGTGTAAAGCTGAGCCAGCCAGAGGCCCCTTCCCATGAGCAGACACAGGAGAACTGCAGCTTCCTGCAGAAGCATCTTCTCACGCTCTAGCCAGCCGCCCAGATACCAGCTGAGCTGAGGAAGCTATCATTTATCAAGCGGTGCTACAAAGGAAATCTTGTCCCATTGATCAACTCAGCTTCCTCCGCAATATCAATCTTCTAGGTCCTTCCTGGAGAAATGAGCCAACAGGGAAGTGGGGATTGGAGGCTTTTCAAGGGAGACTTAATTCTGCATCTAATCAGATAAGGCAAAGGTTAAGAAGTCATTAATGAAAAATGACAATTTTCCTTGCGACTAGATTAATGACTGCGACAGTCCCAAGAGAGATATCGAAGTACCAAAAGAAAGGGGAATTACAGGAACTAATTTACTTTTTTTTTTTTTGAAGTCTTATTTTTATTCAAAGAGCACTTTAGGTTAAAAATAGAACATAGAAGTAAGAAAGTCATTTGTAACCACCAGGAAAAATGGTTTTCTGTTTCTTTTATTAGTCACTCTGGTTTCCAAGGCTGTCCTCTAAATTTCCCCTCCATGAGCTCTGCCTGTGGGGTGCTAAGAACTCTACCCAGGCTCTCTCCTCTGTAGCAGGGCTTCTCGAACTGTAGCGGGCATTTGCATCACCCAGAGATGGTGTTACAATGCAGATTCTTAAGTCGAGGGGGTGGGGAGAGGCTTGGATCTCGGTGATGCTGAGGCTGACTTAGGGGAGAGGGGTAGGTAAATTATTGCACCCCAACTAGGGCCAGGTCCTGTTCTCAGCTCTTTAAATACATCCACTGTATTTCATCTCTGAACAGTCCAAGTGGAAGGTCTCATTTGGCAGACAATCAGTAGACTTTGGTCCCTATTCACCCATAATTCTTCCCCTATTTCCAATGTTCTTATGTGGCATATCCAGGTTTGTATGCCTTAGCCTGCCATTCCCAGTCTCAGCTTTTGAAGACTCATCACACGTGTTTCCTCCTCCAGGAAGCCTTCCTACACTAGCAAGGCTGGACAAGGTGGCTCCCCTCTATATACCTAATACACACTCCTATATACTTGTTGTACTAGATGTATCAGTTATCTATTGCTTTGTAACAAGTGTACCCCAAAACTTAATGACTCAGAATAACAAGAAACATTTATTGTCTCTGCTAGTTTCCGGGGTCAGGAATTCAAGACTGACATGACTGAGTGGTTCTGGCCTGGAGTCTCTTGGGAGGTTGTAGTTCAAATGTCAGCGGGGTTTGACTGGGACTGGATGATCTGCCACCAAGGTAGCCACTCATATGGTGGGCTGGTTGGTTGCAGATGCCAATTCCTCTTCCCATGGACCTCTCTCAGGGCCGTTGAATGTCCTCATGATGGGGTGGCTGGCTTCCCCCAGGACAAGATAGAAGTGGGAGGGAAAGAGAAGGAGGAGAAGAAAGAGGAGGAGGGGGAGAGAGAGGCAGAAGCCATACTTTTTATGGCCTTGCCTTGGAAGTCACATAGCATCATTTCAACTACTCACTTTACTAGAAGGGAGTCACTGAGTCCAGCCCACATTGGAGAGTTAGAGGAATTAGTTCCCACTTTTTGCAGGGAGGATTGTCAAAGACATATTTAAAAATTACCGTCCTGGGCCGGCCCCGTGGCTTAGCGGTTAAGTGCACGTGCTCTGCTACTGGTGGCCCGGGTTCGCATCCCGGGCACGCACCGACACACCGCTTCTCTGGCCATGCTGAGGCCACGTCCCACATACAGCAACTAGAAGGATGTGCAGCTATGACACACAACTATCTACTGGGGCTTTGGGGGGAAAAAAAAGTCACCATCCTGCAACAGATTGAGTTTTCCAAAGATAGCTGTAACAGTATCTCCTATCCCTCATGCTCTTCTAGAAGTAGCCATTCCCCCCTCAAGAGGTAGAATCAAGTTCCCCTCCCCTTGATTCCGAGAGGGCTACTAACTTGCTTGTAACCAACAGAATGTGGGGGAAGGCATGTATGACTTTCAAGGCAAGGTCATAAAAGGCTGACCACCTTTTGCCCCATGAGCTAGAACACTCACTTTGGAGCCCTGAACTACCTACCAGCTAAGAGATCCTACCACCTTTAGACTGCCATGCCATGAGGAAGCCCAGACTACATGGAAAGCGTGCTCCAATGGATGGCCCCAGCTGAGGTCCCAGCCAACAGCCAACATAAACTGCCAGACCAGTGAGTAAAAACACCTTCACTTGATTCCAGCCCCAGCTCTGGAGTCTTTCCACTGAGAACCAGACATCCTGGAGCAGGGTCTAGCCATTCCCACTGGGCCCCGTTCAGAATTGTGACCCGCAAAATTCACAGGCATAAGGGAACGGTGGTTTTAAGCCACTGAGTTTTGGGGTAATTTGTTACACAGCATTTAGTGACTGGAGCACATACTGCATTATAATTGTCTCCTTATGTTCTCTCTCTCTCTCTCTCTCTCTTTCTCTTTCTCTTCCATTAGACTGTTACACTGTAAGCTCTTCTAGGGAATAGGACTATGTCTTACTCCTTCTTATAAAGCTAGCACACAGCATAGTGCCTGGCATGTAATATATGCTCAATAAATGTTTGTTAAATGAATAATGAATGAATAAGAGTTGGTGGAATGTTGCTGGAATAGTTCCCTTTGCCTGGAATTCATGAGACCCATTGGTTTGAAGTCCTCTGGTGGAGTTACCAGTGTCTGCCTGTCCAGCTTGGATACCCATCTCCCTGCTCCTTGTAGAGGTGTTCCTTTGTTTGTTGTGTTTTCATCTGCCCTTCTTTTGACTTCTACATTCACTCTGAAAGCCTTTAATCAGGTACTCTTTCTGCTGCTATGCAAAGATTTGCATACCATTAACATAAATAAACAGTAATAATGATCATAAAAGTGGTTGTGACCTCATGTTTAATTTTGATTCTAGGTTGTTAAATGTTTGGAAAACAATTTCAGACTCTTGAGTTGACTTTACCTTCTCAATTCTAAATACAGAGGCTGAAAGACGTGTTTAAAAAATTAAATTTTTCTCAGTTGCATTCAGAGGAGTTGAACTCATTTAATCTTCATATTAACAAATGTATACAAAGTGGATTAACTGTGTGTTTATTAACATCTTGTATATCTTTCTATATAAACAGAGAATATATTTTAAACATGTCTGAAATTTGAGAAAATGGTCTCTAAATTGGTCTGGATAGAAGTTTCAACCAATGCATTCTCAACAGTCCTCCCTTCAATTGGTCCACTGTCTTTATTTTTATTTTATAAATAACAATGAATGCTTCCAATTTAATGTTCATATAACCAATTTTATAACTGGCTCCAGCCTTGAAGGTAAATACTTTACTTACTACTTAATCCCCCCACTAAAAGTCTCTCTTTCCTTCTATATGCACCCTGCAGTCAAAGGCAATTATCTAGAAACAGCACTCAGTTTATCTCATTATCTCATGATTAAACTTAACTCTCCCAAATTTTACAAATGCTAATTAAATCTAAAAAAGCAAACAAAATGTCAATCAAAACTGATCTATAGTTGTTTGGTAGCAGCAGCTGTTAAAAAAAGATATTCCCTCAAATTCAAAGAATTTCTGTGCTATGGTGTCAAGCATCAGTAGATACAGACTCTGATATAGTTGACAAAGGAGGCGGGAATTTTTTCCCCAGACGTAAAGACATACTTGCAGTGAAGTAAAGCTTTGAATGACTTTTCATTCCTCCTCTCCTCCCCCATTGTACTACTTTGTAACTTTTACAGAATCAGCTTTAGAAATAATTTTGGGTGTAGTTAAAAAAAAGAAAAAGAAAAAAAGATCACCCCCAAGTTTGAAAGATTATCAAGCTTAAAAATACACCTGGTATGAACACCTACATAGCACTGTCGATTAAAAAGCGCTGGAGAGAAACCAAATATGGCACCAGCCTCAACCTCACCACTGGCCACTGAGCAGAGGAGTCTGACCGTCTATTCGTGGACACTATGTTGTAAGGAAAGTGTGAAAAGCACCATAATGCCGACTTGCCCAGGGTCACATAGATAAGGACTCAATGCATGACTGATTCTAAAATATACATCTTCCACCCCTAGTCCACCCCACCTCCCTCCAGGCTGCCCTACCACAGACAGTGGGCATGTACGTCCCATTGACCTCCAGGTCCAGTGCCAAGCTGTTCTCCAAGCTCAGCCAGAGAAACTGAGGCAGTGGAGCCAAATGGCCAGAACCAACCAAAAGAGGAAGCAAGGGCAGCCCTAAGTCTCCTGGAACAAGGGCAGTCGTCGTCTCCTTTCACGTCTGTCTCCTAATGCTGAGGTTAGAATATTCTTTTCCTGCATCAGCTTTGGGAATAACTCAGGCACTATCAAGAATGACCAAGAGGGGCACTTTAAGGTCAAAAACCTGAAAGAGCAACACTCCCCAGCCAGAGGGGACAGAGGCTCTGACGCACATCTCATCAGGCAATTAAAAACGTATCCAGCTTATTTCTACTCAAGATGTCCCCAACTTGCAGGGAAGATCAACTAGATAAATACCTGGTTTTTGAAGCAAGAAGCAATAGCACATTCAGGACCAAAATAAAACAACAACAACAAAAAGGAAGCATGAAAGTTCCTATTGGCAGATCACAAAAAATCAAAACAGAGTTGAAGGTAAATCAATTTTGAGAAATAGATTATTGGAAAAAAGCCACTGTTGGAGTGGAAATTACAATAACAACAACAAACATGCTAACATTAAAACTTCTATTCTTTTTTGGTCTCCTTTTCTTAGTCATTTCTTCTAAAGCAGGACATTAAAAGAGTCTTTCTAGACTTCCAGTTCTGGGACAAGATGGAGTATACACACTTCTTCCTATTCTGTTACCTACAGGGCATTATACAGAGAAGGAACATAAGAAGACTCTGAAGGATGGAGAGAAGAAGGCAGGGACCACTTCACGATCTAGGAAAGACATGGTGGTGAATTTCCTGTTGTTCACATGTTGTTCTCATATATCCCAGACTGCATGCTGTAGATGTTGGCAACCTGGAAATGCCAATGGGGTGCAGACAAAAATAGCCCCAAGAAAAGCCTACTCTCTAGCTAATGGACCAGGGAAAGGGCAGTCTACACGACAGAAAACTTTTAGACATTAACTGCCCTACTCCAACTAAATATCATGGAAAAAATTGTGGCCCCATCCCAAGAACCATCAGCAAAGGCCCAGTGGGAGACGACTTTCAGGCTGTAATGAGGCATCCCCCCCACACACACCCCCTCCTGCTGGGTGATGTCCAAGAAGGCTGATTGGGGAGCTGGAACTTTCACCATTCTCCAGTGGTCATGAGCTCCCCTGCCCCCGACATGACAAAGCACCCCTCCCCAGGCAGAGCGGTGTTAGTAGAAGCCTGGTGGGGAGTCTGAACTCCTACCTTTGCCCAGCCGTAATGAGGCACTCTTCCCCTCTCCAGTGTGTCAGTGGAGGTACAGTGGAGAACCTGGACTTCCACCCCAGCCAGGCAGTAGCAAGGTGGCACTCCTAACCCTACTAACACAGTGTCAGAGGAAACCTGTCAAAACAGCTATGAATAAGGTCCAGAGACTCACAACATAATACCCAGAATGTCCAGGGTACAACTGAAAATCACTGTATATACCAAGAACCAAGAAAGCAGTAACTTTAATGAGGAGGGACAATTGACACATGTCAACACTGAGATGACACGGATGTTGGAATTATCTAACAAGAATTTTCAAATGGCCATCATGAAAATGTTTCAACAAGTAATTATGAACATACTTGAAGTAAACGAAAAGTAGACAGTCTCAGCAAATAAACAGAAGATACAAAAAAGAACTAATGGTAATTTTGGAACTCAAAAAGCAATAACCAAAATAAGAAACTCAATGGACAGGCTCTACAGAACGGAAACAGAAGAAAGAATCAGTGAATTCAAAGACAGAACAACAGAAATTCCAATCTGAACAACAGAGAGAAAATAGGCTGAAAAATAGTCTTTCTAGTTACTCAGTGGAATATTCCAAGGAATTCCTGGGTTCCTAGAAAGCATAAAGCTATTATCTAGGCACTCTTGCCAATGAAGATGTGAATTTAAGAGTCTTGTGTTTCCACAAAGTCTTTGTAGGCTGAGTTGATCTCTCTTCTGCCAAGAGGAGTGGGCAATCAATTAGTGATTCTAGAAATCCTCTGGAGGTAAAGTTGCTAAAATGTCTTTTGCTGCTTAAAAGTGGCAATGGAATCAGTCACTCAAGAGATAAGAGTGCTTGCTCCTAGTGCACTGGTTTGGGCCCATCTGTTCTCCAGGGAGTACGAGGACCTTGCCTAAATCTGGGGCAGGTCCGAGTGATTAGAAACATGGTCAGTCTCCAGGCTTTTTTGGTAGCAACTGTCATTCAGTGCACTGGGCTATGCTATGAAGATGCTATAGAGTAAACACATTCAGTAGGAAGACAAAACAAGTAAAATGCAATGAATTCATTCTTTCAACAAATATTTATGAGTACTGCCAGGTGCAAAGCACTGCCCTACCCTGTTGTGATACATATATGAACCCTAGACAGAGATTCCTGCAATAAGCTCAGATTCTAGTGAAGTGGGGGCCATGCGGGGAGTGGAGAGAGATGACGATAAACAACCAACACAAACAATTAAATAAATTACTATATTAGAAAGTGATATACCTCTGGTGGGAAAAAAAAAGAAATGATAGACTAGTGTAAGGGAGATGGGGACAAAGTAGGGGTTAGATATGGGGCAAGGGAGATGGAAAGGTACTGAGAGCAAAAGTGGTGCTCCATTGGCAGAGCAAGGAAAGCCCTACAAGAAGCACTTGAGGGGGGCAAGGATGAATTCTGAGAACCATATTGAACATGTGGTGATAACAGTGCCCCCCACCAGGGGTGGGAAATGCAGTCTGAGGCTTGAGTAGGGGCTCAGGACTTACAGATATGAATTTAGAATCATCCAAGGGATGCCTTCAAGATTTCTATCCTTTGTATTCTTAGAAGAGATGGAATAATGAGAATGGAAAGAGATATCAATAATGATTTCCCAGGCTTTATTATTTCCCTCACTCAAAGCTCTGTGAGTCTTGTTCAAAACAAGGCTAAGCTGAGTTCTGGTTCTAATAAGAAACTGTCAGAGTTAGTTTAAAAACAGATTTTCTGAAAACCAAGTCTACGTTTTACATTTCAATCTTTCTTCTTCTTCTTTTTTTTTTTTTTTGTGAGGAATATTATCCCTGAGCTAACGTCTGTGCCAATCTTCCTCTATTTTGTATGTGGGTCACCACCACAGCATGAATTGATAGGTGGTGTGTAGTAGGTCCGCACCTGGGATCTGAACCCTCGAACCCCGGGGCCACTGAAGTGGAGCACACGACCTTAACCACTACGCCACCGGGCCGGCCCCTTCGGTCTTTTTTTTATGTGAACATTAGCTACCAAAACACCATAGTACTAAAAAGTAAGCTAGTCAGCATTCAGACAAATCCTTCAACATTTTTCCCATGCGGAACTGTCTTCACAATGTTTCTCATCTCTACAGCTTTGGCAGTGCTTCTCTTTTTCCTCATCTTGAAGTCTTTTGTTCTTAATAGCTCAATGATACACACATATACACACTCCTGTATACAAATGTGCACACACACAAACACACATGCCAGATAGTATTAACATCTGCAGATTTGAGGGATTTTTTTTTCCCCCAACGCTCACAAAATTTAAGACAAAATTCAATAAGGCATACATTGCCTTATTGCTATCTCCACAGGTCAATTTGAATTCATTTAAAACAAGAATAACAAAGAAATGCCTGCAATGAGCAACTTGGTTGAAAATGGTAACTATCATTCATTGCTTATATTTTCAAGTTTCACAGCTACAGAAAAAAAATTAGAAGAAATGGAAAATAATTTTATGTGCTCAAAAGGAAACTATTTGGTACTGATTGATTTAAAAAAAGAATTCTTTTCCAATTCATTTACATAAGGCACAAAAAAACTTAATTTGAATTCCATCAATTCGTAATTTGTAACAATGCAAAAAGAAGCCAGGATGAAATGTGAAGCTTCTCAACAGGAAAGAATTGTTAATAATCAGATGAAACAATGTAATCAGAACCACCATTGGGAACATAAGCAAAACTGGCGAATACACAGTGGAAGGAATCCCTGCAAATATCACCATGACCTTGTATGTCAACTACTGGGAAAAATGCATTCATCAAACAGGGAAGGCTGGCTTTGTCAAGGAAATAGAAGTGCAAGCCAAATGGAAAAAGTTGAGTTGCCCATAAATCAGCTTGAAACCTGGTGATAAGAAATCAGAATGGTGCTAGAATGAGATGCCTTCCTCATCACAGTGGAAATCTGACGTGTGAACTGAGTTCCCTCTGGAAAGCAGCTGAGCAGAAAGGTGCAATTAGAAATCCTGAAGCCTTGCCCAGAGGTGATTGTTGCTTCCTTCCCCACTGTGCTTGAATTAATCCACTAGCTCCATCAATTTCTCTAACAGCTTGTGATACAGTATGTACCATAGGGCTGGATAAAAGGGTTTAATTACCACTCACTTATGAGGAAAGTGTTGTCAAGACACCAGAAAAAGTTTTCGCAAATTTAACTATAAAATATGTTAATGATTCTAACAAAGGCAGAAAGAGGAGGGAACTTTTCTGTTTCCTTTGTTACTAATCTTGATAGTGTGAAATGAGTAAGAGAAACCTCAACTAAATTGGAATCAGAAAGGCCTGTTGGTGGAGCTCTCCTGCCCTATCATACATGCATGGTTAATTACTCCAAACAGGAAGAGAGGTAGGCTTGCGTCTGTGGCAGAGAGTGCAAATACTTTGCTACTGAAGGAAGATTTCTCAATCTGCCTGGCATCAGCCCAGCCAATGAGAAATGCTGCTGCTCAGCCAATGAGAAGCCATTGCCACCCTGAACTGTTACTTTCCTCCAATGGACTTTTGTTTAGAACAGCCTCTCCCCACTCCCCCTTTTGCTCTATAAAATCAAGCCCCTTCCTTTGTCTCTTGGGATTTGCCTATGGTTTGCCATAGCGTGCACATTCTGAATTGCAATTCTTTGGCTATTTCCAAATAAACTCATTTTGAGAGTAAAAGAGCTGGCCAATTTCTTTTTAAGTTGATGATGGTCTGCACGCAGCCTTAGACATAATGAGGAGCTGGAACCAGCAGAACAGAGGGGACCTGAAAGCACTGGCCAGGAAACCTGGAACTAGCCCTAGAAGTAGACAGGGCAGGGCAGAGCCAGAGAGCTGGAGCTTGGTTTGGAGGCCACAAGACTCCATGTCAGAACCTAATAGATTCCTGGAGCGGCAGAGGCCAAGCCCACGGGGATGGAAGCCCCAAGGGGGCAGGGAATGTGTCCTCAGTTGTCTGCCCGGCTCCTAGGACAGTGTGTGGCATGAACAGGTGCTCCACAAATGTTTGTTAAGTGAATGAAGTCAGTCAGTCAAGGTGTAAATACATACGAAAGGTTGGAGACCAGACAGGATGTGCTGAAGAACAGAAATGTCAGGGGGCAGAGCAGGGCGAGCAGTGTGTTGAAATCCCAAGGCGATAGCTGGGACCGAAGGAGACAGGCAGAAGCCTGGAGACTAGCCAAGGCAAGAACTGATGGGAATCCCTGGGTAACTCAGCCCTGGGGCTTCTGAGCACTCCTGTGGAGGCAGAAACCAACCCAGCCTGGCCAACCTGGGCCCTGCAGGTCACCGGGCGCATCTGCCTGCAGTGAGCTGAATATGGGGGGAATCACTTCTTTGCTCTACTCTGTGTTTCCCTCTTAATGCAGTGGAAGAAGCCCATCAGCACCATTTCTGGCTAAACACGTCTCAGAGGAGCCACCAAAAACTTCTTTAATTCTCAGGCCAGCAGTGATGTGTCTAGCGCCTGTGTTCAGCTGTCAGAACCCTCCCTGGGAAAGTGCCTACAAAAGTACAATATTTCAAACTGTATTGTATTGTATTTCAGGTCAGAGTCTTTCAAATTTATTCATTGTCAGCTCCCAAATCTGTTCTGCTAACTTTCCTTAGATAGGACTGAAATAAAGGCAACAGGGCCGACCAATGGCAGTTTTGAAAAATCAGTTCACCTCCCACTTAATACTAACAATTGTTCCTTTAGGGAGGCTATAACTATGCTCTTTATATAATATTTTAAATACTGATTTAGATCCCCCAAAAAGCTATCTAGATGCTTCTCATTTCTACAGACCTGAGTACAATTTTAATACTCAGTACTGAATGAGTCTTCACAATTTGGCAGGATATATTAATTATCTTATTTAACTTATGATCCCATTCCTACATACTCCAGAGCATTGCATTTCTAATCTGTTGCTTGGTTTGTAGATGTGTTCACAGACTTGGGTTTCCAAATATCTGTGAGTTGAAGTGTTTGCACGACCTAATGGGCATATTTGTGCTGGATGTCAAGCTCCTGGAGGTTATGACTCATTCCTTCTCTGCTATTTCACACACTCCTGAGTCTGCAGAAAATACATCCATATCCAATGACTGTGGCTCAGCCTGATATAGCTCCTGGGAATCCCATGGCAACATCTTGGTTCTTCAGCTTGAGTGTGTCTCTCAGGTCTCTCTGGCACACAGTAAAGGCAAAAACATTTTAAACCCAGAATAAGCTCTTTTTGAACCTCAAACATTCTAGTCTTTGTGTCCGGGAGTCAAGCACACATATGAGACACTGAGATGCCTGCCAGAGCTAAGAGGTCTACTCACTTGAACTATCCCGTAGAAGGATCTCCCTACCTCAGAAAAAAAATTCCCAAGGTTCCTTTTGGTGGCTCAAACTCTAGAAGTCCCAACAGACAGTCACCAAGCCACTACAACTGCTCCTTTTTAGGTATATATACCCACTCCTTTGTTATTAATACAGCATTACCACTCAATGTACTCATCAAATTGGATGGAGGAGACAAAATCGAGTTGATTGACATCCACAGGTAAAACTTTTCTGCATGCATCCTTCCATGAAGGGCTGTCAGCCTTTCCCTGCCCCCAGAGATGGAAAGATACTCTAGTTCAGACCTGCTTGGTTCTCTCTACTGCTCCATGGCCTGTTGACAGGGACGAAAGAAAACAAACAAAAAATGACATCCAACTAAAGCCAAATTTGTGAGGCTGCCTGGAGCTCACTTCCCTCCTGATTTGATAGCCTCCTGACAAAGGGGATGGTAACACATTTAGACGCAAATACAAGTTGTTGAAGCCTCTGTTGCAGAAAGAGTTCTGACCCCATGTTGGGTTCATGGGCTTGGGAGGGAATCAACTAACAAACGACAGAAGCCAAGGGCAATGCTGTCAGGGCTCTTGGAGCAAAGCTGCGAGGAGAAGAGGCAACCACATCCCCTGTCTCTTCTGTCCTCAGGCAAATGTCTGCAACACGCAACCCTCTTGGATGAGGAGGGCAGACAACTGCTACAACCGCCTTCTTGAATTCCCCGGCTCAATTTCATCACTACAGCGAAATGGCTCTCAGACAGTCCTTCCTTCCCAACTCACTCCCTTTGCTCTACTTGTGAAAGCTCCAAAAATGCTCAGGCGGCATCTGGTCCTCTGACTCCCTCTTTTAAGGCAATTTTTCTCAGTGATCCCACTTCCTGCCTGACTTTCTAGTGCAGGCTTTTCCTCATGCACATTGTCTGGCTTCCTCTCCTTCCACCTGTTGACACTGTTCTCATGTCGTACTTGTTCTTCACTTCCAGGCTTTCCCATCACAATTTCCTTTTGGGTACCTCATGGCTCTGGCCTGACTCAGCATTTCAGCCAGGAAAGATGAGCAGACAGAACGAGGAGGAATGCCAGGGGCGAGAGCATGAGCACAGGTGCAGAGACGTGGTCATTCCACGGGGAGGCCAAGGCATGGAGTTGAGGGAAGGAAATGCAGCTGAGGAAAGTTGAGGGGGCGGCTAGGTACCTGAGGCTAGAATCTGGGTCCCAGTCACCTCTGGGTGTTAGCACCTAGAGCACAATGCCTGGGATGTGGTAACAGTAGGTGCTCAACAAATGTGTACTCAATTCATTCCATTGTTTGAGTGTACTTTTCAGAAATGTATCAGGTGTCAGGTGGTGGATGCACTGGGGGAGGGCTGAGGTGGAGACCTGCCATATAAGCTTATTGCAACGTTACAAACAACATCCAAGTCCAGAACAGAAGCCCTTCCCTGCATCTACCTGAGGGTCCAACCAGGCATGTGCTGACCCAGTATGAAGGTGCTTGACTTCATCCCCATTTTCTCTCACTAATATTGCCTCTAGCTGGAGACATGGGAATAATCTGTTCCTTTATAATCTGTTCCTTTCTGCTTACAGAAGTAGGCTGCTGGGATATAAATTGTACACGAATAATCACATATTAATGAGCATCCTAATTATCCTGGTGAAAAGTGATTGACTGGGAGGGGCTGCTCCTCACCTCAGCACTTGAAGATTGCTAGTGAGAAATGACTCAGCCCTGGAAGAGGATGGAAGAGACCAGCCAGAAGCCTGTCTCCCACCCGCCCAGGCTGCTCTCTGGCCAGAGGCTGCCCTGGCCCACTGGGAACGGCCCCCCCAGTCAGGGCACAGTCAGCACTGTCCGCTCCCTGCGTGACCCCCTGCTCCCACCAGGTGGCTCATTCCTGGTATCATGAGTGCACAGATCTCTCTCCCACTGGATTGTGGCTGAGTTTAAGGACAGGTTTCTTAGTCATCTTGGTCCCCTCCCCCCAGCAGCTCACCTCTTGGCCCAGAGCCTGTGCTATGCTGACACCTGCAAAGGCCATCTGAATGTCCCCTTGTCCACTGCTGGATGCCCTCTGTGATGTCTGGTATCTTTGACCAGCCGGGTCCCCCTTTCTTCAGGTAACAGAGCCACACACTGAGGGGCGGGCATGTGACCTGGACAAGGTCACCACAGACCTCTGCACCGTCACGGTGCAGACAGCACCGTGATGGAAAATACTTAACAATCAGCTCTCCAGGGGGAAAAAAGCTCTGATTTATAGATTTGCCGATTTCCATGGTGTAAATAATCTCACCAAGGTCAATGTCAAGCTGCCAATTTGCAATCACTAAATGCGGAGTCTGATAGCATTTCTACCCTACACGTGTGATGGACATAAATAACCTCCAGAGCAGAGGTAACAGTAAAATGCAGTAAACTAACTAGGGAGTGATGAGTTTTGAGTACTTATTACCTTTGTTTTATAATCTATTCTAAGTTTATAATGGCCGTGTTTAATAACTGACTTGGAAAATCACTGACATTTTAGCAGCGGGCTCTGGGGACACTACTGGCTATAGAGACAGGCTCGTGACCCAGATTGGGCCAGGTGCTGGAGCTAAGGGGACCCCTTTTCCTCCTTTGTAGCAGAAGTGATGGGAAGGAGAGTTGGAAGCTGCTGGTGGCCATGCTTGGTGAAGAAAAGAATGCAGCTGTAGGGTCAGGACCATCAGCACAGAGAAGCAAAGTGATGAAGGGAGAGTCTGCCAGCATCCTGGCTCCTGTGTCCAGTGGACGCTGAGGCTCGCCACCCTCCCTGTGGTTTGGTGCTGTGAACTAACAAAGTCCTGATTTGTGCTTACGCTAGCTGGGCTTCCAAGAGTCTTGGAAACTTGCCCTCCTGTCTCTCTCCCTACCCCAGGACTTCGGTTCTCTGAGGTCTGGCTGATGTCATTCCCTTTTTGAAGCCTTCCCTACCTAGTCCAGACTATACTAACATTCTTTTCCTCCTCTGAGATCCTACAATACTTAGATTTCTACCGTATTACTTAGGAGTGAGCTACATAGTCATATGTTTCCCTCATGTGTATTACATTTAGTCTCATGGCTGAAACTAGCTTAGTAATCAATAAATAGGTTTTGGCTCATTAAATAATTATGGAGACAGCACAATGCAATGAGTCCATCTGGGTCTTCCAACCACCCACACTCTGTAGGTTACATAAAATTATCTGCAGGGTCAAGCTGGATAGTCTGCGTGGTACAATGGTGCACTCCAGGCACAGAGCGGTCGCCTCATTCATTCATTCGACCATTACAGAGAGAGGAGGACAGCGCTGGCTGCGGGCTCCACCGGGATGACCCCTACCCAAACATTGCTGCCTCCAGAAAGTTCACATCCTGACAGCAATGAGGTAAGTCCTGTGAAAGAGGTAAGTGCAGGGAAACACAGGGAAGGGAGTGATTCATCTTTCCAGAGTTGAGGGGAAGGAGCAAGCACGGGCTTCCTCAATGGCGAAGGCAGTATTTTCACGGGACTGAGTAGGAGTTCACCAGATTAAGAAATCAGGTTCTTGAGTAAAGCACTAACCTGTGGTGTATGGTATTAACTTGCCAAGCGCCTTTTGTGCAAGGCATCGCTTTATCCCCTGAATGTGCTAATCCCCTCTTTTAATTCCAAGAAAATAATCAAAAGTATTACACACACATTATTGTAATGTAAGTGATATGAAAGAGAATTTTCCACTTTCACATCTCCGCCAGTAAGTCTCCAATCTGGTCAGGCCTTGGCCTAAACCATTATGCGTATGGCATGAAAATGACCTCAAAATGCAGTGTCATCCAGACATAGTAACCTTCTACACAAAAACTTCACTCTTTTTTTATTATTGTTGAATTGATACAATTCCTTTCTTTCTCTGAGAAAAAACTACCAGCTGATGCAACACACATGAAGGCCATGTTTACAAAAACATGGGATGAATCGCTGTGGGGTTTGCTCAGAAAACGTTCAAACTAAATGTCATATTAGAGTGTCTGTCGAAAGACGCTCCTTTTGAAATGGGAAGTGGTGAATTCTTATGATAAAGGCAGATTAAGTGTAAAATTAATATCTGGGAGAGTACATTACCATAATGTGTGTTGCCCTTGGCTTAAGATCACCCACAATGAGCAGAAAATGAATATCAGCTCGTTTCCCTGGTGCTGGGGATGGTTTTAGGCCCGGGCATCTGCACTTGGGCTGGTAAGGTGATGGATTTGTCAGTTTGCCTGGGGTTGTCCCGATTTAAAACTGGAAGTCCCTGGGAACTCCATCAGTTGGAGACAAACTGGGAAGTCTGGTCACCCTAAAGACCCTCTGGGGTAAACAGGACCCACACAAGAGGAAGAGGCAGATGAGTGAAGAGTCTTATCAATGTGATAAGCCCTCTCCCCTCCCCGAGCCCGTCATCTCGTTCTAAGAACCATTGTCAGGCAAAGCATCACCAAAGTAGGCCTCCTTTCTAGGCCTCTCATGTTTCCTATCCTTCTGGCCAGTTCAAAACGTTATTCTTCTTGCTAAAAGTGTCTTAGACATAATATGTTCTTCCCTGTGCCTAACTGACACCATGCCAACCTCTCCCTCCATTCGTGGGAAAGCACACCTTGTACCTCTGTCACCTCTTATCTATTCTGTGCCCACTTTTTCTGAAACAAGTCCCTGTATTCTTTTGTTAAGCTCTGAGGGACTCACCTAAGCTTCCTCGCTCTTCTTGGGCAGCCCTGTCATTACAGGTCTTTGCGCACGTGCTTGGTGGCTTTCTCCAGATGCCTGAATCCCTCCTTCTGAGGTTGTGAGATACATCTAATATTCCTTCCACGGAATGCCCTTCAAGTACTGACACATCTGTGGTGCCTCTCAGGCCCGTCTCTCTCCAGCCCCCAGAGTGTCTCCTCCCATGTTCCTCCACCGTCCCAGCCACGTCCTCCTCACCCATTCCAGGCTCTCAGAGCTCCTTCTAAAGCATCCTCAACCCTGTCTGTCTCACGCTTGGCTGACTAAGTGCAGAATAACAGCAAGAATACCTTCACCTTACATTTTCATAGCACACTAAGATTTATTTCCCTTGTTTTACAAATGAAAAAACGAAGCCCAGTCACCATGGTGGTTAGGCCAGAGCACGGGACACTAGGACTCCAGGCCCTCCACGGCCCTAGACACCGTACGTCCATGTCAAATCTGCCCAAAAAAGCTACTGGGGACTCTGAAAAGGGCCTGAGAAGGCTAGGGAAGACCCACTCTATCAGTGCTCTCCACAAGATGTATCTATGTATTCTGAGCTGAGAGAGTGGTGTAGTATGTATTTTAAAATATTATGATAAAACATCAAAACATTTCTAGGATTTTTTTCTTCAACACAAAAATATGGCGGCAGAGAAAACTTTTAATTTAATATCTCCCTTCCTTTCTGGAGACCTGAGATAGGACCAGAGAGAGGATACCTCAAAACATTTGCAAACGCCTCATATCCCATCTGGACCCAAGATAAACTGAAACAGAGGAAAATATGGGAATAGTTTTTGCTGCTAGAATTCCCTTTGCCTGAAGCTTGTTTCTATGAAGTCTATTTCCAACTTGCTTCCAACTGTTCGATTTAAATTCTATTCTCAGTAGGCTGACCCCAAACCCTGCACTAAGGCAGTGGTCTTCAAATATTCTTGACTGTTTAAATAAAAAAAAAAATTAAATATGCACCATTAGCACAAGCAAATTTTATACACATAAAAATTTGTGTTTTACATAATTTATAAAATGTATAAAATTTTGATCTTATCCATATATATGATAAAAGAAACATCAATGAGAAGCTCTAAGGTTTTCTTTCTATACCCTCATGGCTTGTCTTGTTTACCTCCTGGGGAATACCCACCCTACTCTGAAAACCACACACAATTGTCTTATAAAGTTACAAGACACCAAGTCAAATTTATAACCTAATTTGAAAGCTGTAACTTAAGTCACGAGTGAAATTTAACGCTTGCAAAAACAAATGGGGACCTCGGCTAAGAATTAATTTATTTATAAACCATATCAACAGCTAAGACTTCTTACTCTAAGCTATGCACCTGCTCATACAATTCAATATCACATTTGTATTCCTAAATTTGCTGTTCTTTTAGTATGCCTATTTGAAATTTGGAGTGGTTAAGCTCCTTGTTTAAAATATAAGGTCATTTTCTGTATGAAAGATCACATATCTATCCTTCTACTCTGAATAAAGCATATATACTTCTATGTATATATATACACACACATATATTTAAGATACAGAAATAGATTGTTACTCAAAATAAACAAGGCATGCTATAACACAGTTATATTACTCTTTTTAAAAAATTTAAAAAGTCCAGTCTCCTCACTTATCACCCTCCTTTTATTGACTTAGTTGTGTAAGATGAGACCATTTGTATATTTAATACGATTCCAATCACCAGGAACATCAACCACATAGCTGTGATATTTCTTGATGAATTGACCTAATAACACAGATGTAATCAGATCTCTATCCCAATACTTATTTTTTTCCCTGGAAATGAACAAAAAGGTCAGCTAAGTAAAAGCCCAGTTCCAAATAGAATCGTTTCACTAGGAACTGGGCTGGAGGGTAACACTGATTATGAAGAGATGACATTCGATCTGATGGAGCTGAGTACACATCTTCCGTGATCGTTCAGAATAAAAAATCCAGGAGTGTGTGGGACCACAGAACAGACTGCCCGGGAGAGATTACTTCATTTTCTATGTCTTTTCTTTGCAAAGCAAGTAGTGAAAGAAAAGATTCGTATGGCCAAAGAGGTTGCTACTGAGACAGACCCAGGTCTTGCATTATGTGTAGGCGATGCCCTCACCTGGTTCATTCAGATTTCCTTCCCATATCACCTCTGAGACCTTTCTCCAGGTCTGAAGGACAGTTTAATTCTATTTTTCTAGGCAGACTGCTTTAGTAGTTAGCCAAAGCAGTTCTAAACTTGGATAGTGTATGTAAAGAAATTAAAAATAAATGCCAATTGAAAATACAAGGAGTTCAGGATGAAAGAAACCTACAAGCCTTTGTCTCCATTCATCAGAAGGTCTGCCCCATGGGCCTCCTTGCCACATGCCCGTCACCAGCTGGACCTGAGTAGGGTCGCTGCCTCCAGGTGAGATTTCTCTACAGCATGTCAGCTTCCTCCACGTCCAATGTCACCAGCCCCGCTTCACTTGTTTGAGTCCCCTTACTGTAAGAGGTAGGAGGAGGGATTCCTTGGTTTGGTCCATGGATAGAACCAAGGCATTCTTTCTGTATGATCTCTCATTTCCTGTATTATCAGAGAAGCAACGCTGGGGGTGGGGAGGAGAAAGGAGGCAAAGGGGGAGGAGAGAGACATAAACATGGTCTCAACCTGAGTTCATGTCAACGAATTGGGCTTTACTTTGCCCTTCATCGCCACAGTGGAAGAAAAAAGACAGAAAGCAGAGTGCACTGGTTTTCTGGGGCTGCCAAAACAAAGTACCACAAACTAGGGGCTAAAAAATAGAAATACGGTCTCACAGTTCTGGGGCCCAGAAGCCCGAGACCAGGTGTGGGCAGGGCTGGCTCCTTCTGAGTCTGGGAGTCTGCTCCAGGCCTCTCTCCCAACTCCCCATGTCTTCACATCATCTGATCTCTGTGCATGTCTGTCTCTGGGTCCAAATTTCCCCTTTTTATAAGGACACAGGATTAGGTTAGGGCCACCCCAGTGACCTCATCTTAACTCGATCATTGGCAAAGACCCTGTTTCTAAATAAAGCTGCATTCCAAGGCATTGGGGGTTGGGACTTCAACATATTCTGGGGAGGGGGACACAATTGAACCCATAACCCTGAGTATGCAGCTGTGGGGGCCATTCTCTCCTCTGTCTTTCTTTTGACCAAATTTCTGCAATATTTGCAATAAGAGGTGAAAATGCTCTATGCAGGTCCTAGGAAGGCAAGGCCTGAAACATGTGTCACCCCTGGTCCCCAGGCTGGAAGAGGCCTTTAAACACACACACACACAGACACGCGCGTGCACACACACACACACACACACACACAGTGAATGACTTCACATACTTTATTGCTCAAAGCGCTCACTTTAGGCTTTCCTTTTCTATGCCCTTCCATAAGCCAGTCCCTATTTAGTTCTTTTTGGTGTTTGTTTGCCTTTTTTTAAGTTTATAAAATACATACTCATCATTTGAAATAGACATTCAGAAAATATAAAGGCAATTAAAAAAACCATCTCTAATTATAATTCCTAAAAATAGCACTCTGATCAATTTACTTCCAGTCTATATTTACAAAATTGATATTATATTGTACAAACAGCTTGCGTCACACTATTTTTACTTAATATTATACTTAGGGTGTAACAAGGTTCAAGGAAATAGTGACCCAGTTGGGTATCTTTCTATAACAGTTTATGTGTGAATAGATTTTTCACAATAACAAGTTAATTTCTCAAGGCACATTTTGAACAACACTGCTTGAGGCAAGACAAAAATAAATCCTAAAGTAAACTGATGTTCATAGTGTTTGGAATTCCCGAGGACAAATACATGGAATCCAGCTAGGGAGGGTGACAGTGGCTGCGAGCCGGCGGGGCGCCACTGCACACCAGTGTCCTCCTGGCCTGGTGTGGGGCTGTGGCTTCATTCATTCGTGCTCCAGCCTCCTGTCACAGAAAGGTCATGACATTTGGTAGGTTCATCTCTTTTTTGATGCCTGGTCACCTGACAAACCAGGTTAGCCCCTTGGTGATGCTAGAATATGCTTTTCCTCAGACTAGACCACCTCTTCCTCTTGCCAACATACCACAATTCCTCCTCATTCTGTCACATCTGGCTTGTGACATTGCTTCAGTGGACCATGTCTCCACCCCTTCACAGGGTGGCCTGTCCCTCTCTCTGTGTTCCCTCTGTACCTCCATCCTGGCTTTTATCTCAGTGCTCTACAGTGATTTGTGTCACAGCCTTCTCCATTAGACTGGATCCCTCTGAGGGCAGCCACTGTGTCCCCTTCGTCTCTGAGCTCCGTGTGCTGGCCTAGTGTCCGGCCCTAGGATGAACTCAAATACATGTTTGTTAAAGAATGCTCGCTGAGCAGTGAGAGGCATCCTGCAGGGTCACCTGGGGCTGAGACAGTGAATTAACGTGCTCAGGGTTGATTCCAGCAGATGTTTTATTAACATCAGCCGTGGGTGTTACAATAAAAACTCCTATCACATACTGTATCTGTTTGTTTCAAAATGTACTTGAAAAAATGGATTTTGGGATTTCAACTCTCCTACTTACTGTGTGACCTTAGACAAGTCACAAGACCTCTCTGAACCTCAGTTAACTGATCCACAAAATGGGAGATTGCCTGTCCAGAGTGGTTATGTGCTTAAACAAGGTAAGGGATAAATAAGGCTTAGCATGATGCCTAATGCATAATCAACACAACACATTGTGGTGATTACAACGATTAGAAATGAAAATAGCTACTTACTAGGATTATACTTCTCTTTTCCTTTTTCTATAGCTCTGTGGAATGTCACCTACTACAATTGTTGGTTGGACATGTGGCCTCAGCTCAGGAGGCTGATTCCTCAACCACAAGCCCGTGCTGGGTGTGCCACAGAGAGAAGCTCTGCGCTCAGATTTGCTGGCCCCAATCTCAGCTCCCCTACTTCCTGTGTGACCCCCGGCAAGTCGCTTAACCTCTCTGTGCCTAAGTACTCAAAACAGTGCCCGGAACAGCAAGTGCTCACTAAGTATTAGCTGGCTAAAAGTCTAGACTAAAGTGGTAGAATTAAGAAGCCTGATATCTCTTAGCTTGCACATGCCATGATTCTCTTATTTCTCTCCTATCTGCCATTCTTGAATCATTTAAATTCAGACATTCAAGTTCTTTGACTCTATAAGGAATTTTAAATAAGATCTAACCTAAATCAATTTCTGGATTGCTTCTGCTACATTCCTTTTGGAATGCTGAGTTGCTAACCTGGTATGGCTTTTTGTTTGTTCTTCGTGCTATCCAAAAGGCCTTACTAAGCGCAGAGAAAAGGGAACGAGGTCCATTCTGTCCAAACATGGGACAAAAGAGATGGTTTTGGCCTGTTACTAATGACCAGTATGGCATGTGGCAGCTAGGACTCGTTAAAGAGGCCCTTGTAAGAGATTATTATGGATCTTTAGGAAACCAGATGGCAAGCTTCCTGGGGCAGGACGGGAGCTGCCTTCTCACCACTGTTTCCCGGCACCAACACAGCTCCCAGCACACAGAAGGTGCTCCACACTTGTTGACTAAATCACAAAAAAAAGCTACTTAGGGTAAGATTTCTGTTGCTTGGTTCAGTGTGGCCTTCTCATCTCATGGATCCAGTTATGTATTCTGTTCTCATCATCTGGGGCCTACACAGAAGTTTACTCCTTAGAACTAGAAAATAAGAGGAAGAAGGTGCTCTTTCCTGAAAGCATCCGACTGAGCATCGCTTGCAGAAGCTGTGGAATCTCCCGGGTCAAGCCAGCAAAGTGTGTAGACCCAGGGGAAGCTGGGCTGCATTTGCTTGTTAAAGCCGTGGGGACATGAAGACCAACACGCTTCAGGAGAAGTGACAGGTACCAGCAGGTGACAGAAGCGAGAGCAGGAAAAGGTTGTCCCAACAGAGAGATTCAGGAGCCCCCTGCTCTGTCCAGGGGGCACGGCTTTGCCTTTGGGTTAGAATCTGGGCAGTCCTGAGGAATTCGTCCTGGGTCTTTTAAATCCTTTTCAATTTGACTCTACTCCCCAAAGCCCCCATCGGATCACGTAGCTGTAGTGAAGGAGAGAGTGCCGACTCTAGGTTTTTCTGCTTATGTCAATCTACGGTCAGTTATCTGTACTCGTCTGCGCAGGTGTCACCACCTGGGAACTGTAAGGACGAGTCTGTAGACCTCCACAGAGAAGGCCCAGATTCTGGGCTCTGGCTCCCGGCAGAGGTCCCTGTGGGTCCTGCCCAGCTCCCACATTGCAGCAGGATCAAAGATGGCAGGGTGAAGGCCAGGACTAGGGGCTTTGGGGACAATCTAACGAAGACCTTTTCTGACATCCTAGAGCTCATAACTGCTGTGACAAGTGAAGAGTCAAACCTGCTTGGGACTGAAGAGAGTGAAAACTGAGCTCGGGCTGAACAGAGAAAAAGCAGCCATCCCCCGCCATCCATCAGGCAGGGAAGAGAGACACGGACCCAGCTGGCTGCCCAGTTAACAGGACATATTATTTCTCCCAAGGTTGTGCTGGAAAATGCCACAGCGATCCCTCTTTGATGGATCATTTTCTTCCCAATGACAACCTAGACCTGCCTTGTGTTCTCATTTACAGAGGGGCACCCAATTGTGGCCCTCACCTCATGACGGCACACAGCAACACTTATAATCCCACTTCTCCTAGTTCTGCTCAGAAACAGAAACCTCAGGGAAGCCGGTCCCAGCTTCCTTCAGACCCTCCGCAGCATCCACCAGCTACGCACAGGCTCTGAGAGACGGGTAAATGGAGAGGATTGTTTCTGCAAGGACTGCTCCCAGGCGAGCTGTGCGCCTTTGAAAAATCTCCAGACAAATGGATAAATAAGCAACGGAGGAAGTCTAGGGGAAATCCAGGAATGGATCCTAGGAGACTCCTGTTAGTGTTCACTCCTCTAGAAGTTCCCTTCTCCCTCCCCAGGGAAGGGAACCCCCTCCATCTCCACCTCCCCCTAGGGTGCTCTAGTTCTGTCCCTCTATTCAGGGGGGCTGGCCGGTGTCTGGGGACCAACTCTGGGTGGGTAGGAGTGGTGGTCCACACTCAAGACAACTGATGCTCTGCATCCCTTCCCCTCCCCCTCTCCCCCTCCCACTCCAGGGCTCCTGGTCCCTGTCCCTCTGCCTCCTGACAGCTGCTCATCTCCCAGCCCTTGCCTGCACCTGCCACACCTGCACTAACTGATCTCGAAGAAGGAAACTAACCTATGCCTGAGAATCTGGAGCTCAGATTGGGGATTTTTTTTAAAAATTTTTTTCCTGCTTCAGGATGAGCTGGGGTGGGAGAAGTGTTCTTCAATTTTGAGTGAGACGAAGGAAAGATATGCATAAAAATAGCCAAATTAGCACTTTGGAAGATGGCCTTGTATTAAAGCCTAACCAGCCAAACTGCACCAGGGACAAGCCTGGCATCCAAGAGAATCAGATTGATTGTGTCACCGCAGTAGGGAGTGGGGTGGAGGTGTGCCCCAGAAGACCTGAGGGTCGCCACTTGACAAGAGGGAGCATCTTCAGTGATGTCTGGGGTCCCGCTGGGGCTCCAGGGAAGGCACCTGTCGGTCCATGGCTGGGTCTGTCCACCTTCGGTCTGTCATTGCCAGTAGTGCTGGCCCCTGAAGTGGAACCAGAGTTGGACTGGGGCCAGGGGCAGCCTGGGGGGCAGGCAGCCAGAGCTCCTGCCCTGGGGGGCTCCTGCTAGAGCTGGGCGCCCTTGGGCAGGCACTGGAAAGCTGTCCTTGCAGTAGGCGTGGATGCACTTGGCCACAGGTCGTCGGGTTCGCCACCAGGAATGGGTGCCCTCCTCCCAGGGCAGCGTCCCCAGCTCTTGCTCCCACACAGGCATGGCAGCCTCACCTTCTGGATCCTCCAGTCCCTTCTCCCCTGGTGGCTGCTCCCCTGCTTCTCTCGGGCCTTCTGAAGGGCTTCCCTGTTATCGTCAGCTGTCCCAGACAACCCCTTTCATTAACTCAATGTCAGCTTATTAGGGATATTAATTATACCTGCAGAAACCCCCGTGTGTCAGCCAGACACCAGCGTTTGATTGAAGGACTAGGATAAGGTACGAGCGTGTCCCGGAGCCACTGCCTCCTCAGCGGCCACTCTAAGGGGAAGCAGGTGGACGGGAACCCTGGCCAGCCCCGCTCAGCCTGACTGAGCTGCCAAGGGTCACCAAGCCACCAGCGTTAGTCCCCACCCATTTCTTAGAGAGTCAGGAAGTCTACTGGTGGCTGGACAGCGGCAGAGAGCTAGTGAACTTGGTGTGAATGTTAACACTGGGGTCTTTGGGCCACACAGTCCTGCCACATGGGTGACATCGGAATGAAGGCGCTGGACTCTCACTCACAGCATCATCCTGTTCCTGCCTCTGTCTTCTTCTAGAGGAGACACAATCAGACTGACATCTGTCCTACTCAGAGGAGTTCCTTAGGCATAGCAGGAAATGAGATTATTGTAAGAAAAAAAAAGAGGGGGTGGGCCTGGTGGTGTAGTGGTTAAGTTCATGCGCTCTACTTCGGCGGCCCAGTGTTCACAGGTTCAGATCCTGGGTGTGGACCTACACGTTGCTCATCAAGCCATGCTGTGGCAGTGTCTCACATACAAAATAGAGGAAGACTGGCATGGATGTTAGCTCAGGGACCATCTTCCTCACCAAAAAAAAAAAAAAGTTGGGGGGAATGTTTGTTTTGTTTTATAATTTACTGCATTATTATTTGAAAATGTGCAGGAAGTACTTCAGCAACAAGGAGAAGGAAATTCAAGTTCAGGTCTCACCTAGCAGGTCCTGGCAGCCACCCCTAGAGACAGTGGCAGAAAGGCAAACCCATCTGCCAGTGTCTGCGACTAGAATGGCCCACCCAGGAAGGCACACAACACCAGACAGAAGCTGCAGCATCTCTAATGACATAGCTTCAGAAACCCCGCACTAGCAATGGCCCGTTTCCTGAGTCACGTACCAAAGGTGCTTCTCTTCCCCTCGCTTCATCTTGTTAGGTCTCCAGACCCATCTGGTGATGCCTGGGTCACGAAGAGTGAGCACATGAACAGATTCATCATGGAGGGACCTGCACCCTTGCCCAGAGGAGGGGACAAAATACCCCATCTGACCCCCAACTAGAGGAAGACCTGACTGCTTTCAAAACTCCATGAAAGGCTGCTGGCTGGGTGAAGAATCCACTTTTCCCGGGAGAAGAGAGCTGCCTCCCTCTCTGCGGTTTTCAACTTCAGACATGTGCTGGGAATTAAATGCCTCGGTATCCACCTGCTTCCCCCTGCCTGCATGCACATCCCTAGCTGGGTCTGTTCTGACAAGTTACTGAGCCCTGATCCTCCCTTCCAGAGAGGATCGTAGACCAACTTCTGCCAGGCTCACCACATTGCGGAGCCCCGCTTCTCGGGTCACAGTTCTGAGTGGCTGATCCATCCTGGAGTCCATTGCAAATGTGTATTACTATTGCAGCAGGAAAACGGACACCTGTTTCAAGGTAGGACACACGAGCGGTGCTGTGGGTGATGATACAGAGCTTGCTTCTCTCTTCCTGCTCCACCACTACCTGCTGCAGATAAAGTGGCCTTCCAGTTAGGGGGAGCGGAACGGGCGTGGGGCTGGAAAGACAGGTAAACATCCTCCCAAGTTCAAAACAAAAATTCTAAACCCTTTGTTATAAAAATATTGGAATCTTGCTCAATTCACCCGATCCCCTTATTCAAATGTAGTTTGCTTTTTGAAGTTACCTATCCACGTGGTTAACAGCCACAACGGGAAAAAAAAGATACCCTTGCCCACCTTCCCTAGGCTCCTTCCCTCCACAGACACGAGTTCCAGTTTTCATCCTAAATTTGATGTACTTTAAACAATTCATGAAGCACTTTTGTACATAGCATCTCATTCTGTTTTTTCGACCAGCCATTGAGATCGGTCCTGCTATTCTATGCTGGACTCAGAGGGTTTACATGGCTCGCCCAAGGTGACAGCCTGTAAGCAGGAGGGCAGGATGTTTTATTTTGCATCTTAGCACCACAAATTCTGACTCCCTCTTTGCCACCATGCGGCCTTGCCCATTGGAGGAACTTAGTGGAGCCGTGTATCAGACAGCTGTTGAAAACCATGAGCTGCACGATCCAGAAAAATTAAGTGGCAGGCTCAAACACGCAGACTAGTTCACAGCCACAAGGAATTTGGAAGCAAGGCACCAGGGCTGGGGGACCCGGGTGGTGGCGGGGAGTGGTTCTCCATTTTGTTTTGTGTCACCAGTCCTTTCCAGAACATTAAAGTCATCTGTAGTCCTTCCCACCTTCCCACCCCTTTTTAAAACTGTACCGTTAATAAGTTCTCCTAATCTTTCTCGGTTTTTTTTTTGTTTGTTTGTTTGTTTTTTAAAGATCTTATTTATTTTTTTTTCTCCCCAAAGCCCCAGTAGATAGTTGTATGTCATAGCTGCACATCCTTTTAGTTGCTGTATGTGGGACTCGGCCTCAGGATGGACGGAGAAGTGGTGCCTCGGTGCGCGCCCAGGATCCGAACCCGGGCCACCAGCATCGGAGCGCGCGCACTTAACCACCAAGCCACGGGGCCGGCCCTATTTCTCGGTTTTTTTAAAACCACAGTGTCAGAGGGTGAGAAACAGAAGCCAGCCAGTCTAGGCCACCTTTCACTAGAGATTAAAAGGCACTTCTTGAGCAATGGAAAAGTAATACAATTCTACTCCTTGCCTTGCTTCTTGTAACTTTCTTTCCTCTTCTCACCTTGCAGAAGCTGGCTTCACTCTCCCCCTCCTCATTCTGCCTGCTGAGTCAGCCTGTCTTAGCCTTTCCTGCCCGCAAATCTAGGCAAAAATAAAATAAAACAACCCTCCAAAAACCCGCCATCTAGATCAAATATACTTCCAAATTGTTATTCATGATGTTGGTCCTTGCCATTAGACTCAAGTTCTCGGCTCTGTGCGTCATGCTGGTACATGCCGTCTACACTACATTTTGTCTCTCTTTGTCCTTTACATCAGTGTGGCCTTTTGCGCGTGAGCTTCAACACGCCAGGGCTGGTGACTGCTTTGGGCTTACCTGGTACAACACCAAGCTCTTAGCAAACATTTAAAGAAAAAGGGATGATGGCATAGCTCTATTAGTAAAAAGTAAGCAGAGCAAAGGAGGGGATCCGAGTCTCTAGGAAACAATTTATTCTGCCTTTTTTCTTAAAAAATCAGCAGCAAATGATGAATGCTGCTGATTTTCTAAGCTTTAGAGTGATGCATATGCCAGAAACACAATTAAACCCCATGAACAGTTTTTATCTTAACTCAGAGGGAAGAGAAAGGGAGTGAAAGCAAACGGAAGGGGCTTGACCGTCCCTTACTCCCAGCTGCTGAAGAGCTCGTGAACGGTAGTGTGTGATGATCAATGGCCCAGCAAAGCTTCCCCACCAGTCTGTCTTTCACGTGTCTTTTGTTGTCGTTGTGAAATGCTCAGGGTATAAGGAAGTCTGTCAACTATAGAGAGCAAGTGAAAAGAGAGAGAGAAGAGCAGTTTGCTATCTGACACCTGCTGGGAGACCAGGAATGGAGAATCTGGGAAGGGCGTTGGTGAGCCTTCCTAATTTGAACGGACTCTTTACAATGAGATGCCCATAAGCCAAGCCCAGGATGCATCGCCCTTCCTTCTACCACATTCTCTTTCTCCAGGAGCCAGGACTGTTCCTCTAGAAAGAGAAGCCTTCCCTTCTCTCTTCAGATGGCTCTAAAAGGGCTCTACTGCTGCTCAGCCCAAAGTCTATGGGGGCTTTCCTCTGGGGCAATAGGCACAGAGCACTGTGGGATGTACCTGGATGGGATGTACCTGGATGGATGCACTTCTGGGCCCTTCAGTAAAATGAGACCGCCTGCCCTTTATTGCACCCTGTGCAGGGAAATGCCAGTGGTGTTGGATGGTTAATTCTTGGGTTTCATTTGCAATTGTTCTAAATAATTTAATTAATTTGTGATGGATAAAAATCCACCTTGCTTTCTGAATTTGTTACCTATCTTAATTTCCACCAGAAGCAAGTAGGCTAAAGCGTCCTCCAAAGAATATGGATATGATCCTGCCATAACCTTGGTTGTCTTCATTACTTACCAAAAGCAAAATATAGTGCTCTTAGGGACTCCCATTCTGAATCATCTCTCTCAAGTCTTGACTCCAAATGAGAAACCCAACTCTTAACTACTTGTTTGAAATTTGGATGGGGGTTACGACAGTGCAAATATACATGATTTCAAACTGCAAACTGACAGATTTTGGAATCTCCATAGGTGCATGCAAATCATATAAATGCAAGTTTCAATGAACAGTGCAATCAGCATTGCTTTGTTAAATTTAAATTTTGTTTAAATAGACACCTATTGTTAGAGTATAAGAAGATCTTTAAAATTATAAGGTAAATCTCAGACAATTATCTCTCTCCCTTGATTATGCAAACTCTTCTCTCTTCAAACAGCTACAATTCAAGTCCAGCTTCCTACTGCCTCTGCCCTGCTCTGACAAGCTGTCCCCTTTTCTATACCATGGCAGATGCCTAAATACCAGAAACCAATGTCAGAGTAAAATGAATGACAAAGACGTTTGCATTAAGTACTATTGCATTGACCCAATAGGTCATAGACACATGGATAAAAGATTTATTTTTTGCAATTATAACTTGGCTTTATGATCTTATGAACATTTTCAAGACATATTTATGTAAAACACTCTAATAAAAGACACAGTAGGCCTAGCACTCAAACTGTATCAGAATAGTATCAGACATATTTGCGAGTTCTGGGTTGGTGAACGAAATCACGAACTAGGATGTTTCTATCATTTTTTTCTCACACGTTAGTATTTTGAAGTTTAAAAAATAACTGATTGGATCCGTAGTAATCCATCTGGATAACTGTATGCAGCTTGTATTGTTTTGATTCAAATTCTAATTTGATTGCTTCATTTAAAGAGTTTCAGGAAGATATCAATAATTTTGGACTCTTGGCATAATCTAAGGTAGCTGAGATTTTTAAATTGCTTAACATGAAAGAGCTCATATTTTTAAATATATTCACACTCGTATATGTAGCCAGTAATGATACACTGCATTCTCTACTGCTGAGAATAGATATAGATTTAAGGTCAATCAACAACAAAACTCATCTCTAGACATCCCAATATTCTGACTCATCTTTTTCATTTTAATTTTTGAAATTCAGGCCAATAAAATTAGTCATGTTTAAAACAGTCTAGTATAATCAAACACACACATACACACACACACACCTAAAACTAGAGAAATCTGAATAAGGTTGTGGATTGTGTCTGTGTCAATGATCTTGTTGGGATGTTACACTGTAGTTATGCGAGAGGTTACCATTGGGGGAAACTGGCTGAAGTAGATATATGGGGTTGCGCTCTATTATTTCTTACAACTGCATGTGACTCTACAGTTATCTCAAAATAAAAAGTTAAGGAAAAGAAGCAAGGAAGAGAACAATATATTATATTGCCATTTAGTTTTTAAAAGTATGTGGATGTATTACATATCTATACACACACCCAGACTCACCTGCATACATGTACACACATAAGAGCCATATATAGACACAGTTAGTTATAGAAATAGCATATATAAACACATATACACATATATATGCTATTTCTGTAAGGATAACTAAGAAATCATTAGCACCAATTGCTTCTGAGGAGGAAACTAAAGAAACAGACAGAATGCATATTTACTTTTCAGAGGATATCCTTCTGTGCCTGTTGAATTTTGTGCTATTGGGCATGACTCATTGAAAAAATAATTTTTTAACAGTGAGAACAAAATAGACATTTCAAACCTCAAACAAACAAATAGAAACAAACAAACAAAAAAACCCCAAATAGCTTAGCAGACACTGAAAGCCTGGTGAACCTATATAAAAAGTCCTAATTCTGACACCCACACCAGCAGTGAAGATGCAAGAAGAGAAGGAGAAGGAAGTATCTTACGGCTGGAGATGCAGTAAGACAACCGGCAGTTGATCTTCCTGAAGAGCTGCTTGTTAATCGGCCAGAGGATGAGAGTGAACAGCTGAATGGTGTTTATTATTAGCCCCGAGGCAATAAATACGTAACAGAAGACGAGGTGACACAGGAACTGAGACTTCAGCAACCCGACGAGGTCCATGATGTGGGGTTGCTCGTATTCCAAAAAATAAATACCCGCCGTGGAGTATTTCCGGAGGGAAAAAGGGTCCGGGACTCAGGAAAGCGTCTAAAACACAAACCAATGTTAAATGTTAGAAAAAATATTCTGTGCTTTTACAGTCAGGTAAAAAAAACTCTTCAAAGAAAAATATAGTCTTGAGATTAAATACGTTGTATATTAGTTGATTTCTTTTTATTTAGCAAACATTTATATAGTGCTTCCTTAATTCAGGCACAGTGCCAGCCCTTTAAAATAGTCCCTTTAGCTGTCTAACACCCTGTGAGGTGGGTACTATTATTATAGGGAAGAGAATTGAGAGCCTGAGAGGTGAAGCAGCTTGGCCAGGGTTCGCCAGATTCCAGCGCTAAGAAGTGGCTGAGCTGGCTCAAGTCCATGTGCTCAGCCACTTTTCCAGATGCTCCCTCTCTGGTGCTGACAGTCAAGTCCATATTTCTGGGCCTTCCCTCCTGCTGCCGTCTCTGCCTGAATCCCTCCCGCACCAACCCCCTCACCTCCCTCCACTTCTCATCCTCCAGATCTCAGCTCAAATGTCACTTCTTCTGGCAAGTCTTCCCTGAACTCCAGCCTGTCCTGGGCAAGATTAGGGGACATCCCTGGGTTGGGCTCTTCCCCGCAAAGCACATGTAATAGTATGCCATTTAGTACCTTCTGCTGTTACTTGTTCAATCGTTCGCCTTCCTCTACTGAACTGTCACTTCTCCAAGGCACGTGATTATCAATGATCTTGAAGATCATTGTTGTCTCTCTAACACTTGGAACAGTCATTGACACATAGTTGGAGCTTAATTTTTTAAAAAAATATTTGTGGAATGTATTAATGAAGGTAGACAAGGGAAGAATTTTGAGATACCAGTAAACACAAATAACCAACTATGAAAGCAAGAGAAACACCCCCACCACATCCCCGACAACCTGCCCCCACACACACACTTAAGTGGTATTTTTTTTTTTTTTTTGCAGGGAAGTATTTGTCCTGAGCTAACATCTTGTTGCCAATCATCCTCTTTTTTTTTTCCTTCCCAAATCCCCAGTGCAAGGTTGTATATCCTAGTTGTAAGTCCTTTAGTTCTTCTACGTGAGCCGCTGCCACAGCATGGCAACTGACACACAGCTGTTGCGGTTCTCCGACCAGGAGACGAACCCAAGCAGTGAGAGGCTGGCTCTTAAGAGTTCTAAAATCATAAGGAAACTCAAAACATGCATAGTAACCAGAATCATAGTCCTGTGATCAGTCTCCAACCCCCACATGGAATAATGAAATGACTTTACGGTTTGGCAGATAAAGCCTTTAAGGAAAAGTGTGAAGGCAGGAGGTTCAAATACTCTGACAGAAAAAAAAAAAAAACAACAAGCTAAGAGGATGATGCACAGCAGACTAGTTTCTCCTGGAAGCAGAATATCATTGCAAATGACTCCAGGAAGAACTCAAACTTTAGGATGAACTTTCTTTTTTTTTGTGAGGAAGATCGGCCCTGAGCTAACACCTGCCAATCCTCCTCATTTTGCTGAGGAAGTCCGGCCCTCAGCTAACATTCATGCCCATCTTCCTCCATTTTATATGGGATGCTGCCACAGCATGGCTTGCCAAGCGGTGCGTCGATGCGTGCCCGGGATCCGAACCGCCAAGCCCCGGGCCGCCGCAGCGGAGTGCGCACACTTAACTGCTTGCACCACTGGGCCGGCCCCTAGGATGAACTTTCTTACAGTAATAGTTGAGAGATCCTAGACTTCATTACAATCTTTATTAATAATACTCAAAAAAGGGGCCAGCCCGGTGGCGCAGGCGGTTAGGTGCGCACGTTCCGCTGTGGCGGCCCGGGGTTCGCCGGTTCGGATCCCGGGTGCGCACTGACGCACCGCTTGTTAGGCCATGCTGTGGCGGCTTCCCATATAAAGTAGAGGAAGATGGGCATGGATGTTAGCCCAGGGCCAGTCTTCCTCAGCAAAAAAGAGGAGGATTGGCATTGGATGTTAGCTCAGGGCTGGTCCTCCTCACAAAAAAAAAAACCTCAAAAAAAAAATCTGTGTGATAGTTTCACATATATCATTTTAAGCCTCATATGAATGCTATGGGATGAGTATCATTATTATCCCATTTTTCAGAATGAGAAGCTGAGACGACCCACAGGTTGGGTGATTTGTCTAAAGTTGCCACAATCGATACCTGATCTTAGGATGCAGTCTTAACTCTGAGTTCTCTCTCCTGCACCTGTCTGGGCCGTTTTGCTCCTAGGATGTGAGGTAGGGGGGGTTCTCTCCAGCTTAGAACTCTCCCCTGCAGAGCAGCCCAGAAATGACCCCCAAGGGCAAAAAACAGCACAGCCTTCAGGGAAGTTCATAATCACAAATGATGCTCAGAGTGGGAAAATGGGACTCACTTCTGGGCCACCGAAGCTGGTCTTGAGGATAGTCTTAGGTATACGGAGAGTCACAAGGTGTGTTCTTCTAAAATGTTTACACTTGCCTAGACTATCTGGAAGGCACGCTGTACTCCTGCATGATTTTTATACATTCCTGATAGGAGGGAAATGGAAAGTAAACTTTGGCCTGATTTCTGTGATGTCAGCTCGATTCAGGGGAGGCATCCCACTCTCCCCAGAAGCCCTGCTCACTGGTGCACAGCCAGGACTCCGCAGGGGCTGAGGCAGCACATCTCTGACCTTCCCCAGACAGCATTTTCCACAGACATCTCCAGATTGTCAAACTCCTTACAACACGCCCAGTCTCAACACACCCAGTCTCTCTGTAAGGAATAGGCATTAAGCTGGCAGCTCACCCTCAACGCACTTGACTTTCAGGAGCCAAATAAAGAGGAGTGATGTACGTTGGTTTACAGTTTGGCAGCAGTTATAATATGATGTTGAATATTCATGTACTTTATTCATTGTCCCTGGATTAACCACTAAAAGCTTCCAGACAATCCGGCCAGAAGAAGTTTGATTCTTCCCTAGGTTTCTGGGATCTAGCATTTGCAAAGTATTTACAAATCCTTTGCTATGCTGACTTCCCACTAAGAAATGGAAGTCAACTGACATTGGGAACACAGATGATTAAATGCTGTCTTCCTCAGTCTCCAGTCAGTAGTAGGGCATTATGAAGAAAACATAAGATTTTTTTTTTCCCCTTGTAAAAGACCAAGGACCATCATGCCCTCTAGTAAAATCCTTGCTAGTACTGCGTGAACCAGGGGTCCAACACAATCTTGGTGATGTTTAAGGAGGAGTCATAGACAAGGGGGATCACAGACAGGCAGGCCTTGGCTGGCTTGGTTCTGCACAGGCTCCTCAAATCCTCTTCCTAGACAGGTGTGGTGGTCGAGTGTGAGCTTGGGATTCAATTGTTTGGGTCTGAAGCTCTGCTATATCTCTATTGGGCATGTATCCTCAGGTAAATTAACTTTTCTGAATCTCAGTTTCTCTATCTATAGAAAGGGACAGTAGGTTGCAATCAAAATTCCAAAGAGACTATTGTTCTTGTTTTTTTTAACTTAAGCTGATTCTCAAATTTATATGCAAGAGCGAAACATAAGAATAGCCAAGGAATTGCCTGAAGAACAAGGTGAGAAGTCCTGTGAGTTGGTTAAATAATTTAAGTGACTTGAGTCTTAGGGCTGATTATTAAAAGACAGACAGGGCTCAATTATTTAGGAGAGTGTCTAGGGGGTGAATATGTGTCGTATGTCTTAAGCTTATTCTAGAGAGAAGTTTGGGGGGGACCACCCTACCCATTTTGAATGAAGGGGAGCTTTCTCTCTGATGTGGTAATTAGCCAATTTAGTGCCATATTGAGGAAAGATGGTATAAAGATCTGACCAGTGATGAAAATATAGAGAGATAATATTTTAAAATATTTTGCCTATTTCCCTTCCAGCTTTGTGAGTATCTCAAATGTTAAGGGAAGACCCTTCTAGCAAATCCACTTTAGTAGTTTATAGGAGGCAAGGAAATGACCAAGAATTTTGTACTATTTCTCAGAATATCAGAGCAGTAACTTACGGTGTTTATAAATCAACAAATAACCATGAAGCTGTTTCCATGTCATACTTCTGTGAATAAAGATATTTCTTATCATCAAGGACAACAATGAAGAACCTATGTGCCCAAAAAACCAAAACTGACATTGCCTTTTGTTTGTTTTGGGTACTTGCAAAATGAGCAGCAGTGGCCTGCACACCAGTGAGCTCTGAAGTGGCATTTAACCTTCATGACTCCTTTTCCCAACAGTCATCCACACGACCTTGAGAACTGACCCTAGGGACGGGAGGTGCAGAATTCAGTTCAAACCCTACTGGGCACTCCCTTCCAACGTGTTCATACAGTGCAATCCAGCTACAGCACACAGCACAGGTCATCTCCGAGGAGTGGACACTGGTGAGAGGTCATAGGATTGGGGCTTGACGGGCAAGGTGGCTATGGGGTGAAAGCAGAGGGAGGATCCTTGCCAGATACTGAACCCCAGACAGATAACAACCCAGCGAACTAAGGCGACACCTAGAATGGATTGCCAAAACAGGAGGACAGTTTAAAGAGAATTCAAACCGAATAGGAAAAATGCCAGAAAACCCAATTTGGATATATTATGTGAAGTTTTCAAAAGGTAGAGTCTGACCCATGAGCTTAATACATATCACCTGAAAATTATTGAATCAGCATTTTAAACATAGACAAAAAGCAACTGTCACTAGGAATCGTAATAGGTTCAATAAGAATAATTTATTCCAAATTACCTTTACATCCCTGGCTACTGCATTTTGAATTGAACTAATCATTTGACAAAGTCTCTGGCAGTCCTTGAGGGCACATTGTTGGCCATATGAGTCTACGTTAAATTGGTTCATAATTGTTTGAAAAAATAGGTAATCATCATTAATGTTGGAAGAGGCTTCTTATTTGATGGAAAGAGTCTTCCTGTTCACCATCTGGATGTAAAAAATACGTTGTTCATACTTGAGACCTCTGGATTACACACACAGGGGACGTTGAATGACCATGAACCAATTGTGTAACAAAGGCATTAAGCCAGCCAGTACAGCCCTTTGAAGAACATATTGAGTGAAAAGTGTTCACAAAGAAGCATGATTCAGATTTTTAAAATAATAGTGTTATTTATATCATTCACATCTATATCTATTTCTATATTCATAGCTATCTATTAATAGAAGCTAAGTTTCGGTGGAAGAGTTATGGTGGTTTCTTTTTTGTTCTCTGTGTTTCATTATTCTTTTCTCTGATGAGAATGAGATCTTCTCCTTCCTGGGCACAGAACTGGATGAGCCATCCGCAGCCTCCCTTGTGGTTAGGTGTGGTCAGATGATGGAGCGCGTGTGATGATGAAGAGGAGATACGATGATGAAGAGGAGATACCGGCAGGTCTCTGGTGGAGAAAAAGGAGGCTGCTTGCAAACTTGATGAGAAAGGACTAAAGGGTTGGCACTCCCTGTCGGGTGAGCAGAAAGGTGTAATCCAGCCTGTCAGCAACAGCCAAGAGAGATTTTGAAATGTGAAGGTGAAATTGAGGATGAAGGAGTTAAAGGTTCCCTGGATTAGGATGAAACTGTGCCTGTACCCACAAGGCTAACATGGGAAACAAAGTAACCAAAGTTTCTGAGCTTGCCTTGGGGAAGAGCAGGAGGACGGCTGATAGGAGAGTAGCTTGCTGACAGCCCTCCGCCTGACTAAGCATCACACAGGAGCACTGAGAAGCAAAAACGACCAATTGTAAGCTTCACACGTCATGGACTGAAGATCCACCACATGCAACGCATAGAACCCCCCCCACCCCGAATTTGCACATGCAGCCCATGAAGAGACATGAAACACAGTTGCCCCTGCACAGAGGACTCTTAGTACTTCAGCCACCAAGGCTGTTTCCCCCTCCCCGTCTTATTCTCACAATATGCTTTGGAAAAATGCTCAGAACTGCAGATAGGCAAGCTAATCTGTAACCTGTAGACAGAATAACTTGTTAGCAGAAAATTTATGTCCTCTGCCCGAACTATTCCTTCTGTCCCAGATAAGGAAGTAAGTGAGGGTTCCTTAGATTCCTCAGGGATGTTGCATTCAGCAGATCTGCTATGGAGAAGTGCCCAACGTTCTGCACTGGGTCATCATCCATCAGGTCATCCATACCTGACACTCCTGAGCGCCCCCTTCCAACGCTGTTTGCCTTATCTAAATCATTTCCAAATCAGTTTCCCTTCAAGATGGGTTTTTTTAGGACGACAGTCCACCATCTTCCAATTTGCTAGCTTATCACTTATCAAAGTTCTTTCTTTGCCACTGCCTGCTTGGCCTTTTATCTTGCAGTGAGCAGATCGAGCCCTTGCTCAGTATCAAAGGCGACTTGAGGCCACCTGGAATCCAAGCATCGTTGCTTGTGAGGGGCAATACAGCACAGCTGTTAGAGGATAAGGAATGGTTGAGGGAACATTTCGAGTCAAGCAGCTCTGGCTAGAAATCCAGGCTTGGCCACTTGACAGCTATGGAAGTTACTTCCACAGCCCTCAGCTTCCTCATCTGTGAAATCAAAACAATATCTCAACATGACGTTGCTGTGAGGATCAAATATAATAAAGCATTTGAAACACTTAACACAATGCCTGGAACACAGGGCGCAGTTAATAATGAGAGAATTTTCCTATCATTGCAAGAAAATAAGGAGGCAAAGGGGGAACAGCTAAGATACATTACTTTGGCATTTCTGGGAAAGTCAATGAGATATAAATCGACTCAATTTTCCTTCTCACTACGTATCTAGATTCTGACATTTTCTTTAATTTACCTTCTAGCGTGTTAAAACATTTCCTCCTCCACTTGTTTTAATTCTAACCTATACTTTTCTGCTAGTGACTCAGAGATGGGAAATGATGCATTCACAAAAACTCACATATACTTTGCCTTCTTAAGTAGGTAATAATCTTTCCAAAGCTTGGAGATGAAGAAGTGGACTTTAGAATAAGGGAAAGTCCAAGCCAGCAGAAGGCTTCCAGTAGCACTGTATTTCTTATGGGGCATTGTACAGACGCAGAGAACCAACCGTACACACATTAGCGGAGTTTTGCTCCCCGGGACGCCTGAAGCGGGGGATGTATGGTAAAGCAGATGGTGCCATATGCTGGCCAGCCTCCGTCAATGGAAACATAAGCAAATAAAGGCAACCTCAGAATCTCCCCACGAGAGAATTCAAACTGCATCCTTCTCTAAATATACACATAGAGCTTCAACATAAAGCATTAAATTAGGCAATAAATAGGAGAACCTTAGTGAAAACTTACATATTCTGCTTTAGTCAATATTCTGAAACTATTAAATCAGCATGAACTTCAGTCACACCCCCAGGAAGAGAGACTAAACCTGAAATGGGATCAACACTTTCACTAGCTTATTTTAAAAGGTTTTGTTTGTTTTTTTACATTTACATGACAGCACTAAACCAGGTCAGGGTTTTAGAAGAAGCAAAAACTTTCTTCCAGAGAAATCAGTCTAAGTGGAATTGGGAAAATAATACCCATGACCAATTTAGTATCATCACTGAAATCCAAACAACTCCCTTATTTAAGCTCTTTTAATCACAAACACCAGCACAGTTCACAAAACAGAAAAGAGATAAAAGAAATGCAAATTGAAATAACACTATTTTTTACATTCCACACTAAAAATGGTAATACTCCACTCTAGAAGAGACGAGGGGAAAGTGGACCCGTATTCTCAGTGTGAGAAAAACCACTCGATCTTTTCAGAAAGCAATTTGACATACGTAGAAAGACCTTAAACATCTTCCTACCACTGGATGTAGTAAACCAACCCCTGACAATCTCTCTAAGGGCAAACTTAGCATTTAGAAAATTCTTTCTGCACAAAGATATTCAACAAGTATTATTTATAAGCACCCAAAATTAGAAACAGCTTACATTTCTGACATGAAGAAACAATGAAGTGAATTATGGGAAACTCCCACAATTAGATGGATAAAGTATCACTATAATAGGTTTTAATACAATGGATAAATTTTCATTATGATATTAAGAGATAAAGGACACAAAATTATATATAGAGAGAATAATCACAACTCTAAAATCAAGTATAGAAAAAATACTGGAAGAAAAGAAAACTTTACCAAAACACTAACATCAGTTGTCTTTGTGTACACACACACACACACACACACACACACACACACACACTTAGGCTAGTCAGCCAACCTTGGCTTGGCTTGGCTTGGCTTGTCCTGGCCACCGTTTCAGCATCTTTATCCTTAGGAAGAAATCGAGTAGGAGAGTGCCAAGATCCTTCACAAATCAAACTGTCTCTGATTCCAATATAGAAAATTGATGCCTTCACAAACCAGGCTTTTCTGTTGTTTCAATGGGGTCTTCCTCAATAATGATTAAGGGGATCCTCTCCATCTCTCTTCTCCAGCTCCCGTCTACAGAGAGGGATCTCAAATGGGCGAGGTTAACCAGATGGAGAACAGGAAAGGAAAACTCTGCGGGGATTGGCAAATAGCAGACAAAAATGGGGCTAAATGGTGTGAATTTTGTTGGTTGACCAATATTTTTGGTCTGTAGGGCAGAGAATGCCCAGGGACAATGGCGCCTCTAGAGGAAAGGGACGTGGATGCAGTCCCAGGTGAAATGAGTGAGGTGGTGTTCTGGTTGTGGAATACTCAGATCTTAGATTTGACATTAGGTTGAATGTATTTAGCAAAAATCTCCAAGAGGGCAGCAACTACCTTGTGGGTGCCTGAGGCAGCCACTTCGCACTCCGTCCTGACAAACGAGATAAACTTAGTTTTTGGGTTCCTGGGAGCCAGATTGGCCCAAGACCCAAAACAAAACAGAAGAGAAAGTGTTCTAGACTGAATTTAACTCTCTCTGGGACCATCTCTAACTAAAATATTCCTCAATTAAAAAATCATCATCGTCTAACAGTTTGGCAGAAGACTATATAAAATTAGCTTATTTAAAAATTTTATGGAACAGTCCTTTGTCCAATATCCTTGTACAGTACATGATGTCCATTAAAACAAACCAAACCCTGAAGAAGTCATAAATCATACTCAACTTTTTCATTATGTCTTCTAACAAGTAACCCTTAGTCTCTCTCCAAAGTCTAATTTGAGGATGACAAAAACTTAAGTCTATGGAAAACCAAGGCTTCTAAATTTATATTTATATAGATAAGTATATAATTAATAGTTGGTTTTGAGTAGCTTATAAGAGAAAAACAAATTCTAAAGAGCTTTTATACCTAATCTAAGGAAACCAAGACTCAGAGGTAAACACAGATGGACAACCTAGGTAACTTTTTCTGTCATGAGAAAAAACAAAGATGGAAGGAAATTAAATTAGAAATTCTCTAAGGCCTTTTATAGCTTTAACATCTATAAGATTAAAATATCGGGAGTTAAAACTCAGGTTTTCTGAATAGTAACCAGCACAGCAGAGTCAGTATACTGAATGCTTTACATCCATTATCTCATTAACCATCACAAAACCCACTATGGAAGGTATTGTTGTCCCCATTTGACAGATGAGAAAACTGAGGTCCAGTTAGACTAGGTAACATGAAAAGATCAAATAGTAAATGTCTGAAACCCAACCTCGTGCTCAAGACCACTACTATGCTGCTTTTAAGATAGGAAGCCTGACATAGCAAGAATTCACATGAATGTGGGCCTTCATAGCACCATTCCATATTTCTTCATGGTCCCATTTCTGACTATTGGGGTGATCACAAGTTTTTGGGCTGCTGCCCCACCAGTAGAGGCCCCAGTCATGCCCTCCTTCCAGGTAGAATGTCTGCCATCTCCAAACCCCAGTCCAGCTCTCCCACGATCAATGGGTGTGGAGGGCTATGACCTCATAGCATTGGTGCAGTCTGAGGGGGCCAGCTAGCTAGCTGCATTTCCAACAACCGAGAGTATGTAAAGTATTTTACGAGATACTCAGTGGAAAACATATTTTTAAATTATGTTCAATCTCTAGGAGTTTCCCAAAAATTTTATTAAGTCCTGATAAAAATCCAGTATCATGAGACCAAAAGCTGAAATGAATTGTGGAAAATTAATCTTCCAAATGGGGAAACATCCACATTTCTGCTTTAAATATGCCAATGAATAATAAAACTTTTTTAAATATAGAAGGAAAGCAGGATGGACGTTGAGTTGAACTTGTGGTTGTGATCTCCATCACCATTATCATTGCCATGTGACGGTGGCCATCAGTCCAGTAATATACCTGTGAAGGTTGGAAATACAGGGAAGCTGAGGGATATGAAGGGGCAGCTATCCCCCCAGGTCTATCCAAGTGGAGAAATGGCCTGAGACCATCTCTGAGCCTACAGAAGCAGGCGAGAGGTGGCTGCATCACCAGCTGGCACCAAAAGCAGAAAGAGAGAGCTTTATTCGGTATATAAACCACCTCCCACTCTAGTCCTACCGTCACCAAGGCAACGTGGTCAGGACTGCGGTCTTACCACAGTGCCCACTTCCCTCCTGCCCACATGGGCCGTGACAAAGCTGAGTGGCAAAAGCATGCAAGGAGAACCTCTGCAGGCAGACTGGGGTGTTTAAATGCCCACATACTAACTGTGTGACCTTGGGCCAGTAACTCGTCATCTCTGAGTCAGTATCTGTTTAATGGAGGTAATAACCCTGCCTCCCAGGAATGCTGTGCCGATTAAATGCATGAATGCACAGAAAGAAGGTGCTCAGGTCTGCACGAAGGAGCTCCTCAGGCCACCTGTGGCATGTCTCCTCCCCTTCAGCTGCTGCCCCCGCCATCTACCACCTTTTCTTACCAACCTTTCTGCTTGTGGCTCTCTTGATCACTTTCTTTTTTTGCGTGTTTTAATAAGATTTTCTCTGTTGGACACTTTTTTTCTGACCTCCACACAATCCAGGATGACCCTGAGCTGAAGTGACCTGTAAGACCCCAAAGTCCACTCACAAGTTTTAATTAAATGATCACGTTCCCGTTCCCATTCCCATCCTAAAGGAAGGTAGTTCAAGGTCATTGGTTCTGAGGCTCTCTTCCTAAAGATGGGCAAGACCTGTTAGTTCCCTAATAAATTGTATTGCAGAAATGAGTTGAACATATGATACGGGCCTTGTTCTTACCTTGGGGAAGAGAAATAAAATGGAATTGACAAGACCCAGACCATCATCACTTTGGCGCCCTGTGGATATACTAGTATTTCCCTGACCTCAGAGAGCTGTACAATAAGGAGCTGAGGACACAACTCTGGCAAGACGGAATGCGTAAAGAATGAGCAGATGAAAGGGGTGTCTGCATCCACGAGGAGGCAGATTGGAGGGGGCAGACTTCTCAGCAGAGTGAGGCTGGGGCGGGCTTACTAGTACGGACAGACCAGTGCTTAGGTCACCAGCAAATCATGGCACCTACAGTGTTTTTCATAAAATCTGATCTCTACTATTTCAAAATAAACCAAAAACAAATAATAATAAGCCTTTAAAATGAAGATTTAAGGCAAAATTCAAAACTTTGTTGGGAATGTCCTTAAACATATTTTATAATTTAATATTTTCATCTTCACTACCCATTGGGGCTTCGAAGAGGTACAGCCCTAATCTTTTCAACATTCAGGAGTTCTAACCTTTAAGCAGGCTCCAGTATGGCCAAACAACCCCACATGCTCTGCGAATGGCAGGGTCAGGAAACCAAGGGAATACTCGTACTGACCCACCAGACAGAGATAGCCAAGCACAATCTCTAGCATCATTTCTCTGGTAAAGTTGATAAGATTGCGTAGATCTCTTCATTCTGGCCTAGCCCAACCAGTGTCTGGGTCAACAGCTCCATTAGGAGTGAGCCACGAGAGTCTGTGGCCACATGAGTGGGGCTCGTAACCAAGAGAGGTCACCAGCCTCAGACTGATGGCCAAACCACCAGCCCTGGGGAGGCTCCGAGCATCAGAGATAGGCTACCTCATAAAGCCAAGAAGATGTTAAGTGATAGCAACCAAAGCTTGATGCCAAGTAACAAAACGACATGGGCATGGGAAGTGGTTCTATACAACAGCTAACCTGGTGCAGATACAGGCTAGGGGGCGTTAAATTGATCGGGAACATATTTTGCAGTGGCATAGGTCAACCGGGCTAGGGCCCTCCTTGGGAACCTAGAAATCGTGACTCTAGTAGTGGTTGAAAAAGTAAATGCAGAAGGGAATGCACCCATATTGAGTTAGGAGTCTGGTTTTGCCTCTTGAACATCTGGGTGTCTGTATCAGCTTGGTCAGTTGGCCTCTAGAAATCTCAGCTTTCTCATCTGTCAATAGGAGAATATGACAGATACACTGACGCCAAAAGGGTGATGAGAGAGTTCAGGGAGGTAGTGGATGTGCAAGGCTCTATTGGGCAGATGCTTAGGCATCTGTGACCACTCCCAATTTTAGGTTCAGAAAATGGGAAATGGGACCACTTATCCACATGCCCTTAACCAAAGTGCTCCCGATTCATGGAAACTAACAAGACATTAATACCCTGGAGTACTTACCAGGGAGTAGAGTTTGGAGGAAGTACTCTGCTGGCTCTGTCATGATCAACGGAGGTCACTGTCAGTGGGGTGGTTCAGTGACGGTCTGCTCAGAGGAGCTAATTTTGGGGGATATAAGCAAGTGGCCTTTCTTTTTCTTCTGTGTCTCAGACACCAGTAACTGTGCTGTTTTCTCTCTGGTGGGTCCCTCTCCATCCTCCTCAGTATTCCTTATGCACCCTTGACCCTTGAGTTCTTAGAGACCCCATTGTTGCCAATCCTTATTTCCTGGTAAAAGTGTGGGAAGGTGGGAGATCAATAAAGCCAGATTTTAAATCTTTTATTTCTTTGATTTTCATAAAGGGATGCCAATGAACTCAGGCAATTTTTCTGACTTGATTCATGCATAATGGACCTGAAGGGAGACTTGTTAGAAAACAAATGCACTTAAATGCTTTCCTGACATGAATCATTTATTGAAGACAGAAATGCTGGCTGTGAGTGCCTGAAATAAGTTGACTTACACTATCCTTGTTTCTAGGTAGGTCTGAAATATGACCACAGAATATTGAACTACTTGAATATGAACGATGCCTTTGGCGTCATTACGGACTGACTATTCCTCGAAAAGTTTCATTAATAATAGCAGTGACAAAACATGAAGCAGGGCCTTCTCTCTCTCTCTTTCTTTTTCCACTTTGGTCACAAAGCTCAGACACAGAGGATGCTTGATGAAAGCAGTGATGTTCTTTCCAAGTTCTGTTAAGTAGAATCCAAAACAGATATTCTTGGATTCATGCAAACATTCTTTAATCTATTAATAACTTTACTCATTCATTAGGTTGTCTGTCCATGAAGTTACCCATTCATCCACTAAGTTAAAAATTCATTGATTCGTGTTTATTGTTATAGCTTTATTTATACCACTGCATTAGACTTCTGAAAGCACAAGGGATTCTCATAAACTCCCTCTTTGTTATATGTGGGTCAGTACCATGCCCAGTACACTAAAGCGTTTATTGAGTAATATTTCCAGGCCCAGAATGAAGCCCCACCCCTTCAGCTTCTTACAGAATAAACAGATGCTCAATAAATGTTGATTCAATTTGAATCTCTAGATGACCTAATATAATTTGATCTCCATACCAAAAACTCTGAAATGTCAAAAACAATGTGTCAGAGTGATAGCGTGAACTGATCAAGTCCTAGGTTTCTTTCCCATTCCTGTAAGCACAGGGCAGATGACTCAACAATTTATTGGGTCTGTGGGCACAGACCCAATAATTTATTCTCCCTGAAAAAGCCATGCAGATAAACCCACACAATTGCTCTCTAAGCCATCACATCGTGTAACCAAGCAGAGAATCCTCTTCTACCAACACTGAAACTGCATGCGGTAATATATCAAACTGACATGAAAACAACTAAAATGAAAGCAAATTACCTACATAAACCCCAGTAGTGGAGCTCAGATGTTGGTTGGGGAGCAGAGGTGACTTTCTTTTTAAATAAAGAATCTTCTATTAAAATACAAATCTGGTAAAAGTAAAGGAAATTACACTCACTATCTAAGTAACTTAGCGAAAGTCATGGATATTTTTAAGGTAATTTCCCCCCATTATAATAGCAATTCACATTCATTATAAAAAAATGTGTAAAGTTCTAAAATGCATTTTGGTTTATTTTCTTCCAGTCTTTGGTGAATGCAGAGGCTTGCTTTTAAAAATAGTTGAGATCTTGGGTTAAATCAATTTTCTATGCTCTTTTCTTAACCTTTAATGAGATCATTTTCAATGCCCGCATCACAACATAAATATTCTAGTAGTGACACTGGACAGATCATAATTATTATCTTATTGCCTCAATGGTGTATATTTCAGCTTACTTTTGCCTTTTCAATAATAAATAATGGGATGATTAATGACTTGGGGCATAAAGCTTTTTTTTTTTTCTGAATATTGTGTTATTTCTTTAGAATAAATTCCCAGAGGCAGGATTTCTGGGTTGAAGGAACAAACATTTTAAGGCATCTGGTGAATATTACCAAATTGCTTTCCAAAAGGTTTGTGACTATTTATGTTCTTACCAGCAATATACAAAAATACCCATTTCATCATGTTGTCAACAATAAGAATTCTCATTTAAAAACAACAAAAACCAGACTAAAAAAGTTGAGTCTCATTGTTTTAATTTGCATTTTTTGGGTGACAAGTGAAGGTGGATATTTTTTAACATTTATTAAACCATTGCTTTTTCTTACATAACTTATCTTTTATCTATTGCCCATTTATCTCTTGCATGTTGATTTGCATGAGCTCTTCATATATGAAATAGAATAACATCTTTCCTATTCCATTTAGAGTGACCAATTTTTTCAGTTTACTTGCTTTTATTTTTAGCTTATTGGAGCTTTAAATTATTATAAAATAATAATTGTGATTTCTTTCATAAGGTTTAAGCTTAGAAACTCATCTTTCTACCCTTACTTCTTGCCCTGCAGAAAACTAGTCAACATTCCCTTATTTCATCTAGTTTTTCTATCTTTATTTTTAACTATTGGATCTATCTGACATTTATTTTTGACTATGATGTTCTGTGAGGATCTAAATGGATTTATTTCCAAATATTTAACCAGCTGTATCAAAGGCATTTATTGAAAGCTCCTTCTCTACTTCATTAATTCATACTACAATTTCATACATGGAATGCCAATAAGCAGAGAAGAAATGAATCATAGGGATCAATACTCTGGCTGCTCGTTTGTAGACGAAAAACCGGGATCTAGAGGGTCAGGTGACTAGCCCCATCACTCAGGTGGTTGGGGACAAAGATCTGAGCACTCTTTCTTCCCTCCGCCTTGTTCTCTTGGTCCTTGCATTTGGCACTGTTTCTCTCTTAGAGGCAGTAAAATATATTATAAAATATATAAAAATATATATATAAAATACCATGTATTACAGATCTGCCTTTCCCAATTACTGGTTAAAGATCTGCAGGACATCAGGAAGCTGTACCTAGAACTGTATTCATGCCAACGTAATCTCGGATGGGAAGGAGCGAAGAAACCAAGGTGGATGCAGAAGGCACTTCCTGGACTTTACTCTTCCCAAAGATCGGAAAAGTACTCTCAATACTTGTAAGGGTATTGCTAGCTCTGATATTGTACAAATCTACCTGTAGGACGGTTTCTGCAGGAAGAAAAAAAGCAGAGAGGGAGGTAGTTCAGATTTTTAAAGGAGATGCATTACCAACTAGAGATTAGGGAATGGAAGCCCTAGCATGGCAGGGAGTTTTAGTTGTCTTCTGGACTGGGGCATCTCAAGAACCCAGAATGGGAATGTGTGCGGGAATAGAGAGCAAGGCAAAGTTTCACAAGGCCTCTGGGTCACTTTCTGCTGAAGGACCCACAGACTAGGACACAGGGAAAAGTGAAGAGCATCCTGGGACACAGGGAAAAGTAAACGGAGTCATGTGCAGCCGCCAGTGACTGAGTTCTGGTGGTGGGGATGAGAGAATCCTCTTTCCAGCCCAGACGTTTGTTTGATTAATTGTTATTTTTGGTAATAGTAAATAAAAGTTCCACATGGTGACTTCCCAAACTTTGAGGAATTCCTTAACAAACTCAATGGATTCTTTGTGTCTTGATCAAACCAGACTTTTGTTTTGCCTCTGCTTTTAGGTTATGAGCTCCTTCAGTGTCAGAAACCAAATATACCATAAATGAATTAGCAATAATTATGAATAATTACAAATGGATAAATAGAAAATAATTGTAAAATATTAAGAGGAAGCCCTGGCAATTTTGCTTCTTCTAAAAATTCTTCTCTGAGTAAATAATTAAATTGGAACAGAAAGGCTTATGAGGGCCAGGGAGAACAATGAGGAAGTATATTTTGTGACAAAAAGATGTTTACAATATACAAAGTCAACAAAAACATGTATGGTATGAGCCAATTTCCTAAGCTAAGTTTATCTCTATGCTTAGGATGTAGTCTGGATGGTAAGTCATCAAATGCTTTTTTTAGTTTCTGAAATATTTTAAATATACAAAACGTACAAAATATTTTACCATGTTAATATCTAGTCATGTTTGTTTAATTTTCTTTCAGAAATAAAATACCATAGATATTGAAGCCACATCTTCAATATGAGGTTGAAATTGATGTGTTTCCTTCTATGTTTTTATTCTTTTACTGTATGTATATGTATTCACAAACAATAGAATATATGTGTTGTAAAGATGTGCATAAGTAATACTTGAATCCTTTTGTGATTTCCTTTCTATATTCAACACTATGCTTTTGAAATTTTATACATCTAGTTTAGTTGTTTTAATTGTGGGAGAGTATTCTTTTGTATGACTATACCAAAAATTAATCTATTACCATACTAATGGACATTTAGGTTATTTCCAATTTTTTTTCTCTATTATAGACAATGTATTTATGACTGCTGGAGTTGGAATTGCTGCACCATTCTGACATGTACCTCCAGCTTTACTAGATATTAACAAATTGCTTTTCAAAATGGTTGGACAATTAACACTCCAGGAGGATGTTTGGGGTTAGTGAGATAATGGAAAATAATCATTTTCTTATTAATGCTTCTCTGTATTTTCTAATTATTCTATCAAGAGTATTTACCACTTGGGTAATATATTTAACTTAAAAAAAAAGCTCAAACTTTGACACTGAATTTTTCAGATTACTTAAGTATGTTGATATATATTACTTGATATTGACAATGCTCTCTGATTTATTAGTGTACCCATTTTACAGATAAGGAAATGGAAATTCTATGACTTGCTTAGTTTGATTACTAACCTGTTTGGTTCCGTACCTTCTCTGAGCCTTTGTGTCCTCTTGTACCATCCCCATCACCCTACCTCACAAAATTATCGAGGGCACAAAATAAGACTATGGATTTGAAATACTAAAAAATATTAAAGTGATTTACATATATATGACTCATTGGTTATCTTTTTTCATGATTATGTTCTTTACATCTCTGTCACTCCTCTGTACACAGAAAGAAATAACTAAGTATCTCAGGGAATATGGGAAAAATACATTCTTATGAAACCTCGAGGTACCATTTCAACTGGTTCTTCCTATGGAAAGAAGTATAGTTTAGCAAATGGTTTACTAGTGGGAAACTTATTCCTTTAATACTTGATCTAAGCTTCTATTATTCTAATAGCAATTTAATTCTTAAATGTCAGTAAATACTGACTCAAACGAGAGAACAAAAAATGGATTCAATACTAAAAGCAAGTGTTTTTTGGTTACAGATAACACTCTTCACAGGACTTCCTAATTTCTCAGAAAGCAAATCCTGGCGTGGAGAGCTCTGGAAATACAATGCCTGGGCTCAAAAAAGCTAGTGCCCTAAAACTGTTAAGAAAAAGGCACAAAATGCTGACACACCCAGAAAACCGTTTTTACTCTTCTGAGGGCGGGACAGAGCAGCTAACCTGCACGGCACTTCTAATCCAAAAATACACTAGGTCAGAGGGGACACAGCCTTGGTTCCCTGGGATAAAGCCCAGTATAATCACCACTACATGAGTTGAACCAACAGCTCTTCTGACAGTACTTCTTCATTCCTTTCCTGTGGTATCTCATGCATAAAATTCTCCTGCCTTAATTCTATCATAACATGTTGGTATAGGTTTGAATAGCAAAGGGACTTGGATTTGAAAGTCCGAAGTATCTATGCAAACCAACATTGCTTCCTTAGCCTAAGAGGGAGATTTTGGAAAGTGAATGAAAAACTTCCGGCTTTAGTTCTTAGATGTTAAACCAAGTTACTGTATGACCCAGACATTCCACTCTTAGGTATCTACATCAAAGAAATGAAAACATAAGCCCACACAAAACCTTGTACAGAAATGTTCATAGCAGCAGTATTCATAACAGCTGAAAGATGGAAACAGCTCTAATGTCCTTCAACTGATGCATGGATAAACAAAATGTGGGATATCCAGACAATGGAATATTAGTCAGCCAGAAAAAATACCACAGTACTGAAACATGCTAGAACATGGATGAACATCAAAAACACAACATTAAGTGAAAGAAAGCAGCCACAGAAGACCACATATTGTATGACTCTATTTATATGAAATGTCCAGAATAAGCATCTCTATAGAGACAGAAAATACACTGGTGGTTGTCCAGGGCTGCAGGGTAGAGGGGATGGGGGGTGACTGCCCATGGGTATGTGGTTTCTTTTTGAGGTGATGAAATGTTCTAAAAGTAGATAGTGGTGATGGTTGCACAACTCTGAATATATTACAAGCCACTGAATTGTATACTGTAAATGGGTGAACTTTATGGTATGTGAATTACGTCTCATAAAGTTGTTTAAAAAACAAAATGAACTCCTGGCCCTACAGAAGACAAACCATAAGCATAGTCAGCTCTCAGTCCCCATGTGATGTAACCACACCGGTCCTAGCATTGTTTAAAGCGAGGAATGAATGAGTCCTTAGACTGGAAAGGAGAATGAGGGGAGTTTCAGCCTGCAAGAAAAAGGCAGTGTCCCCTCTCCCAGGGAATAGAGCAAGATGTCGGTGCCAAGGTTTGCTGGTGTGACATTAGTGCCCATCAGAACACCGTAGGGGTGTAGAGTGGATCCTTCTAAATTGGTATGATTTCTGTGAGACTGGGCCATAAGTAAAGGTAGGATGGGACCTTTCACCCAAGTGTAGCCTGTGGGCAAAAGCTTTAAGGATATTAACCATCCCTAAATTTTCCAGGCACTCTCAAAGAACAAAGAGAAATCAACCCCAGGCATGCATGTCAAAAGCAACTATTGCCACCATCTAGGGTGATTACGCTTTGTGCTTGAGATCCAGAGAAAATCTTCAGTGGATCACAGGTTATTTCCCCTTCATGCAAGACTGCTTTGAATACCTGAGATTGAATACTCTGCTTATTTTCATTACTCTCAGTGCTACCCACTACAGCATGTAATAGACCATATTTGCCACAGCAGACTTGCCATGATGAAATTCGCATGAAATTTCAGCGTTCAAATATGCAAAAGAAATGATGCTAGAGCTATAAAGTCAGCTGCCCTTTAATGGCCAACCAGAGCAGAAGCTGACAAAGTTTCCTTGTAGCAGCACTCCACGAGGCAGGGACGGTGTCTGGTGGCTTGCCCGTCCCCCAGGAGCCAGTACGGGGCTGCACACAGTAGACACTTATGGAAAGAGGTCGTGAATGAAATTTGGTGAATTGCCAAAAGCTTCCTTTAGTTAATGAAATCAGTGGGGAGATAAATACAGTCATGTGTCGCTTAACGATGGGGATACGTTCTGAGAAAGGCGTTGTTAGGCAATTTTGTCGTTGTGCGAACATCAGAGAGTGTACTTAACACAAACCTAAATGGTACAGCCTACTACACACCTAGGCTCTCTGGTATAGCCTATTGCTCCCAGGCTACAAACCTGTACATCACGTTGCTGCACTGAACACTGTAGGCAATTGTAACACAACGGTAAGTATTCGTACATCTAAACATATCTAAACACACAAACATATCTAAAAACAGAAAAGATTCAGCAAAAATATGGTCTAAAAGATAAAAATGGTATACCTGTATAGGACACTTACCATGAGTGGAGCTTGCTGGACTAGAAGCTGCTCTGGGTGAATCAGTGAGTGAGTGTGACGGCGATGACATTACTGTACACTACTGTAGACTTTATATACACTGCACACTTAAGCTACACGAAATTCATAAAACACATTTTTCTTTCTTTAATAATAAATTAACCCTAGCTTACTGTAACGTTTTTACTTTCTAAACTTTTTAATTTTTTTTACTTTTTGACTTTTTATAGTAGCGCAGCTTAAAACACAAACACATTGTACAGCTGTACAAAAATATTTTCTTTCTTTATATCCTTATTCTACAAGCTTTTTCCTATTTTTAAAATTGTATTTTTTTTCCTTTTTAAACTTTTTTGTTAAAAAAAGTTGACCTACACAGGGTTGGGATCATCAATATCACTGTCTTCCACCCCCACATCTTGTCCCACTGGAAGGTCTTCAGAGTCAATAACACTCATGGAGTTTATCATCTCCTATGATAACAATGCCTTCTTCTGGAACATCTCCTGAAGGACCTACCTGAGGCTCTTCTTGAGGAGGTGTCACTCTTTTCAGAAATATGTCCATGGTGGTTTGCTTGGTTTGTTTCTTTTTTTCATCATAGATTTGGCTGTAAGCAGATAATGCACCATGAACATTCCTCTTTATTAATGAAAACCTTTCACTGTTGGGGTTCATGTTTTCAAACTTTTTAAGGAGCTTGCTGAGGTCTGCAAAGCTTCTGTTAAACTCTTCACTGTGAATTTTCTTGGGGGTTCTTCTTCTTTTTCTTTTCCTGCAGTTTCCTTTTCTGTTGCCTCTTCTTCAGCTGTGCATTCCTGTTTCAGTTGCAACAACTCCTCATTAGTCAATTCCTCAGGAACCACCTCTAGCAGCTCCTCAATGTCATCCTCATCCACACCCAGGTTAAAGTTGCTTACCATCTCAATCACAGCCTTGTTGATTTTTGCAATCTTCTCATCCTTGGCAAATCCTTTAAAGTCATGGATGAACCTTTTGAGTGTCTTCTTCCAGATGCCATTCATACACTCTTGGTGACATCACCCCAAGCCCAAGCAAAGTTCTTGATGCAGTCATAGACGTTATAATCCTTCCAGAATTGCATCAGTGTCTTCCTCAGTTGTAGCAATAGCCAGGGCAAAGGTCATCCTCAAATAGTAGGCCTTAAAAGCTGCTTTAACTCCTTGATCCATCGCTGGATCAAAGAGGTGGCGTCTGGAGGGAGAAATACCACTTTGATATTGGGATGAAGATCACCAATAAAAGAAGGATGTCTGGGAGCATTATCAACAATAAGCAAAATCTTGAAAGGTATGTTATTTTGCGAACAGTACTTCTTCATTTCACTGGCACAGCAATTCAGGAGGGCGTCTTGGAAGATTTGCTGGGTCATCCATGACTTCTTACTGCTCCTGTAGTACACTGGCAGTGTGTGCTTACTGATATGCTTGAGGGCCCTGGGGTTCTCACTGTGCCAGATCACAAAGGGTTTCAATTTGTAGCCTAGAACATTGCCCCCAAGCAAGACTATTATCCTGTCCTTAAAATCCTTGAAACCTGACATTGACTTGGTCTCCTTATGGATGAAGGTCCTTTCAGGCATCCGTTTCCAAATAGGTGCATTTCATCCATACTGAATATTTGCTCTGGCAAGTAATTTTCCTCCACAATCAGCTTATCTAGAGTTTCCAAAAATTCTTCAGCTGCCTTCACATCAGCACTCGCAGACTCAGCACCTACCTTCACCTTGTTTAATGAATAATAATTCTTGAATCATTTAAACCACCCAAGGCTAGCAGTAAATTCAACATTGTAGTCGGGCCCAGCCTTTTCTTTCAACATCGCAAACAAACTTTTTGCTTTGGCTGTGATCGTCATGGTGCTGAAAAGGATACACTTATGTGTCTGGTCTTCAATCCAGGACATTAGAAGTTTCTCCATGTCTGACATAGGCCCTTCTCGAATTTTTGTTAGTCTCAGTGCCTTCAATGAAGCAGATCCTTTAACAGCTTCCGTCACTTTGTTCTTGTTCCTCAAGATTGTTGCTATGGTGGGATAGGACATGCCTGACTGGCGAGCAATAACCATCATTGATTTTCCACCTTCATAGTCCTTAACCACTTTTAATTGTATTACCGGGTCAATCGCTCGATGTGGCCTCTTACTGGCAACATTAGCAGTGGATTTTGTACACTTAGGGGCCATGAAGAACAAAACAACATGAGATGTCAAACACAAGAGAAAATGATGCAATCAAGAGACGTGGTATACAAGAGATGTATGAGGCTGCTGCCGGTGTAACACAGTACACTGTTTTACAGTAAACTTTGTTTTTTTCTATGAGTACAAAGAGTGAGCTAATTTGATGTGGAAAAATTCAGTAATTTAACTCTACTTCTCTTCCAGGAATATATGTTGGTCAGAGATAATAGAATCTTCTTCCAGACTCTTTCTACTATAACTTTCCACCACACCATTAAAGTAAAATCCAGGAGATGTTGGGAAAAACAAGACAAAACAAAATCAGGGAAAGGGGATTTCCTGCAACTAGTTTTACCCTCTTTATTCTTTTTGTCTTTAGTTATGAAGTAGACCTTTAGCTTCTTGGTATATTCTTATAACATGGAACCTTGAATACTGAGCATCTAAAGAGACTGTATGTATAGTGTAAAGGTATCAACCTTAACACTTGAGCAGGGACTTAAGAGCCAAAGAGCTGGTTTACCTTTATGGGCTACGAGACCCTGGGCAAATTACTTAACCTCAGTTTCCCCATCTGTAAAGTGGAGATAATAATAGTTCCTACTTCATGGGGTTGTGGTGAGGATTGGTTGTTTCTAGAACCCTGCCTGATACATGATCATCTTAAATGTAGCCATCATCATCATCATTGCCATCACCATCATCATTGCCATCATCATCATCATCATTATAATCACCGCCATCATCATCAGCATCACCACCATCATCATCATTGCCAACACCATCACCTTTGTCCTTGCTCTGGTTTTCTTTTTGTCCAGAGTCACTTTCTTGCTAGCCACCCTCCTTCTGGCGCATGGTTCCTGTCCTTCCAGCCCATTAGAATCACCTAGAAAACTTAAAAAGCAAAAACAAAAGCAAAAACGAGAGACCAGAGACTTGGTCAGCTGGTCCAAGGTGGGTGATTCTAAAGGAGAGGAAGGTTGAGAACATGGGTAAGACTCTGCCACTGAGACCTGAATAGAGTGAGTGAGAATGTGGCTCTTGCTCGCCAGCAGCCATGTCTTCCCTTCACAAGATCAGTGGCTGCATCTCATGACTCTACATCAAAGACCAAAGTATTTGTGCTAGGTCACCAAGCTCTGCCAAAGTCAGCTCCCTTCTAGCTCACTCTTACTTCTTTTGATGAACCTCCCACTCCTTACATTTTGGTCTCGGTCAGGAGTGAAATAGGAAATAAATGCTCCTGGAGACTCCATTTCATGTTTGGGAGGCCAGCTCAGAGCTCAGCTTCCCAGGAGGAGGGCTATGGCCAAGAGCACACAGCAGGCCACCTTGACTCCACCTATAGCAATCTCTCTCCTCACTTATGTCAGCCAGAGAACAACATTTTTTGAATGAAAGAATTTTCTAGAAAGTTAAAATTTATAACTTAAATTGCCAAAAGATAAAGTTGACAAAACTTTTTTTTTTGTTTTAGACAGCAATCTTTCTAGTGTCAGTCAGACTTTCCTGCCTTAGTAAATAGAGTATGTTGGATATAACATCAATGGCTCAGGACTATGGTTCTGCTGTACATCAGTAAGAGTCTCAACCAGTAGCATTTTTTTTAGACTATTCTTTCTTTTCCTACCTTGCTATCACTCATTGCTTTTCCACAATTTACCCAGGAAAACAGATAACCAAGCTTGTTAAGCCAGTAATTTCAACATGCTGTGTAAATAGGTGCAGGGTAAAATCAGATTAAACCTAATAAAGTACATAGGCTTTTGACAATAATTTTTCTCACTTTATACTTCAGATTTGGGGTTGTGTTCCACATGTTTGGGTCTGTCCCAACTAGGCATTTTACTATCTCTTAAATGGGATGTGTTTTAGCAAACTTGTTGGTTTAATCTAAATTAGATAATAAACTCCTTGTGGTCAGAGGGTACCTTTTCTCCACTTTCAACAGGCCCCATACATGCCAATCCATTGCCCTGTGTCTCATGAATATTCTAACATGAATTTCACTGGAATGGATGGTAGTACTTATGTGCAGACTCTATAGCACCTTAATAACTTGACAGCACTATTTCCATTTTCAAATGATTACTATGAAATGTTGGGTCCAGTGACACTTCATATTCATGCTTAATAACATGGTTTAAAGAGCAGGGACACACACACACACACACATAAATGAAAGAGGCCCACTCTTCTTCCTTATTATTCTCTAACATATCAAATAAATCCTGGTTTGCTTGTGCCAGGGCAAAGTCCACAGCTCAGATTTTTCTCCTCCAATGGCTTATTGTAAAGGAAAAAAAACTGGTTTATTGGGGTAGTTGGTATTGGGTTTTCCTCTTTCCATCTCTTACAACAAGCTCTGTTCAACATTCTTACCTCACGCAGGAGGTTTCTTCAATCCTCTTGGAGAGTGTGAGACCTTGAAAGCAATGGGTACCTGTGTGACAGCTTGTTAGGATGTGAACTGGCAAATTTCACACTCCTGACTGTTTTGTTCAGATTTCAAAAGATAATCCCAGAGAAAGACTCCTTTATGAGAACAGGAGGATAACATCATAGAATAGTGATAAAAGATATCAGCAAGCAGTAAGAGGTAAAGCAATTCCTTATCCAAGAGACAGCCAAGGTAATGGGAGAGGAAGAGAGACCAGAAAGAACAGAACAAGTGCTGGGCTAATCCAGAGAAGGGATTATTCCAGCAGAAGGGAGGGAAGGTCCCAAAAGGTGGGTGACCAGATACACAGAGAGAGACCCATCCATTCCACCATCAGGAACAGAGAGACAGAGAAGAAAAAATAGTCAAGACAGGCATATCTCAGGGATGCCTCATGCCCTGCCCTCCCCATCCTGACCCCCAGACTCACCATTTGGAGAGAATGGGAAAACAGAAATTCAGTGGAAGGGCAGGACTATAAATCTACTCTTCCTTCCCACAAAGAGTCACTGACAGATCATCCAGCTCAGTTTTCTTCTCGAAAATTTCCACAGAAATATTCCCTTCAGCAAAGGAAACTAACTCTGAAGGGTCTGGAGCTATGGCCTAAAGCCATCCAAACAACCAAACGTGATATGTCTTGTTTTGTCTTAAAAGTTCATGTAAATTTTGCATCTTATATCACGACATATCCATATTTGTTTTATTTAAAAAAATTCTTTTCCCTTGGATCTTTCAGCAAAACTGATGTTTGAGTGAGCTGGGCCCACTTTATCCTGCAGCTCTGCACACTCACTGGCACACCACCAAAATGGCCCCAGGATGTGGTGGTTGAAGAAGTTTGCATCTCTCCTGGACTCTTCCCTGACCAGGTCAGGAAACAAGGGCACAGGACGGGCCAGGTCACTTCTGAGTGCCAGGGAAAGCGCAGACCAAGAGACAGTCCCCGGTCTCAAAGAGCCCAAGGTCCCACGGAGATTAAGCAGGTGGCCTGGGTTGGGGCCCAAACCCAGGCTTTGTGACTCAGCCCTGCTCCTCCCTAGGCGATGCTGCTTCTCATGGTTCCGAAAAGGCCCCCAGCCTACAAAGCCCAGCAGAGAGCGTCCAGAGAAGGAGGCTGGGCAGTCTCCAGAGCCTCGTTAATGAAATGTTCCTGCAGCCTTTGACAAGGGGAGGATACCTTGACTGCCAGGAGAGGCAGGCAGGATTGTGTCACGTGGTGCAACTGTTATTAGGAAATTGCAGCTCACGGCCTGCCCAGCACCCACAGGACATAGCTAGATCTCAGCCTTGGAAAGCACGTTCTGGAAAGGTACGTCTTCTCTGGGGAGTACAGCCTATTTAAGACCAGACTATCTTAAAGACGAAGCACAGTTCAGCCGTTTGGGAAGACAGGAGTGGGAGAAGGGGGAAAGGCAGTCTTATTTGGCTAAAATTGGAACCAATATAAATAATTAAAATAATCAGGCACATTTCAAATATGTCTATGGTCCTCTCTCCCTGTTTCCGCTGCTTCAACTTTAACCCTATTATTCCTCTAGAAATGGAAGCCAAATGAGAATTTTAATGACACTATGAAACTTTCATTATATTGTTTGGTCTCAAGGAACTTCTTAAATTTCCACATGATTCGGGGAGTTAAGATGTAGGATTTCTGTCCATTCTGAAGCTATGGAAAGTCCTTTCACCCTAAAAGAACTTCCTGGGAAATTGTGGGAAAGAATACATCATGCAGGTATATATGATGCTTTTATAATTCTGCCCAGATCAAAAGTCACAGGCTTTGCTCCATGAACAGGTATTCCTAGCTCTGTGACTTTAGGAAAGTTAGCTAACTGATCTGTGCCTCAGTTTTAAATCAAATTAGAGAAAATAATTCATAACCCAGAGAGCTGGAGTAAGATTGAAATGAGATATGACATGCAGAGCACACAACACAGTGGTAGGTGCTGAATAAAGGATGTTGATTATTATTCAAGTGCATAATTGACTACATTACAAAGCATACTATAAATCACACTTTGGGAAGAATATTATAGAAAAGGCTTTTTCTGTATTTACTACCCCTGAGTCAAAGAGGCCTTCTGTACAACCAGTTACCAAATCCTGCGGCTTCACCTCCTGCAGTCCTCAGACCTAGTCCGCTCTCTGCATCCTCCTCTCAAGCCCAGGCCAGGGCCCTCCACCTCTGTCCCCTGGACAACGGCACCAGCCTGACTGGGGTCTCCCTGCCTCCTGCACTTTGTGCTAGAAACATTCTTGATACCAGCTCAATACAGGGTTGACATAAGGGAGGCCATATTGTAGAAAAGAAACCATGTTGCAACTTTGGATGACCTCTGACTAACTCTGGAATTTATGGCCCCTCCCAGCTGCTATAAGTTGATAACTTTGTTCTTTTGAGCTCCTTACTAATGTGATGACCCCCAGGCAGACTCTATGCTGATAGCCATCATCAATGACAACTGAAAGATCAGGGTAGAGGGCGTTGCTCCAGTCCCTGATGCATATCAAGTAAAACAAAAGACTGCCAGGAACTAAGACCAGATGGATGCCCCCACCCTCAGACCAGATGCCTCCCTCACTCAGAGACCAGCCCTCTTTATAACTGGCTATAGTCTTTGTTCTGTAAGATGGTTCTTTGAGACATTAGTCGGCCATCTTCCCCCTTGCTAGCAAGCTGTAATCAACTGCCCTTTCTTTTCCACCATCTTGCCTCTTGACGATTGGCTTTTGTCTCACGGCGAGCAGATCGTGCCCTCTGCCTTGCTGTTGCTGTCTGAGCCCCTTCACCACCTGGCCACATTCCTTTCATCTCTGGTCACTTCTGATTCATCTTCTGCCCTCCAGCTTTAGTTCTCCTGCCTCCCAGACCCAACTTAGGGGTTATATCTTCTCTAGGAAGCATTTCTGAAACCCCAGACCAAAGCAGGCAGAGGTGGTTAGCCATCCTCCTTTCTGTGTCCCCACAGCGCTCTGCACACTCCTCCTCCCCACACTGGATCGACTCAGGTTTCTGTCTTTTCCTCCAGGCAGACCTGGCCTGGCTCATCTTTGTATCCTCAGTGCTCGGCCCATCGAGGCTAGACACCACAAGGATTCGGTAAGAAGTGCTCTAAGAGGATGCTGGAATTGCTTGGGAAGTTGGAATAACAGACTGGCTCCACTCACGCCCATCTTTCAGGTCTTGGAAGGGAGAAGGGAGAAGGGCAGACAAAAGGAAGGGACACGATGTGATTGAGCACCTAGTATATACCAGGCATTGGGCTGGGGAGCTGGGACCCTACCTGAGGTAGGGGCAAGTCGGTGGGTCCCAGGACAAGCATAAAAGTGGCCCTCTAGTCTAAGGGAGAAGCGCTGGCGACAGAAAGGGAGGGAGAAGCTTGAAACACCCACATCGATAGGGGGCGGGTGCTAAGAGGCAAATAAAAGCTAGTGAGACCTGGGTGTGGAGCGCATGGGTTCACTGTGAAGGAACCTAGGAAACTGGGAATAAATCAGCAAATCCCAGCAGAGGTAGGTGAAGTCAATTATGCTGAACGGCTCTCATAATCCTTCTTTAGATATGTTAATCCATTCCACCACAGGGGGGTGTTCCATCCAGCCTTTCAGCCCGCTGGGCTCAGCCAGGCAGCAGGGTAAGGTCCACCTAACAGAGTTCTGTGCAGTGCGCCGGGCTATCAGACCACCCAGCCCCGCCCCGGCTGGCCCCCCAGACCTCGAGTTACAAGGTGACTCTCCATTAGGTTTGCCAGGAGAAGAGAAGGCGCTAAATATTTGAATACTTTCAGGTTACACGTCTGCTCTTCACTTATTATTATTTTTCAATTCCTATCTATTTATTAATTTAAATGGACGAATTGCCCCTTGGGTCTGGACCCATCTTTGTAAAGCTGGTGAGTACAAGTTATTCCTGAGAGATGGATCTGCTTGGGTCAGGGATGGGAATTCCCTAAATCAGTGGTTCTCAATTGCAGGTGACTTTGCCCCTCCAGGAGACAGTTTGCTATGTCTGGAACATTTTTGGCTGTCACAGCTGGGTTGGGAGGGGCTACTGGCATCTAGAAGGTGGAGGCCAGGGATGCTGCTCAACATCCTACAGTGCACAGGGCGGCTCCACGACAAAGAATTATTTGGCCCAAAACATCAACAGAGATTGAGAACTTGCCATAAAGGAATGTCAGCCTGGGAGGACCTGGCTGGGAGGCCAACTGATTAAGCAAATCTGACCCCTAATTCCTGTGCCCACCTCTTCTCTGGACGACAACACACATTCTGTGCCAGGTGCTCCGTTCTGTGCTAGAAACAGTGCAATTAGAAACAGCCTGCCATCAAGAAGTGCCCAGTGCAGTCAGGAGGATACAAGTATAAAGAGAATTATCATGGAATGTGATAGCATCCAGAAAGAATGAGTGTTTTATGAAGGATGAATGGGATGGAAGAAGAATGCCAGGAAAACAGAGGCCAGTGGTTCGGGAGATAGGCACAAGGGTTATGCACAGTTAGGGGAAGGAAGCTGCTCACACTATCTCCTTTCAACCTGCCCTTCCCCACAGCAGAAGGGAGAGGAAAGAGGAGGAATGAGCCAGAATTACTTACAGTGGGAAGTTTCCGATGATTGCATTGATTGTGTGCTGATAGCTGTAGCATCCTGGGAAGAAGCACTTCATATGGACAGACTCTTTAAAATTTCATCAGCCTGGGTTAACCTCTGCCCACAGGGAGGTGACAGCTCACGAGGGAGCCGATGGAGATGGGAAAAAGACCAAATCTCACTCTCGGGTCAATTCATTTCTCCCATTCTCATTTCAAAGTTTGTCTAAGATAAGCACTGGCAGCATCTTTTCAGATAATACTCGGCCTTTAAACTCAGTAATAGATTTGTTGACAATCGACAACAGAAAAGAAAGCCTCTGACTCTATCCACCCACAGCCTTGGAAGCACTAAGAGCAGCCACCACAGGTATCATTAAGAGCAACTTCTCAGCAAAGTTCAATCTTTCGTTAAAAATTGGTTTGGAGAACAGTTCACATTTAATTTGATGTATGGACTGCACTCACTCAGATATTTTAATCACTGGGTCTTTCCCTTCCCCCACCATATCACCTTTTTGGCTAAACCACAGCAAATCAACGTAGCTCTCTGAAAATGATAGTAGCTTGTCTTAGTGCTACTATTAGTTATTCCCCCAAGTTTTAAAATACTACTCTCTCTTCCAGTATTTCTGCAGCTCCTAAAGACCAGGATGAAAGGCATGCGAGGGGAAGGTCTATGTGGTAGAGATCTGTCCATTTCAGAAATATTTACTGCATGTCTGCTATGTTGGAGGCACTGTGCTGGCCTTAGGGATAGACGGCTGAATGCAACACCAACGAGATGGGAGGGCAGAGTGGTTCAGAGCCAGGGCTCTGGGAAGCAACGGTCTCAGTTCAAATCTCAGCTCTGTTACTTATTATGATACTAGGTGAGTAATTTCCTCTCTCTATTCTTTACTTTCCTTATCTGTAAAATGGAAAGTGATAATAGGTTTTACCTGTTTGGTTTATTTTGAGGATAAATGAATTAATAAATTTGAAGTCTATGTCATAGACTGGCACATAGGAAGCCCTCAGTCAAGGTGGGCTGTTATCATTCCCATAAATCCTACAGGTTGGCGGGTCACCTCAGCGTCTATGATGGATTTTATAGGTTACCTGTCATCTCCCAGATTGAGGAATAATCTCCTGCGAGAATCTTAGCGTCCAGCTTCAAACTAGCATGAAGTCCAGAATGTGCCTCTTCGCTTGTAGGATCCTACATAGAAATGACCATGAAATAGCTGTTATGTAACCCAAGTACAGAGGGTGGAGATCCGTGCTGACCAGAGTTATCTGGAACAGCTTCATGCCGAAGGGAGGAGCTGATCTCATCTGAGATCAAAATAGCAAAGAAGAAGGGGCATTTGCTAAATGTTTTCTCTGAAGGTCAGACAAGCAGTGGACGGCGGTGTTCCAGATGAACTTTGTTATGTTGCCCATATAATTTCCACGCTGAAGGTAGAAATTAAGTGGGGGCAAAAGATTTCGACTAAGAGGAGCTTCATGACATCAGGAAATACAAGCAGGAAGTATTGCAACAAATTTTAACATTCTTTATTTTGGGTGTTCAGATTTAATGTGTTGAAACCTACTTGGTTTTGTTGGACCAAGCACAGACTTGCAATGTGTTATGGGAAATCTAGCTCTAAATGACAAGATGATGTCCAGTAAACCAAAGGGCATATAATTTTGCTGCAGGTAGGAGTTTCTCTTTTAAAAATGCTATACTTTGAGTCCATCTGGAAGGAGCTATAGTCTGGAAGTTTACATGTAACTCACCATGAGGGAATTTTGAGAGACTATCTCGCTCAGCGTGTACTGTTCAGAAAGATAATGTACAAGCATGCTGGACTCTATTCCTTTATGTCTCTAAGGTCACAAATCCTACTTCTCCCCATTTAATCAACAAATGTTTACTGACACCAGCCATAAGTTCAACCAATACAGATGATAGAAGAAAATTATAAGATGACAACAGTCAACTGCTAACCACTCTCTCCCTCTCTGCCCAGCAGAATCCATGCATAAAATTCTTCAATGAAAGAAGCATCTGGTGCCATTAGCCAACAAATGCCTCTATCAAAAATAATACCCCCTGGTTTGAGGGGCTATTCCTACCTCTGTCTCTCTACTAGTTCCTGAGCTTCTTTAGGGAAGAAATAGTTTCCTATTTATTGCTATACCCATAATACGTAGTGCCTGACACATGATACTCAACATCATTTGTTGAATGAATGAATAAGTGGATGGGTGGATGGATGATGTGTATATGTATATATAAATGAACAAACGAATGAATGAATGAATAGTGACTGAAAGGTAGGACTTAGGGTCAAAAGAAGTGGAGCAAACCAGATTGGAGTAACAAAAGGATGACAAAAACGAAAACAGGTAGAAAATCTTTGTGGAGAAAGAGTGCTTTTTGAAAAGTAGAGGAAGACAAGTTAGATTGCTCTGTGATAGTGTTCACCAAAAATTGGTCTTATTTTAAGATATTTCCTCTCATTCAGTCATTAGAAGAAAGTGAAGATCAGCAAGTCACAGCATCTCCCTTAAAAATCCTTCAGATATCTGAAAACTGTAGCTATTTACACTGTATCCGGTTTTGCTCACAGTTGTGTCCATAGGCCTTGGCACATAAATGCACAATAAATATTATTAAAAGAACACGTTCACGATTTAAGCTTCCTCTTTCCCACAGCCTTAGCGATGAGCCTCCATGGTCCACACATGAAGCCAAATTTCAGAGTTCCAAAGCTTGCTTTCCAAATCGACTCTGTCTTGGACAAAGATGATTGAGTTAGAGTTGTCCAGGCTCTGGGTAATATTGGGTGATTATCAAACCAGGCTTTATCACATATGTTTCTCTAAACATTTAGGTGTCAAAAACCACTCAGAACTGTGAACGCAGCATCTTCCCACACCCATTAACCTTCTTCTCAGAAGACAGTAGATTGCACAAGATGTAATAAGTTTGCCAGACGCTCATCGGAGCATCCCACAATTGAAAACGAAGGCAATGGTAGGTATTATTTGAATGATGTTGTGGGTGCTTGTGGGGTTCCCTCTCCCAAATTTCTTACTTGTTGAAAGTCTGAGTTAAGTCTGGTCTTTACTTTTTGAGCTTCAACTCAAAAATCATTGGATTAGGAAGGATTCCACCTTCTATTTACATAGTCTTTCTTCTACCAGTCTTTCTTGTTCTGATTTAAACAAAATTCTGACCCTGAATCTATATCTCCTGGTTCTTTCCACCAGCACAGAGCATACCTGCTCTATGTGGACACTAAAGACAGACTTCTCCCAGGTTGGGACAAGAGCCTTGAACCATGATCCATCTCTTACCATCCATCCCTGTTATCTGGGATACTTTGCCTTCTTCTCCTTCAATTGTCTGTCTCCTCTCCTTCAAACCTCCAATGTCATCATCCTCGTAATATTCTTCTCCATCCAGCTTTCTCATCTCCCTCTTGCCATGCCTCCTTCTGTCCAGCTGTATTCATCTACACATGTTGTCATCCCCGTTGGTGGATTTTAAACTCAAGAGCACAGACAACAACTTGCATTTTCTTCACCAACTTCACAACACCCACTTCAGAGCCTTGCAGACAGTGAAATCCCAATACAATGGTGACTGACTCCAACCTCAGAAGTGATTCTCGCGGCATCACCCCTCTTCAGCCTTTTCCATGGGACCCTGAATCTGCTTTGTATCTATAACGCCATCGACCTTCCCCAGGTCAAGTCTGCTAATTATGTTTTTAACCTCTACTCAGGGTCCAATTATAAGACAGTTTTTTTTTTTCTTTCCTGGCTGTGCTTCCAAACGATTCTGGCTACTTTTCCTTGTGAAATTCCTAGGTCTGGAAACTCAAGAGTGCCCACATTACAGACTTTGATTTACACACTGTGCATCTGCTTGGCAGAGTCTTGTGGTAGTTGTACCTCCTTGAGGGTCATTCTCAAGCTAGAAAAACAGTAACTTAGCATGACTGCTTTCCACACTCTTGGCAAACATCGAAAACCTACAATCCAACTGTTCATGTGTACTAACATGTGCTTTTCAAAAGGAGAGTTTTTAATGACACTTTTCTATGCTTTCTGCCCTTTGAGGAGTTCTCGTCTTTAACTCCATTTAGTACTAGTTAGTTTTGCGCCATGCTCTTCAGCCTGCATTTTCAGATAACTTTTGTATCTAAAATACTAAAGACCTCTTGTGCTTTAATAATAAGTTTTATAAATCATAGATAATAGCGTGTTTAGAGGTTCGGCAAACAGAACTTCATAAACACCACCGCTTCCTGCTTCCAGGCGGAGGGGTACTCTGAGCTTTCTAAGTAATGCTTTTGGCTTTCGTAGCGGCAGGCACTGTGAGGGCTAAGCGATCTTCACAAATCTTTATCCAAAATTACAGATAATTTTAAGAATCAAGGATGAAAGTACTATTGATCTATCTTATAAAGGCTAATTTGGTAATTTGGGATGCCCATTAACAGAATAGTCACCATCATCAAACATTTCCTCAGATGTACCAGATAAAAGCATCAGTTGAACTCCCACTTGATAATAGGCCCACTTGCACTATGTGTTTCTAACAGACGCGTCGCTTTCTTCTAATCATATTTAACTTTGCTTATTACTAGGTAGATGATACTTTTCTCTCATGTTTTATATTTCTCCTGAAAATCAATTCTTTTTCTCCCCATAGAAGATATTAAGGAGATTCAGTAGTTTTAACTTAGGGCTATTGACTTGCCCCTGTTGTCTCTGCCCACCTACACACACACACACACACACACACACACACACACACAAACACACTTTCTCCCTCATGTCACCATACTTTTTTTCCAACTGAAGATGCTTGACTAACAGTCACAGATGGGTTCATCCTTTCCCAGCTTTAAAAAAAAGAGAAGGTCTAGGGACCCTCACCTTAACCAGAGTGGACAGCGTGGGTGATTAATAGAAGAACCATGTGCGAAAAACTGAGAACCCTGCTGGTCGTTACCATTTGTTACTCGCTCATACTTGTTGAACTTAGATTTTGTGCTAAATAAGTTCAGACTAGAGCAAAGACCCTGCTTGGCAATATTTAGACTTTGAGGCAAACCTGGGGGGACAATAACCTACTGATCAGCTCTGATTCTCAGATACCCTCTGAAACTTTCTTCCAAGAATCTCACCTCCTATAAAGAAGTGAATGCTCTCCTCCCCTTAGTTTAATCACAGCCTTAACATCACTGTCTGGAGAACTGTTCAGGTTTTATTAAAAAACCCAGAAACTGAAGACTTACACAAACATCAAATCATTCCTTTTATAATTACTAGATATGATGGAGAAATTCATAGGCCGAAAATTAAGTAAATAAAGAGGTAATTACAAATGCCTGTTTCCTTGACAACTCCCCTCCCCCAGCCCTCCGGTGATAGGGAAAAACCAAAATGAATGTGAGGAGGGGTAGCCACAAAGCCATGCTGGATTTTAGCAAGCCGAGGCAACAACCGGCGCGGAAAGCAGCAGACTCAGAAGGAAATACAAATAAATCAATTTATATCGGGGCTGCATTTGGTGTAGTATTTTTGTGGTTGCCATAGAAACGCCAGAGACGGAAGAACATGTTGCATGACACAAAAGAGACCGATATGTAACAGCCACCTTCTCCCCAGCTACATCTATTGCAGACAAAATGCTTTAATCCAAGGGAGAGAGATGCATGGGGAAATGAAGCCAAGAACAGCAGCTCGAAATCTCAACATGGAAAGGAACGCTCACCCAGCTGAGCACAAAGAAATGGTCCTTTTGTAGCAGCAAAGCCCCCCTCTGCCTTCCAGGGCTGCCCCTCCACGTTCCCACTGTCGCCTCACTTCCTTCTCCTCCGCCTTCCACTCTTCCTCCTGCTGTACCTACCCCTTCCAGAGGGTTTAATGAAATCCAACAAGGAGAGAATAATAGTGATAGAAAGGGATACAAACATCCGCCACGCCCAGAGGTGAAGTCGCCTGGAAATAGCGCGAATGGCACATACCTCCTTTCTGGCAGCCCTTGACACATGGACTTAGAAATCAAAGACTGAAAGGGAGCAGGCTGGGGGCAGAAATTGCCACTAGTTTATAGGAGCTGTAATTCAGCCAACACTGGAAAGAAAAAGCGAGACTCCACCCATGGGGTGGACCCTTCGGGAAAAAAAAAAAAAGTGGTCCTCAGCTGACGTCTCTCCCCACCCCATGTCACTTCCTTTTAAAGCTACAACTTAGCAGTTGCAGAGAGGGAAGATACGAGCTGGTGTAATATGAGTCATCCTCTTCCCCTTGCAATTAGCGTAAGGAAGTGCTCCGGTTGGCTTCGCGTTTGAAATCTCTGGCTCGAGAACCTGCCAGAATCGGAAACAAAGCCCGCTAGGTGGCCTTGCCTTTTCTGCCGCGGCTCTCAAATCCTGTTGCATCCCTGTGCCGAAATGGCTCCTCCAACCTCAGCTCGGACAGACTCCAGACCCGTCTGCGTTGCGACCTGGAAATTGTCCTAAACTGGCTCGTATTTAATTCAGCAAGTATCCTATCAACGTGTGTTGTAAAATACCCACACTCTAAAAATCCCCCCTCACCTCTCACTGGTCCGCTGTGCCGGAAGGAGGTTACAGTCTGCTCAAACAAGCCCCAAAGCACCTTCAAAATAAGACTGAAAACTCCAGAGATCTGAGATGCTAAGAACTGGGAAAAAGAAGCTTGTAGCCTTCTTCGGAAGGAAGGTATTTTCTCCTTGCAGAGCAGCCACCGGGGCTCACTAGCGCTACACACGCGTGCACACACAGGCTTGCACATACACGTGGCATTTACACGCAGTGTATTAGAGAGGGTCTGGGCAGATCTTTATAATAAAATAGCATCATCACAAATTTAAAAGAGGGCGGGCTGCTGAAACTCCAGAAATGCCGGATCTCTAACGTTCCTAAAAAATGATTTCAACCTCCAAAGAGTCAAGATGTATGCCCTTCAGAAGTTCACTATTAGAACCATTGTCACAAATAATATTTGAGTATTTACATATGACTCCCGTGTTCACTTCCGTTCTTTAGATGTTCACAGTCCGCAGGGAAAAATAAAATGTTCACAAATAACTAGACCACATTGCAGAATTATTAAGAGTTACAAAAGTGCCAAAAGTAGTGTGCCATGAGAACAGACAGGATGGAAAGAACTCTTTTTGCTTATGAGGGGGGAAAAGTGTTCATAATTCAGAAAACGGGATTTGGACTGAGTCCTATGGAGTATGTGGCTTTTTGATGGTCTGTGATGGGAGGAGAGAGGGTAAGGCAGGATGGGGTGAGGATAAAGGATACCTAAACTATAAAAAGGGAGCTGAACAGAAAACCTACTTGTGGCAATGGCTTATTTTAATACCCACGTGAAAACAAATTTGACCATATCGAAATGCTTATAAAAGATGTTTACAAGAAGTTTCTTGCAGCCAATGCAGTTTTTAAGAGTTCTCATAACTTTTCCAATGATGTTTTAAAGTCCTTTTGTTTGTAGTTTTGTGGAAACTTGCAAAGGTTTTTCAAAGTACTACTCAAGTAGAGCTGGACTGCTTGCTTTTCATATTTGAATTTCAAACGGGAATTTATTTCAAAACCTACCAATTGCATAAATTTGTGCTAGATTTGCTACAAGTACAGTCAATCATTTCAATGGAAACAATATGAAATTAAAACTTTTGACAATTGCAAGTCTTATTCTGATCTCAATACTTTAATATGCCTTTATTCCATTATGATTATAATGATATGTTTATTATTGCAACAGTAACACTTGGCCTATTTAGATGATATTGCTCACAGTCTCAATTACCTTAGAAATGTAGCTGAGAAATATGGAAGAAAAAAATGACTACTTCTAAAAATTTAAAGTGGAAGAACAACATTCATGGATTAAATCCTATTCACTTTATTCAGAGTTCCATTTAGAGCCTATCCTTAGTTTAGATATCCTTGTTTAGCTATTTCTCTCTGAACAGGGAATTGTGAAAATTTCCAGGTCACAATCTAACAATTCAACAAATATTTATTGAACATCGGCGTTACTTGCTGAAGATACAAAAATATGAACAAGACATGGACATTGCCCCAAGGTACTCAAAGTCTTCGGGGAGAGCAAGTCTTCCTAGGAGAAACAATTAACATACAATGTAAGGGAGGCAAAACTGAAGTCTGTACAAGGTTCGGAGATGGTCCAAAGAACTGGAAGAGGGAAGTGAGACAGTGTGTCTACATAATTTCTTAGCTCACAGCAAATTGTAAAAGAGGTGAGAGCGAGCAGCAGATTCATCAGCGAGACTGTAAAAAATAAATGCTGGTAGCTGGAGAGATTTAAAAGGAGATAAGAGGCGTAAACTGGTAACTCAAAAAAATGGTACACAAATAGCCAATAAACAACAACAACAACAACAAAGATGCATCTTCACATAAAAATACAAGCAGAAAGGAAAAGAGGTCATTTCTTTGCCTATGCATTTGTCAAACATTCAAAAAACTGTAATGTACAATGTAAGAAGGATTCCAGGCAATGGGCTCTCTCCCTCCCTCCTCTCTCTCTGGTGACAGTAAATTGGTACAATCTTTCTGGAATTCAGTTAAACAAGATGTATCATGAGCATTTAAAATGTTTATACTCTATCCAATAATTCAACTCACAAGAATTTATACCAAGGAAATAAGCAGAGATAACCTCAAAGATTTAGGCTTTGAGAGTGTAGATTCATCAGAGTCATTTATAATAGTGGAGACTGGAAACCATCTGAATGTCGGAAGTAGCAATTTAGTTACGTAAATGATGTGATATTCATATGATGGAAAGCTCTACAAAAATTTAAAATGCTATACTTGAAAGACGTAGGTAAACTTTCATGATATATGAAGGGAAAAGGGAACTAAGCTATATATAAAACATGAAACCTTTGTTATAATTATACAAATATATACTATATTGTGTGTGTAGTGGGTTGGATAGTGTCCTCCCAAAATTTATGTCCACCCAGAACCTCAGAATGTGACTTTATTTGGAAACTGGGTCTTTGTGGATATAATTAGTTAAGATGAGGTCACACTGGATTAGGATGGGCCCTAAATCCAATGACTGGAGTCCTTGTAAGAAGAGGAGAGGACAGAGAGAAATACACACAGGAAGTAAGGCCGTGTAATGATGGAGGCAGAGTGGAGTGATGTGTCTACAAACCAAGGCTGTGTTCCAGCAACCACCGGAAGCTGGGAGAGGGGCATGAAACATACTCTCTCTCAGAGCCTCTGGAAGGAACCAACCCCACTGACACCTTAATTTTAGACTCCTGGCCTCCTGAACTGTGAGAGAATAAATTTCTGGTATTTAAAGCCACTCAGTGTGTGGTAATTTGTTATGGCAGCCCTAGGAAACTCATACAGTGTGTGAAAAGGTCATTAAACTGTTAGTGATTATTTCTGGACTGTGAGATTGAGGATGATTTTTATTTGCTTCTTTATACTGAAACTGAGAGCAAAGTTAAAAAACTCTTCCCTAGAGCAAGAACTTTGAGATAAGCTTTGCTAACTGCAGCTGTGTATATTCAGCATAATCAACTGTTGTTTAAAAGTAACCAGGTGTTTCTGTCCCTCTAGTATATGACTGAGCTGTCTTTCCTGGGAAGTCAAGGTCCAGACGTCAAGATTTAGCCTCACAAGGCCAAACACAGGCTGAAGATGAAAACTAACCAGAGAAGTCCAGACAGTCAAGGGAAAAGAAATTCAGTCTTCAAGGCCAAACACAGGCTGGTGGGAAGGTGCCAACCAGCAAGGCCACATGCTCCCCATCCCACCTAAAACCCCTGCACATGCTCCCCCTCCCCTCCCTAAAACCCCTGCACACGCTCCCCCTGCTCCTACCTAAAACCCCCAGCACGTGCTCTCCCCACCCCTACCCAAAGCCCCAGCCTGTGCTCCTCCTCCCCTACCTAAAACCCCAGCACTTGCTCTCTTCCGCTACCTAAAACCCCAGATAAAAACCCCTACCTTTTTCCCTTCGAGGAGGTGGATCTGAGTTCTAACTCCCATCTCTTTGTCTGGCTGCCTTTTGATAATAATAAACACTCTTTCCTTGCCACAAGCCTGCCGTTTCAGTTATTGGCCCTACTGTGCGATGGGTAAACAAAGCTGTGTTTGTGCCCAGTAGCAATATGGCGAGCCAGCCAGGAGGCTCTTTGCCTGTGGGCTCCATGGCCTCAGACGGATTGGGATTTCCTGAGAAGCAGTCCAGCAGCTGCCTAGGTGATTTGCCCCAGGGACTGTCTCTAGTACTTTCTGTCAGACCCGGCACCACTGGCCCTAGGTGCATTTTTCTTGTGGCAAGGAAATAGACTCTAGATTTGTTTGTTTGTTCATTTGTTTGTTTGTTTTGGCTTCTGGTTCTGAAAGGACGTCCTTTTGGTGAGTTTCCTTGTTAAAACTGACTGAGTCCTATTTTTCCTTTCTTTGTTTGCCTCTGTTTCAGGGGTTTTGTTCCAGGTTACTGGAGTTCATTTGAGGGGCTCCAATTTTGTTGAAAGGACTAGGGATCTCGCTCAGAGAGAAAACTTTGGGCCCCATTTATTTTGGTTGAGTTGCCTCGTTAAACCTGACTGAATCTTATTTTTCCTCTGGTTTATTTGTTTCTGCATCAGGGGTTTTGTTCCAGGTTGCTGGAGTTTGGTTGGGGGGTGGGAGCACTCTGACTTTGTTGAAATGACTAGAGATCTCACTTAGAGAGGACTAACTCTGACCTCCATTTGTTTTGATACGTGTGTGTGTGTGTGTGTGTGTGTGAATGTGTAGTTTGTTTGCCTCTGTTTCAGGGGTTCTGTTCCAGGTTACTGGAGTTGATTTGGGGAGAGCCTTGATTTGTTGAAAAGACTAACTCTTGGCTCCATCTGTTTTGATACTTGTGTAAAAATGTGTAAGTGTGTATAATGCATGTGTGTGTGTGTGGTACCATAATAGGAAACTCGGATTCAATTCCCAGCCCTCTGGGTTATGTATTGCAAAATCGGGATGTTTTCAGTTATAAACCTATGAAAAAGAAAAAGATGCAACTTAATCAAATTTGGGGGTCTCAGCTTCCTCCCATGGTCTTAGAGATGCTAATGAAAACAGGTTAACAAAAGAATAAAAAGAATCTGAGAAAAAAAATAAAGACACTTTTCTCAACAAGGTAGAAATTTTTTAAAGGATTTTTTTTTTATTTAAATAAGGTAAATAAGACAAATATTAAAAGGGGGAAAAACAAAGAGGAATCAGAAAGGGAAGAGTCACAGGGTTCATTTCAGCAGGATGGAAATCTTTAGCTAGTTAATAAAAAGAAAAATGAGATGAATAAAATGGACGTGAATGAGATTAAAACAAAGGTTTTAATAAAATACTACCTAAGGTTGGGTGGGTTAAGAAGACCCCCAACTGGCCCCCCAACATTAAAGGACCTCAAATAGGCCTGTTCTAGTCATCCCAGTTTGGAAGAAAAAAATCTAAAAAGCCAAAAGGCAGAAAATCACAATGAGAAATCTGACCAACAATTGTTTGGGGCAGCAGTTAGGCTGCTAAGAAGGTTGATAAGATTATAAAGATTAAAATGTTTGAGCTCATATTATAAGAAGAGGTCATGTCAACTTTGCCTGAATAATTTTTTAGGGGGAATGGATGTTATGTCTGGCTTGGAATGCTTCCCCTACACAATGTTATAAGACTAAGACTTGTTGACGAAATCCTAATGGAAGCTATGATTAGAGGTATAAGAGTTGATATAATTAAGATAAAGTTTTATAGAAAATTGGTGTATTTAAATGGGCTTTATGTAAAATGATTGCATCTCCTTTGCCTGATTGTATTACAGATTACGTTATGGGGATAAACATTATATCTCACTAGGGAACATTTCCCCTGCCTGATATTGTAAGAGCATATAAATTCACCCTTCAGGCAATGTTAATCAAACGTGCTAAAGGGGATCTCACTTTAAAGTGGCCAAAATGGAGCAATTTCAGTTTACCCAAACTGGTGTATTTGCATATGCAAATGGAAAAAGCCAGCTACAAAGTTAAACCACCAGTGGGAAGCCTATTTTAACCTTTTGAGGCTTCTAAATGAAATCAGGAATACTGTACTGCCTCTTTGAAAGAAAATAATTAAACATGTCAGATTGGGGGATGCCAGCAGCCCTCTAGTGAAAAAACCAAATCTCCTCTCTTGCTGAGCTTCCCCCACTTCAACTCCCCTGAAATTCCTGATCTAAAATCAAGCAAGTGGAATAAGTAAACTTTTGAGACAATTTGGAATTGTAATGGCCATTCTGGGGAACCTGTGTTTCAGATGAGTCCACGTTAAGGGTCACCCTTACAAGAGAGGATTCAAAAGCTCTCAAAATGGAACGAAGGGCCGGCCCCGTGGCTTAGCAGCTAAGCGCGCACGCTTCGCTGCTGGTGGCCCGGGTTCAGATCCTGGGCGCACACCAATGCACTGCTTGTCCAGCCATGCTGAGGTCGTGTCCCACATACAGCAACTAGAAGGATGTGCAACTATGACATACAACTATCTACTAGAGATTTGGGGAAAAAAAAGGAAGAGGATTGGCAATAGATGTTAGCTCAGAGCCAGTCTTCCTCAGCAAAAAGAGGATTAGCATGGATGTTAGCTCAGGGCTGATCTTCCTCACAAAAAATAAAAATAAAAAATGGAATGCAGTCTAAAAGACAAAATTATTTCAAAAACAGCTCTAAAAAGGATCCTTACAGCAAAAAGAAAAGAATCTTTAGTAAAAATATTTGGCCATCTGAGCAGGTCCATATGCCACGGAGCAATTTAGATCCAACTGTTCTTCTGAGTTTTGTACCTGAGACCTGGCTAAAATTTTGAAAATCTCTGTTTGTGTCTTTCTGTATGTAAGTCTCTCTATATGTTTGTCTGCCTCCAGGTGATATAATTTCTACAGGATCTCTATATAATTGGCTTGAAGTAAGTGCTTATATACATTATTTCTAAATGTAATAGAAACTAGCCCAGATGTTTTTCAAGTTAACATGATATAAAATGATCTTTGGTAAATGAAGATCTTGTTTAAGTTTGTTGGTTTGATTAAAATAAACATATTTTCAGAGTTATCAACCTTGGATATAGTGCAAACATATTATCTCTGTTACAAAATTAGTCAGAAAAAATAATAACATAGGGGCTGGCCCAGGGGCGTAGTGGTTAAGTTTGTGTGCTCCACTTTGTTGGCCCGGGGTTCACAGGTTCAGATCCCAGACACAGATCTACACACCACTCATCAAACCCTGCTGTGGTGGCGTCCCACATACAAAATAGAGGAAGATGGGCACAGGTGTTAGCTCAGTGACAATCTTCCTCACAAAAAAACAAGGAAAAAAAATAACTTAGAATAATAGCTGATTTTGTCTGATGTCTCATGAGGGTTTTGTAGGCAGTTTAAGTATAATTATGGGGAACAAGTAAACTAAATATATATGAAAAGGATAAAAGTTCCCCAAAAGGGAACTTCCTAACAATAATGATGTTATGATGTATGTACTTAAAACAACTTAGGATGATGGCTAACTGCTTTAATGTCACATGAAATTTTTGAAAATAATCGAAACATAATTGTTAAGAACAAATGATTTAGATGAAAATGGGTAAGAGTTTTTTGGTGCAATAATGATGTTTTGTGGTATATACACTTGAAAAATAACTCCCAAAATCTTTTTGGTAATTTAAAACTTTAGAGTTTTGCTAAATTAAGTTAAATGAGGAAATTTGTTGAGTATCTAGGTCATTTCCACATAAGATACAATATTAGGAATTGATTATTAAGAATAGATTTGTCTGCCTTTGGTTTCTTATCTCAAGGAGACTGAAAGATGCTTACGTTTATTGATAAACAAGTTTTGTGCATGCTGAGAAATTTTCTACAAGAAAGCACATATTTCTAGAAAATCTGCGTACAAGGAAAGTAAAATGTATGTTTTCAGTAAAGAAGGTCTAAAAAATAGAGGTATTTTTGTTTTGTTAAGAAAGACAAATTTGTCCTAAAGTACTAGGAGTGAAAAAAAGAAAAGAAAGCATGGAAAAAATTTTGAATGTAAAAAGCAAGAGACAGAGGTTTGTGGAAGTAAAACCTTGAGGAGTTTTGTGTATGGTCAAGTTTGACTGAGATTGAAATGAATTTAATTATAAATAAGTTTCAATATCGAAAGTAAGCTGGTGCAAAGTTAGGATTTGGCCTTCTCTCTTAGAAAGATAATTCTCTTGAACTTTTGTTCTGGTCTTTATAAAGAAGTTACAAATGGTTTTCTTTTGAGTAAGTCGACCTAAAAGACAGAACATCTATGTTTTGTTAAAATAATTTCCTATGTTCAAAACGACTGAGGTCTCTCTATTTAGTTTTTTTTTTTTTTGACTGTTTTTGTTGTCATCTTAATTGAATGGATGAGTAAGCATGGTTTCCTATTTAACCAAGTGTTTTAAAACTTTTTGATATTTTTGACAAACTTCCCCCAAAACTAAAGTCTTTCTTTTGACTTAAAAGGAAACTTTGAGAATTTCCAATCAGCCCTCAGACTTCCCAAAGAATTTGTTCTCTCTTTCTATAAACAGGAAGATATTAAACTAATTAGACTTATTTGGCATGTTACATTACATGGGAAACATTACCAAATAAATGATAATAAGCCTTTCTAGGTTATATTGTGTGGGTAAATGTTATTAATATAAGTGTTTTAAAATATATATATAACATTCCAAAAATTCTGGTCTGTCCTTGTTGTCAGTTATAATTCTAGTTATTATCTCAAAGTGTTGTGTGTCACAGAAATAGCCAAGTGCCTTTGTTAATTGCCATTTTGAGTATTTTGTCATTTGAAGACAGTTATTGTTTTACTCTGATGTTTTTGCAAATATGTTTCATCTTCAGAGAGATTCATTGAAAGGACTCTGACACTTGCTCTAAAATACAGGTTTCTGATAAACTTTCAGATTATGAAACTGAGCTGGGTAAAAAATTATGGAACTGTAACGGAGAAACTGATGGCCTCATAAAACTGCTAACAGAAGATCAAAAGTTGATATCATGGGACTGAATAAATCGATGAGGATGATTGTAATTTTTATGACTTTTTGTTTAAAATTTTGCTGCTTTTTAATGTTTTGTTTTTCCAGATTTAAGGAAAACTTTTTCTCTTTTCTCTTAAGGAACTAGAACTTATGACAATTGAAGAAAAATTGAAACATTTATCTTTTTCTCCCTATCTGACCCCTCCAGAATTTGAAAACTCTTGATGAATAAGTACTCTTATTTTCATGGCAATATAGTTATTTACACAAGTTCAAAAAGAATATGTTCTCCTTATAGTACGACATAACTGGAAATACTGGTTATGTTATGAAGCCTTTGACTGGAATGTCATATTTGAGAAAAATATGCATAAACTCAGATATGACCATATAGCTTTGAGAAGCAAAGATTGGACTTTATGGAATAAAGCCACTTGGATATATTGGCCTGGTACCTTGCGTTAAGGCACCACACAACCTTACCAAGTGGGTAAAGAAAGTCACTTCCCTGACCAGTGCAAGGAACCTCAAGATATTTTGGGGACCTTGAGAAGAGAGGAATTCACACAAATCTGTATGTATTGCAGGTGGAGTCTCATAACAAGTCCTTGGCTTGGCCTGGCCTTGAGAGGCCTATAAAGTTCAAACTGAGAGTCCTTATAAAAAGTTCCAGCAAAGCAGATTTAAAAGTGCCTATATGATCAACTGCTATTCTTGCTATACTTATGTAAATAATTGGGCCAAATTTATTAAAACTAGACTTATTTTACAAACCAATGAGTCTTAATTGGGCTATCTTTGGTAAAAAAAGAGGGTGATTTTGGAGAGAAAAATTATGTTTCAATAAAAACTATAATATACATTTGTGGATATTGGATTCTGGTTCTGTTAATTGTCTTTGAGATTTTTGTTTTCTATCTGTTAACTGGACTGGATCCTGAATTCTTCTAGTTTCTTCAAATATCTTGTACAGATCTCCAAGTTAAAAATCAATTTTTTTTCTGTCCTTTTCATTTGGAATCATTGAGAACTAAAATCACCCTTTTTCCTGAAGCCCTGCAAACTGAAGCTGGACAACTTGATATAAACCTAGAAGAGAGCACCATGAGAGCCCATGTTTGGACAATCTTCATGCCTGTTGCTGTGTAAGCCATTCAAAATGTTTACCTGAATGCCTGATGACATCACTGGAGACATTTTAAACTGGAGGAGATGCTTCAACCCTGACATCTAGAGATCTTGTTGGCTGACAATCCCCTGGGCTCAAAAGTTGGTTTACAATTTGTCCAACGATGAACCTTATTTTTCTTTTTGTTCTTCTAGAAGTGCTTCTTATTAAATACCTGGTTACTTGCTTACACAATATAGGCCAGCTGTGGGAGACCCTTTCTATGTTCTAGAAATGATCCAAAAGACCTGGAGGGAACTTGAACTAAGGAACTAGGCACTGTCAGATCTTTGTCATGGAGACTGGGTCCCATTGAAATCCTGGACTTCATCCCTGCTGGATGGAACCATGTGAAAAACACCACAGGGAACGGGAACCATACCATAGAAAAACATCCCAACTGGGATCACCCAAACCTTGGCTGGCTTCATATTCTAGACACTGATTTTTCTGAGTGGACAAATGAACCCCTGACAGACTGCAAGTTGCTATACAGAAGATGGTATCCCAAAGATAAGTAATAAATGACTCCCAGATTGTTACCTTACTTGTTGGACTATTAGATACCAGGTTGCTTGGCTACATCCAATTTCACTTTGGGTTCTAGGCACCAACCTTATTGGTTTACAGGCCGCTTCTCCTAGATTCCCCAAGGACTGAGGTCCACGATGGAGGGGATACTAAAATTTTGGCTGTCTACTTTGCTAATCTTTGTGGTCTATGTAATTATAAAATGTAAACTTAAATGTTGTTCCAGAGCCAATGATCAGAGTACTAAAATATTAGGCATGCAAAGCATATCTTGCTCTCCCCACCTGGTACTCCAAAATATTTTAAAATAAAGGTAGAACAATTGCATTCCTCTGATCCTGATCCTCCCCCCTTTACAGCAGGAAGTAGCTAGAGCAGTCTTTGTCTCCATTCCCCAAGATTAAGGAACGATCATAAGACAGTGGGGATTGAAACTGAGGAGGAAGAAGTCAAAAAAATCTTCCCTAGAGCAAGAACTTTGAGATAAGCTTTGCTAACCGCAGCGTGCATATTCAGTATAATCAATTGTTGTTTAAAAGTAACCAGGTCTTTACGTCCCTCCCTAGTATATGACTGAGCTGTCTTTCCCAAGAAGTCAAGGTCCAGACATCAAGATTCAGCCTCACAAGGCCAAACACAGGCTGAAGATGAAAACTAATCAGGAAAGTCCAGACAGTCAAGGGAAAAGAAATTCAGTCTTCAAGGCCAAATGCAGGCTGGTGGGAAGGTGCCAACTAGCAAGACCACATGCTCCCAGTCCCACCTAAAACCCCAGCACACACTCTCCCTCCCCTACCTAAAACCCCAACACATGCTCCCCTTCCCCTACCTAAAACCCCAGCACAGGCTCCCCCTCCCCTACCTAAAAGCCCAGATAAAAAACCCTACCTTTTTCCCTTTGAGGAGGTGGATCTGAGTTCTAGCTAACTCCCATCTCCTGGTCTGGCTACCTTTCAATAACAATAAACCCTCTTTCCTTGCCACAAGCCTCGTGTTTCAGTACTTTTTCTTTATTGGCAGGTAAACGAACCTGTGTTTGTGTTTGGTAACAATACTTTATTGCATTTTGGAAAATTTTCTACAATGAACATTTATAACTTTTATAAAAGAAAGTCATTATGAGTGAAAAACAAAAGACTCAAGGTTTCCAAAGTCATAGTGTTCTAGGACAATTTGGGAGAGAAGCAAAGAATAATCTATGATGATTATAACATGTTCTAACCCAAACAATAAAGTATTTTCAGAACCTTCTGTTAAAGGTAGAATGCTATATGTTTCATAAAAGTTTTTTAAACTTACATTTTGGTACTCAAAATGATGAATATCACTTATCTAAAATGTTAACTTACACCCCAGATATTTGACTGCCATGCTCGGTGGTTGAGTTATTAACGACATTATTTCAAACAGTCCATTCTCTTAACATATTGCTAGCTACGCACTGACAATATTTTTTTTTTATAATTTTATTTATTTTTCCCCCCAAAGCGCCAGTGGATAGTTGTACATCATAGTTGCACATCCTTCTAGTTGCTGTACGTGGGACACGGCCTCAGCATGACCTGACAAGCGGTACATCTGTGCGCGCCTGGGATCCAAACCCGGGCCACCAGCAGCGGAGCGCGCGCACTTAACCGCTACGCCGCGGGGCCGGCCTGACACTGACAATATTTTTGCTTTATTTTCATTTGTCTTATATTATGAAAATGAATATAGGTAAGTCCATATAAATCTATATACACAGCTTGAAAATTTCCTCAAGGTATAAAATATAAACATATCATAGATTTGTGATTATAATTACATCACTATTTGCTAAGTTAGAAATTGTGGCTGCTTTGAGGAGACAAAGAAAAAAGTGAAATTAATAAAGTCAATTTGATATTTGGAATCTGTAATCTTATATTTAATAATTGTGTATTTTGATCAACTCCAATTGAGCCTTAAAAATGTGTCATATATATGTTTTTAATAACCAGCAAGCTCTTAAGGCTATATTGTTATCATTGCAATCATTTTATGTACACTCAGATAACTTATTAACTATCATTGAGGAAAGTGCAGAGGAACTAGACAAGTTTTCCTCCTTGATCAGTGATGATTACGGCTTAAGTCATTCCCAAAATATTAATGTATATGCAGAACCCTGCATATGTTGATAAGCTCTCAATACATCTTGACTCGGAATTTTGTTTTAAGCCTCTTAAAAATTGTTCTTAGTATTCACTGAGCTCCTTTCTCTTCTAGACATCTTCAGATCAGTTCAGCCTGGCAGGGATGACCCTGGAAAGTCATCCATTCCTTCCTCCTGCATCCAGGCAATGAACAACTGGAAATCATTTGATATGGGAGCAAATTTACTGTAATGGGAGGAAGTGAATTCAAATCAATTAATGCCCAACTGATGTGCAGCAAATTGAAGAAGTTACGAGCTTCATGATCTGATTTTAAAAGACCAGTTGACACAAATGAATACTGAAACTTAGCACTTGTATTCTTCATCTCTGAGTGAAAAGAAAGCATGCTATTTTGAATGGTATTTAACTCTGAATGATTTTCAGCCTTTGCACTTTATAGATTATGTGATTTCTTTTAAATTTAATTAAATAAATAAGCATGAATTACTTTTATAAACAGAAGACTAAAGCATTTTCATTTTTTAAAATAAATAGTTATTGTTATCAATTGTTGACATACTGCTTTCCTTTATTTGGCAACCATTTAAGCTTATAGCCTAATGGCACCTTAGAGGGTAATCTAGTTAAGGTGTGGTCATGGACCATCAACATGGGCATCACCTGGGAGCTTATTGGAGATGCAGACTCTCAGGCCCCGCCCCAGACATAGTGGATCAGAAACTGCATTTTAACAACATCCCCAGGGATTCACATGCACGTAGATGTTTGAGAAGTACTTGTTTTAGTCCAAATCTCTCATTTTACAAAGGACGTGTCAGAATCCAGGAACACCAGATCTGCTTGTCCTGGGTTCCATAATAAACAGGAAACAGAGCTGAAGCAAAGACTCAGTTTTTCATGATCCCTACCTCAGAATTCTTTCCACTGTGTTCCCTTGGCTTTCACATGGAAAATAAGTCGGAAAGAACATCAAATTGGCATCAAAATGTTAAAAAGAGATTTTCTATATAAACTCGTGTGCATTATTCTAAGCATAGTTATTAAAAGTCCACCTATGCTGTGTGCATTTGAGTTTATACACAGAGAGTTTTACCCAGAGAAAATTAATCTTGGAATTTGGCAACTATCGGACCAAAGTTGGCAAAAAGCATATGACATCTTTTCTCCATGATCACTCATTTTATCTTGGTTTCAAGCCACAGCCAAGTCTATTTCAATAAAATTTAGCTTCATGACTGATTTGCAAGAGGCAGCAAAGAGGAAAATGGTCTCCCTAGGCTTCCTTATTTCTTGCCGCTTCCCGATCTGCTTGTTCCTCCCCGGCAGCCTTTGCCAAGGGAGCTTTGCAGAATGAAAAAAAGAGAAGTGATTATCCCCTCTGTCATCTCTGTCCTGGAGGCCATGAAAGTTCCTGGTATCTTATAATAAATTCTCCCATTAAGCCAGTTTTGTTACTTGCAAAGAAGTGTCCTAATTCCTATGTAAGTTTTGGAGGCTCAATTTCTTCATACATAAAATTCATAGGGTGGTTGTGATGTGTAAATGAGACAGCATATGTGAAGCACCTGAGATAGTGTAGAACCTCAAAAAATGATCATTCTTTTCTCCTCTCCTCACCCCGTTCATTATAATACAGATGACTTTCAGATTTGTATTTCTCGTTGTCGTCTCTCTCCTAAACGTCAGACCCATTGACCGGATGACCAGATGAATGTCTTCACGGAGCATCCTAAGGGCATCTCACACTGAACAAGTCCGAACACTGACCTTCTGGCCCCAACTCTGCCAATGCTCTGGAGCCCTAGCTCACAAGTTTCTGCTTCCCTGTTTTGGTAAATGGTGACTTCAAAGTTATCTTTGCTTCTTCCCTGTTTCTCTTGCATCTCTTTCTCCCCACACCATCCTGTCAATTCCCTTCTCCAAAATACTTTAGAACAGCCCTCTCCTCTCATTGCCACTGATGCTGGCTTAGTCCAGGCCCCATCACTTTTCCCGTGGTTGACTGCAAAGAAACCTCTTAACTTTTTGTTTCAGCATAAAACTCAAACTCCTTTGGGTAACATGCAAGACCCTTTATGATCGGACCCTACCTCTGTCTCCAGTCTCATCTCTTGCCTCTTTGCATACTTTTCCAAGGATGACCCTTCTTTCACCTCTCATCAGCTGACTTACCTCTCCCAGCCTTTAAGACTTGCTTACCATCTCCTCCAGGAAGCCCCCAACTCCTTTAAATGGAACAGTGACCTGAGTTTATCTAGATTAGTGCACTCACTACAATGGCATTTAATTGGTTGTTTTTATATGTTTATTCCCTACAAGCTTGTGAGGCCAGAATCTTTGTTTTCAAACATCTGACATGTCACAGGACTCCATGAATGCTAACCAAATGAATGAACTTGGTCACTTGCATCAGGTTTTGCCGTGGGCAGGTGGGCCTCTCAATTTCTACTCTTATAACTTAAAGAAGTTTCTTTTCGGGCATGCTTTTTCTCCTTGATTTTTGTATATTATAAATATATTTAAGAAAGAGTTTTACCTGTCCATAAAATCTCCTCCCTCATTTTTCTTTATCTTGTTCTTTTCCAGTCTTTGCTCATATGTATACATATTTTATTTAGCTATCATCATAGTAGTGTAGAAAATTCCACCATATTTTTATTTTACACATGCTAAACAGAGTTCTTTACCTGAATTTTCATAATTATCTTCACATGGTTTCCAGATACCTACTTAGTACATAATAATTTTCATAACTGTCCTCCTGTTGGCTACTGCATGAGTCCCACTTTCACCTACCAAGGATCATTCCTCAATTTCACTCGATTCCACTCATTGAGCACTAAGCACTCTATATAAGATACTATTTTTTCCATTTTGTAAATGAAGAACCTCAAGCTTAGCTGGGTTAAGTCACTTCCTCAAGGTTACGTAGCTAGTAAATAGCACAGGCAGGATTTCCACTCTGGTGTGTCTGGCTCAGAAGACCATATTCTTTACCCCCACAGTTTACCACCATTACAACGAACAAGGGGCTTTTGGGTGATGCCTCAAGAAAAAGTCCCAGAAGAAGAGGGTTTTGTGGCTCATTCACGCATCACTGAATGTTCCAATATGTTGCTGCTCATCCTCTTTACTATCATTCGTTAATACCTTAAAAATGTTTTGCAAGTTTCACAGTTTTAAATAATACCAATTTTAATTTTTGTACATTACATGTGATGTTCAAACTCTTCCAAAGTGTTTGTTTTTATTTATTCTTATCATTTGTAGGTATTGTTGTGTGAGATCTTTTCTTATACATTGACTGTTTATGGCTTGGTCTTGGTGTTCATGATTTTCATGTAAATTTTAATTTATCAAGCTGTCTCTTCTGTGATCTCAACTGCTTCAACATTCAATTCTATTTTCCACTTGTTGTCCTATCATTCTCTACTTGACTTCTTATTTTGAGTTCATCTTTTGTGTATGGTGTAAGGTGTTTAAGATGGTTAGCAAATTGCCATCCTCTCATGCCATTTATTAAAAGAATCTTCCATTGTTTTGAGTGTGCTGACATAGGAAGAGTGTTGGCTTTTGGAGAAAAAGGGTCTGGTTTGGGACTCTGGCTGTGGAGATCAATCCCATTGTAGTTTTGGGGTGGCCTTTTCCCAAGAGGGAGTGCACACTCTCCTCAGCTCCTCCTGCAGGGCTCAGGGATGAGGGACAGAGGAAGATAATGAGGAAGACTGAAGCATCCCCTGCCCCACTCCACACACCCATCCACATCCCACACACAGGGTGCCCCAGCCTGGAGGACTTGAGTCTTTCTCCAGGTGAAGCTGCAGGACACAGGAGTGCCAGCTTGACTTCTCCCAAAGGACCTGGGTGACCCTGGGCAAGGACATTGCCGGTAACCAGAGGCAGACTTGGAGCAGTTGGCTGTGCAGGGACCTTTGTCAGAGGAGGAAGGTGAGCAGGTGACTATTGACACAGCCAAAGCCGAAGAGAAACAAACGTGCCTCCAGGAAGAGAGGAAAGTGTGGGCCTGACCCCCTTGCATGTCCATCAGGCTTTCTTGACCTTGCCTTACTTCTAGCTGAGCAACATTTGTCACCTGAGGTATGCTGTGAGTCGCCCACGTCCTCCCACCATACGGCGGCATGGGCATCTCCCACAATGACACAGAAACTGGGAACTCCTGGTCCCTAACTGGTTATTGCTGTTTCTCTTCTTGGTAGTCTTCCCTACTCTCCCATCAAATACGTTTTCTTGGCCTCTCCACTGAGAAGGGGGCCTTCGGGATGTTTTCTCTAGTTGCTGTGCTTTGCCTCAGCATTCTCCAAATCCTACTAAGATGGTCGTTCTATCGCATCAGGGAGCGTGATTTCTTGGCTTTATCACTCATTTTGTGTCCACCACTGTCTGCACCCTGGGCACCTGCATTGTGAACACTGGCAGATAGGAGCACACGAGTTCTTGGGACTGACCTAGTGATGTTGTGTCCCCCTCCACATAGCAATTGTGGAGCTGGTCCCCTCCCTCACAGAGGGCCAGATTTTGCCTTTAACTGGGATCTACATTGTGGAGCTGGTCTCTACATGCTCACACCCCTGAGTAAGCCTTTTCTGAAATATGTGGCCTGTGGTTTAGTCATCGTTCTTTCCGTGAGCTGGTGTTAAATCACTTTTGTACATTTCCTCTGGATCTTCAAGTGCTCACCACATAGGAGGTTGCTCTTCTGATGACCCTACATGTATCTGGCCCCAAAGGGAGGTGGAGAGGAATTTTCCCACGGGCTTTTAAAATCAATTCTTTGCTGAAATGAAGAGAAGGATCTGAGTTATTTGTTTCTAAGAGAACCCTCTTAGCAGATGTCTTAACAACTAAGGTTAGGCTAAATTGTAAAATAAACTTTTTCAATCCGATTCTATAGTTGAGCCTAGAGGAAAAAAAAATGAATCAAGGGCTTCAAAAATTTGATTTAGAAAGAAAATGTACCCTTCCCACTCCTGACCACATCACCATCCACCACTCCATCCCTCCCATCCTTTCGTTGTAATCTTAGCACGGTCTGTGCCTCTTTGTAGAATATTTTTCAAAACAATTGTATCCTGAGAATGGAGGGAGAGCAAACTCAACAGTATAACAGAATTACTTATGGGATAATGAATGAAAAAGAAATAAAAAGTGTAGGGCCTGGCCCAGTGGCGCAAGCAGTTAAGTGCGTGCGCTCTGCTGCGGCGGACTGGGGTTCGCCAGTTCAGATCCTGGGCGCACACCAACGCACAGCTTGTTAAACCATGCTGTGGCAGCGTCCCATATAAAGTAGAGGAAGATGGGCACGGATGTTAGCCCAGAGCCAGTCTTCCTCAGCAAAAAAAAGAGGAGGATTGGCATCGGATGTTAGCTCAGGGCTGGTCCTCCTCACACACACACACAAAAAAGTGTAAGGACTGGAAAAGAAGAAATAAAATTCCCATTATTTGTAAAGACATATTTGTATAAATAAAACTCCAAAGGAATCTACAGATAATTTACTAGAATTAGTGAGTGAGTTTTGCAAGGTCAACATGCTAACACCAACGGTATCTACCTATCATCTGACAGATTGTATTTTCCAAAGATGCCCACAGCAGTCTCTGCCATGCCACATGCTCTTCTGCAGTGTGACCACTCCCCCATCAAGAGATGGGGTTCCCTTCACCTCCCCTTGAATCTGGGTGGCCTTAGGACTCGACTGTAACCAATAGAATGTGGTAGAAGTGATGCTGTGTAACTCCCAAGATTCAGTCAGAAAGGCCAAGCAGCTTCCTGCCAGGCCTCTGAAAATGAGTGGGCTCTACAAAGTCACGCCCAGCGCTCTCCATCTCAGAGCCCAGCTGCCAAGCTTTACAAACCCCAAGCGCATGAGAAGTTACGTGAAGGGCGTGTGTGAACAGTCCCGGAGGAGCCCAGCCTGAGGGGCAGTCCAGCCCCGGTGACCAACGTGTGAGCAAAGAAGCCTCCAGATGGCTCCCCCAGCCATTTGAGTCACCCTCAGACGTTCAAATCTTCTCAGTTGAGGCCCCGGACTCAGTTCTCACCGTGCCTTGTCCCGCTGGCTCATCCACAGACACCACGAGCAAAACAAAACGGCTGTTATTTCACAACATTAAGTTTGAAGTGGCTTGTTACACAGCTTTGGATAATCAAAACATATACTGATAATGAACACCTAGAAAAATTAAACAAAAATATAAAGATATTTACAATAGCATCAAAAAACTCAAATACTTAAGGATGAATCTACCGAAAGATGTAGAAAACCTTTACACAGAAAACTGTAAAGCTCTATTAAGAGAAATTAAAGAAGACTTAAGTGGAGGAATAAACCAGGGACACAAATTCAAATATTCTTGTAAAGATGTAAATTTTTCCTCAATTGATCTGTAGTTTAGACGCAATTCATTCAAACTCAGCAGAGGCACAAGCTGATTCTAACACTTACAGGGAAATACGAAGAGCCAAGAACAAGGAGGGAGCACCTGATCTTCAGAGACCAAGAGCTGTGAGTATGTATTATAAAGCTACATTGATTAAGACGGTGTAAGAATAGACAATAGACCAATGACACAGAACGGAAAGCCCAGAAATAGATCTATGTATTTATGGGCACTTGATTTATGTTGATGGTGGCACTATAGGGCAGTTGGGAAAGAATCATCTGCAAAAAAAAAAGAAAAATAGTGCTTAGTCAATTGCATAGCCACAGAGAAAAAATAAAACTTGACGTCTTCCTTACACCATACACAGAAGGATTCCCAGGTGCTTTGTCAATTTAAATGTGAAAGACAAAACAATAGGGCATCTTGAAGATGAAATAGGAAACTATCTTCATGACTTTTGGATAGGGAAAGTTTTCTTAAACAGGGTTCGAAAAGCATTAAAAAGGAAAAGACTGAGAAACTGGATTACCTTAAAATGAAGAAGTTCTGTTCATTAAAAGATACCATTAAGAGAGTCAAAAGCAAGCTACAGAGAGCGAGAAGATATTTGTTACAGGAATGACTGACAAAGAGCCCCTATCCAGAATGTATTAAGATATCCTTCAAGGGGCCGGCCCGGTGGCGCAAGCAGTTAAGTGCGTGCGCTCCGCTGTGGCGGCCCGGGGTTCGCCAGTTTGGATCCCTGGCATGCGCCGACGCATTGCTTGGCAAGCCATGCTGTGATGGCGTCCCATATAAAGTGGAAGAAGATGGGCATGGATGTTAACCCAGGGCCAGTCTTCCTCAGCAAAAAAAAGAGGAGGATTGGCAGATGTTAGCTCAGGGCCGATCTTCCTCACCAAAAAAAAAATATATATATATATATATATATCTCCTTCAAATCAGTAAGAGAAAGTCACACCCTGTAGAAAATCTGAAAAATTGGAACAGGCACTTCACAACAGAGACTATACAAATCATCAACACACATTTGAAAAAATGATCCATCTCATTAGTACACATCCATCAGAATGGCTAACATACAAAAGATTAAATAGACCAGCTGTTGATAAGACTATGGAGCAACCAGGACGAACACTCCTGGAGGGAGGTAAAGAGATGCAACCACTTTGGAAAGATACGTAATGTGTTCTGACAAAGTAAAGATATGCAAACCCTATGATCCAGCAATTCTACATTTAGGCATATGCCCAATAGAAATACATGCACATGATTAAATAATCATCATGGCAGCATTACATGTAAAAGTAAACAGTTGCAACAACCTGACACACAGCTAGTGAAATTGTATATAGAACATACAAAGAACATATAAAGAAATTGTAGTATATTTATGCTATAAGATACTATTCAGCAATGAAAATGAATGGAACTCAACTAAATGCAACAACATGAAAAAATACTGCAAATATAATTTTGACTGGAAGAAGCTAGATACCAAAGATTACCTACTCTATGATTCTATTGATAAGTTCAAAACTGGGGGAAAACTAGTCTATGTGTTACAAGTTAAGATATGTTACAAGTCTATGTGGTTACCTTTGGAGATGCAGGAGGGTATTAAGTGGGAGAGGATAAGAAGGGGGCTTTTGGGGTACTGGTAATATTCTATTTCTTGTTTTGGTAGTCATTATATGGGTGAATTCACTTTAGGGGAAGTCACTGATATGTACACACTTAGGATTTGTGCTTTTCTCCATACACATGTTGTTTCAATAAAAAAGTCAAAAAGAAAAACTATTCACCCCAATTTCTCCATCTGTTATCTAAGAGAAAACTCTAGATCTCCTCTTAAAAACAACAAATTTTAGGTACTCCCAGCCCAATATTAATTTTAAAGTAAATTTCTCTTTGCTCAGGGTACCCAGGAATGGAACTGATTCTAGTTTTGGCTTATAAAAAGGGCTTCAGGAAAAATGTCATAGGTAAGCATGGCCTAATATGATCAGTATAAACTATAATAGTTTGCATTTGTTGAGAGATTCTTGGTAATTATTCTGTGGTTTTTTCATGTGGGTCTATTTTGGTTCCTTCCTTTATTACAAGGACATATCCTATAGCTTAGTATCCTTTATAACAAAAAACCAATATATTTTATCACACCTCTACTGTTTAACACCAATCCTTTGAAGACAGGCTTGATAAATATTGCCAAGAACAAATTACATAATCCAGTTTGATTCTGGGAAGAGGTTGCATCTTGCATGCACATAACTTGGACTAAAAAGTATGTTGCCAGAGTGTTCCTTTAAGATTGCAGGTTGTTCTTACATTATCTTCGTAGGAACAGCCATGTATCTGGCCAGGGCAGAGATGTTTCATATGTATACTCCTGCCTGACTTCCATTCATTGAAGCAAAACCACACTCTTAAGGGAAATGAGTTTCACCTTTCTTGGAAAATCTTAGTATTAGTCAAATTGTTTTCTTAGGACCCAGTAGCCAGCATCTGTCACTTACTTCTCAAAGAATGAAAATAACTGCAATTTATTGTATACTCACTATGTTCAGGCCACTATGCTAAGTACATTACGTTCATATTTCATGTGAGTTTCACAACATCCCTTTGACATACCATCTGATTTTACAGAAGAGGAAACTGAGGCTCAGAGAGATTGAGAACTTTCCACAAGGGAATTAGAGCTGGACCTTCGTCCAAGTCATTTAGCCCCAAGCCTGTGCCCTCGGTGCCATGTCACCCTGCCCGGGACCACTGGCTCGCTAAGTGCAGTGGGTCCTGTGGCTGGGGGTGGGGAGTTTGGGGACTAGTCTCAACCTGGTTCCCCAAAAGGTGACATTCTCAGGATCCTCCAGAACTAAAATTGTCAACCTCACCCAGGAAAATAACCATCGATAACCAAGTGATATTGCCTATAGTCCCAATTGCAGTGAGGTTCATTTCGACACATTCTGTCGGTGTCGTGCAGCCTGCTGTGGGTTCATTAGCCCCTTAGAGGTGAATACAGAGCCACAGAGCCCAAGGACAAGTGGCCCTTTCAGGCCAGGAAGTTAATGATTGGCCTCGAGAAGGCTCGTCTCTGGAAACTGCTGAGGTGGCTTTGTGGTGACACGTCACACTTCCCTGGGACTCCACCCAAGTGGAGGTAGGGCAACTGCATCTTACCTGCATTTAAGTGTGAGGGACAGAGCGGGTGGGAAGGAAGGAGTCGAAGGGCCATGTAAGTTCTGCAAATGCTTTCTCTTCTGTTTCGCCCGGTAAACAGCGCGCTGGACGGAGCACGAGCTGACCTGAATCTGTGTTTCCTGCAATCATCTCCGTTTGCCCAAGCCTTTCTCATTCCTTCCTTCCTTCAATAAATACAGATGCCCGCTGTGAGGCAGGCCCTCTTCCGGGTCCCTCCCACACACCAGGGAACCAACACACGTTCCTGGGGTTGTGGAGCTTTCTAACGGGAAGAGCCTGAAAACAAATGATGATTATAATAAATAAGTTTATAATAAATAAATAAACAAGTTAATCTTATATAATTAAGATTATAATAAAGTTTATAATAAATAATTATAATAAATAAATTAATGATGATTACAATAAATAAATAAGTTTAAATGCGATAGAGGTTGATATTCATGGAAAAGTGCAAAGGGTTGGGGCCGGAGTCTGGAGTGCCAGGGCAGTAAGTAGGTTGGGATGTGAAGGAGGTGGTCGGTACAAGCTTCATGGAGAAGGCGAGATCTGAGCAAAGATCTGGCGAGGTGCAAGAGTTATCGAGGAGGATACACAGCTGAGCAAAGAGCCTTCTAGGAGGAAGGAACGAATGACACGACCAAGGGTCTGGGGCAGGGGCATGCTGGCTTGCTGGGGGAACCAGGAGGCTGCGGGAGTGAGTGACTGGAGGGGCAGCAGGAGGAGATAACGTCTGAGGGGACACGAGGCGCTGGGTGATGGGGACTTTGCAGGACGGCGTAAGGACCTTTGGCTTTTATGTGGAGGTTCGGAGAGCCTTGCAGGGTAGTGGGCTGAAGGTGACATGGAATGATTAATGCTTTAAAAGGATCACTCTTGCTGGTATGTTGAGAAAAAACTGTATGGGGTACGGATGAAGCAGGGGCATGAGTAGGAGAAGCTTGCAGTGGCCTGGCAAGAGATGCTGGTGGCAGGTGGGACCAAAGGACTTCTTGACAGATTGGACATGGGACATGAGAGAGAGAGTCAAGGTTTGTGCTCAGAGTTTTGGCTGAGCAAATGATGGGACAAAATTACCTGCAAGTGAAGCAAGTATTTTGGGTAAAAATTAGCATGATTTTTGACATGTTGAGGTTGAGATATCTATTAACTATCCATGTGGCAATGGGGCATAGGCGGCGGGAGCCTGAAGTTCAGGAGAGAGAGATCTAGACTGGAGATAAAAATTTGGGGAGGAAGCAGCATATAGATGGCATTGAAAGCCATGAAACTGGATGAGATCATGTTAGGTTTGGCAGATGAAATACGGAATACATAATTAAAATTTGAATTCAGATAAATAATAATTCTTAGCATAAGTATGTTTCATGCAGTATTTACTTGTTAACTCAAGTAAGTATTTAGCACCATGTAATATTTAGGACACACTTACACTACAAAAGGATTAATTGTTCATCTGAAATTCAAATTGAACTGGGAGCTCTGTACTCTTATTTGCTAATCTGGCAATGCTACACTGAGCGTGAGAGCAGGGAGAGAAGAGGTCTGAGGACTGAAGTCCAGGCCTGCCGCAATGAGAGGGTGGGGAGGAGAGAAGGAACACGCGAAGGAGACGAGGAGATGAATGAGGCAGGAAGAAGACAGTCCAAGAGTACGGTGTTCTGGAACCTGGAGCAAGAAAGATATCAAAGAGGAAGAAGTGATCAGCTGCTCTCCAGTAGAGAGCAATGGGGCATGGGGAAGCTGCTGGTGACCCCAACAGAGCAAGTCGCCTCCAGGAGGTGAGAGTTTCGCAATGCTGAGTGTGATTCCAGTGCTCACAGACTAGTGCTCTTCCTACAACTGGGGCCTGAAATGCAGGCCGTTATTCATCAGGGCTGGATTGATGAGAGCGGTCCTGATGACTTCCACAGTTGTGCACAGTAGACTCTTCCTACCTTGAAGATACCCTAGAGGAACACAATCCATGGGGTTTTAAATACATTCACTAGCCACCTCCCTCCACAAAGACAGTCACGAGTACAGATGCAGAATTGAAGTAGATGAACGGTAACATGCACTGATGAAAATGGGGAGGCTGGCTGACAAGAGAAAGAGCTGGAGGGTTACCTGACTCACCCAGCCTCGTTTCCAAACCTCGGGGAAGCAGGAAGTTGACCCAGCTGGGAACCATGACTATTCAAGAGCAAATGTGGCTGGAAGTGCCCACCTGCCACAGCACACAGCCACTTTCCAAAGCTCAAACTTCAAATATGCTTTATCTTTTTCCCCTGGAAAAAGAAAGCAGCAGTGGTACCCCTTGAATCCTGTAATTCCTTTAAAATGTGGCTGTTACCATTAAGTCCCTTAATTCAAGAAAACTCAACTTTCTTTCTTCACCTGAAAGCAATGAGATGTAGGCTCTGTGTTACGTTCCCCGAGCAGGACTTATTTCTTAGCGTTAAAAAAACAAAACGTTCCATACATAGATAGCTTGGCCTTCCCTATACGGAAATATAAAATTGTACTGAATGTGGGAGGTGATTTCACACAGTATGACATCACCCCAGATATAAGACATTCTCTCACCTTGAGTATGACAAGGTTGCAACTCAAAAGAATATTCTGCCTCGCATTTGGTAACACAGAGCTCATCTTTGTTCCCATCCAAAGAACATCATAACTAAAAACCTTAGTCAGCCATTTGTGTTAGAAAATATGCTAGAGAACATGTCCATACATAACTGCAAATTATTAAGGGTATTCTACTCGCCTTTTTAAAAAAAACAATAATATTTACTCTCACAACATTCTAAGTATATGATCTATCTACTTAAATCTAAAGTCATTTTGTTTTTACAAGTTATCCCCCTGAAAAACTCAATGATATAGGTTTGAAAAATAATTTGCATAGATCTCTATATGTTATTATATGACTTATTTATCTATGAAAGCTTTTTGTGATTGTATATTTAATTATATAGAGACATCTGGTAGACCACACAGCAGCTGTTCTTTTAAAAACTCAAAATTATTTAATTGTAGTAAAATAAATGGAAAACACTACATCTTTATAAATCATGAAAATTTACTTATTTTGGTACAGCCTGGTTACCAAATCTAATGTGTGTCATCTTTCTAACATCTAGTGGTTTTTGAATAACTGCTATTCATTATCATCTTTCTCATAGTGAAGTGGCAAGGCCCTATTCCTCACAGCCGGCCAACTCAGCCTTTCATTTATATTAGAGCAGTGATTCTCAAATGTCAGCATACGCCAGAATCACCTGTAGGGCTGGTTAGGTCACAGAGCTCTGGCCCCACCCCTAGAGTTTCTGATTCAGTAGGTCTGGGTGGGGCCTGAGAATATACTTTTCTATCAAGTTCCCAGGTGATGCAGAGGCTGCTGGTTGGGGGACCACACCACACGTGGAGAATGACAGCAGTAGAGCTTATCTAGAAAGAAGTTCTCCACTCTGAACCACGCAGGGGCCATGAGGAGCATCCCACCCCAGTTCCTCATTCTATGGATGAGAAACCATGGCACAGGTGAATAAATGTCAGAGTCAATCCAGGACCAGAGCCCAGGGTCCATGGCCAGTCTCCCAGAATTCCAGAGTGGCTCATTGTCATTTCCATCCGCTGACATTTCCCTCCTATCTGTCCTGGACAGAGAAGTACTAATTATTTTTTTTTCCTCTCTAAGCCAAAAGAGAATCTATTTTTATATTATGTTTAAATTATGCACCTTCTTTTCTCCTTTGGATGATAGGCAGAAGGGAGCTTGAATTGCAGCTAGAAGAATGAAATAGCCATTGGAAATATCAGGAACTTTCGCATTTCTGAACAAATGTTTGAGAAACAAATGTGGAGAAAAGGGAACCCTTATACACTGCCGGTGGGAATGCAAACTGGTGCAGCCACTATGGAAAACAGTATGGAGATTTCTCAAAAAATTAAAAATAGAAATACTATTGATCCAGCTATCCCACTACTGGGTATTTATCCAAAGAACATGAAATCAACAATACAAGAGATTTATGCACTCTTGTGTCCATTGCAGCATTATTCACAGTAGCCAAGAAGTGGAAGCAGCCCAAGCGCCTGTCAATTGATGATTGGATAAAGAAGATGTGGTATATATACACAATGGAAAACTACTCAGCCATAAAAGGGACAAAATCATCCCATATGCAACAACATGCATGGACCTTAAGGGTATTATGTTAAGTGAAATAAGCCAGACAGAGAAAGACAAACACCGTTTGATTTCACTCATGTGGAAAATAAACAAACGCATGGATAAAGAGAACAGATTAGTGGTTACCAGAGGGAAAGGGGGTGGGGGGGAGGGCGAAAGGGGTAAAGGGGCACATATGTATGGCGATGGATAAAAACTGGACTATTTGGGACGAGCAAGATGCAGTCTATACAGAAACATATATAATAATGTACACCTGAAATTACACAATGTTATAAACCAATACGACTGCAATAAAATAATTAAAACAAAAAAGAACTTTACATTTCTGGCTATTCTTCTTTGAACTTGAATCTCTGTGTTGCTTCTCTGTGTGGATTAGAAAGGCCACACCTTGATGCCTGCAGGCCTTTGGGAAGTTCCTCTCCACAAGCCCCTGCTATGCCCGACAGGTCCTGGCAGGTATCATAAATGGCTACTCAGGTTGTGGCCCATATGACTCTACCCCTCTGGCCAGAGCAAGGGACTCACCCTCAGTCACTGAGGAAGGCATTTGGTTGCTCCTCGAGCCCTTGCAGGGCAGCAAGGTGGTCTAAAGCCCTTCTGCCTGGGGCCCCCACAGGCTTCCCTACCCCGAGGGCCCATGTCTTGGTCCGGGAGGCCCCCCCAGAAGTGAGGTGCTCATTTCCTCTACTCTTGGATATCCACACTTATCCTGAGGGTTCTGCTGTCCCCAGGCAGGGCTCTATAGGTGGCCCATGCATGAGGCAGTAAGACTCTCTACCACACTCCCTACCCCAGTCTAGAGACAGAAACCGCTCTTACATCATAATGAATTCTCTAAACTCTTTTGTTAATGGCATTACCTCTGAGCTTGGGAGATTCTAAACCTCATTCTCTCAAACTATTGTTTTATTTTATTTTGGATATCAAAAACTAAGCCAGGGTTACTCACAATAGCCAAAAGGTGGAAACAACTCAAACGCCCATCAACAAATGAATGGATAAACAAAATTCATACAGTGGAATATTATTCAGCTTTTAAGGAGGAATGGAATTCTGACACATGCTACAACACAGATGAACCTTGAAAACATTATGTTAAGCGGAAAAGCCAGAGATAAAAGGGCAAATATTGTATTATTCTACTTACACGAGGTACCTAGAATAGGCAAATTCATAGTGACAGAAAGTAAAATCATATTGCCAGGGGCTGAGGTGGAGGAAGGAATGGGAGTTGTTGTTTTACGGATACAGAGTATCAGTTTTTCAAGACAAAAAGAATTCTGGAGATTGGTTGTACGACAATGTGAATGTACTTACTACTACTGAACTGTACACTTAAAAATGGCTAAGATGGGGGCTGGCTCAGTGGCGTAGTAGTTATGTTCATGCACTCTGCTTCTGTGGCCCAAGGTTTGCAGGTTCCGATCCTGGGCACTGACCTGCACACCACTTATCAAGCTATGCTGTGGCAGGCATCCCACATATAAAGCAGAGGAAGATGGGCAAAGATGTTAGCCCAGGGCCAATCTTCCTCAGCAAAAGCAAGAGGATTGGCAATGGATGTTAGCTCAGGGCTAATTTTCCTCACCAAAAAAGGAAAAAAAAATGGTTAAGATGGTAAATTTCATGTGATGTATATTTTATTTTATTTATTTATTTTTTTTGTGAGGAAGATCAGCCCTGAGCTAACATCCGTGCTTATCCTCCTCTTTTTGCTGAGGAAGACCGGCTCTGAGCTAACATCTATTGCTAATCCTCCTCCTTTTTTTCCCCCAAAGCCCCAGTAGATAGTTGTATGTCACAGTTGCACATCCCTCTAGTTGCTGTATGTGGGATGCCACCTCAGCATGGCTGGAGAAGCGGTGCGTCGGTGCGCACCCGGGATCCGGACCCGGGCCGCCAGTAGCGGAGTGCGCACACTTAACCACTAAGCCATGGGGCCGGCCCATGATGTATATTTTGATACAATGAAAAAAATTTCTAAAGCCAAAAAAAATATTTCAGGAAAACAAAAAGGAACGAAGTTCTGATATGTGCTACAATATGGATGAACCTCATCAACATTATGCTAAATGAAATAAGCTAGACACAAAAGGACAAATGTTGTATGATCCCACTTACATGAGGTGCCCAGAATAGACAAATTCATAGAGACAGTATAATAGAGGTTACCAGGGGTAGGAGGTAGGAGAAATGAGGAGGTGTTGTTTAATGGGTACATTACACATTATGAGTTTCTGTTTGGGAAGATGAAAAAGTTCTGGAGATGGATGGTGGTGATCATTGCACAACATGATGAATGTACTTAATGCCAAAAATTGTATACCTAAAAATATTTAAAACGGTACAAATTATGTTATGTTTTACCACAATAAAAAAGTGAAAAAAAAAAAAGTAAAAGCTAAGCAATGGCTCTGTTCTACGGAATATGTTAGCTTCCTGGGCTGGAGGAAAGTCCCAGGCTAAAGGGAAGGAGAGTGATGGCGATGTCCTTTGGTGTCTCAGCGTTTATTCCCGCTATGCTGCAGAAGAGCAGGTGTGTCCATGTGTGAAGGCTCTGGGTGCCCTGAGGCAGGAATCACTAGCACTGAGGGTGTTGGGTGCAGAGGTGGCTCATTCTAGTTGGAAACAGCATGTGCACAGAGGCGTGGAGCAGCACCACCCTCTCCTCACCCTCCCTGAAGCCACAGCCAGCAGAAAAGGAAGTCAACCCTAATATACTTGGGCCAGGACCGAGGCAACTGGATTCCAGTCCTGTCTGTCACCAACAAAATTTCACAATTTGAGCAAGTCACTTCTCTTGGAGCTTTGGTTTTTTCACTGGAAAATGAAGGCATTGGACCAGATTATTTTTAAAATTCCTTGGAACTCCAACACTCTATGAGTCTACGTAAACATAACAGGCCTCCGACAAACATTTGTTGAATGAGTAAATGGAAACATAAGTATTTGTGTTCTCTTGAGAGAATATTCAGGAAGGGTCGCTGGTTCTTCTTTAGGGCAGGGAGGAACTGGATAGCTCCGGGCATCGTCTCCTCTGTCAACAGGATGTCTGAGAGTGTCACCTTACCACAGGAAATCACGGAGCAAAATATGTGGTTCAAGTGTTCCAAACTGAGAGAAGTTCCATACTGAGAGAAGGATTCTTTTCCTTTAAGTAAGAATGTTCATCTTAGAATGAAAAGGAGTCAACAAAATATACGAAACTGGAATTAACAAAACATATGAACGGAGAAGAACTTAGAATCCAAAAAAGTTATGGCAAGTGAGGTGGAATTGGCTGGAATCGAGTAAAGAAGAGGGTATTTCCACAGTCAAGACAAATTCTCTATCCTGTGGTCTGTCCGGGCTCTGCAGCTATAGTCAAGCAGGCAGATATCTACAGGCATTGTGAAGTTGTCCTTATCAGATTTGAGGATAAATATTTAAATAAGAAGAAATAAATGTGTCTTCAGCTAAGAGAAAAGGGCCAGAGATACGATCTTCAAATCCCTTTGTTTTAATTTTGAAATAATTACAATTTTAAAATGATTTTAAAATGGGCGTATGAGATTATCTATAGATTCTTGAGATTTGGAAACCACTGAGTTCTTAGGAAGGAAGATGGTAGTTGCATTATAAATACTAATTTTTATTTTCTGGGATAATTCTACTTCTGAAAGAAAATTGAAATTAGGTATGGCATGTCAACTTTAAATGCTATCATACACACTAATATAATATACTATTTCAGATCGTGGAACTTTCTGACCTAGAAAATGCACAGTATGCAATCTCCTTATGCCGAGAAGTTTCTAAAGAAGTAATGCTACAAAGACAGGTACAGCTAGTCTCCATTCAGCATCACAGGGAAGAGAAGAGCCATTAAAATTCATTCACAGTATCTGAACCTTACATCTTTAAGCAGCAAAATGGTTTTCAAATTCTAATAACTCTGAGGGAAACATTTACACAATAGAGTACATACTTGCCTGTTTTTCTTAACTAGAATATTCAGAACATAATTTAACCTTTTTGTGTTGACTCACCATGAATCACCATTATGAATCAAAACCATAGAATTTTAGTACAAAAAGGTACCTTAGAGATCAGCCAGCTCCATTTCTTCATTTTCTAGGTGCACAAACGGAGGCGTGATAGGAGTTAAGTAGAAAGCAGGGACCTACTGCTAGTTTGAAGGGAGCTGGTCCAGAAGCCACTTCAATTCTTGGTCCAAGGCTGTGACCTCCATGCTCTGGGCCTCGTGCCTTCCAGACTGAGTAGGGTGGTGCTCTTAAGATGCTGTAAACGCTGCAAAGGCCAGTTGCCCCTTTGCAAAATGGGCTCAGACCCTTAATGCATTTGCACTTTAGCATCTGCTTTTTATGGTTTTTCTATCTTAGCTCTCACCTATTATTTGTAGTTCTGTGGGTGTGTGTGGAGTAAATGTGTTGTCTGCTTCTAAATGTAACCCTACTTTCTTCAGCTGGGGCTTCCGCTCTGCTGTAAAATATCAGAGGCAGGGGCCTCACACGGGTCTTTCTGCAATGAGCCCCAGGTCACTTTCCTGGGGATGGGGCCACTTCCTTTCCTCTTAGCGCTGTCTCCTGCACCTCCCCTTCCCTAACTGCTTATAGGATGAGTGGAAAAAGCCTTCTGTTCCCCCTTTCCTTCTTGGCCCAGCAGATGGGTATATAGGCCCTGTATTTGCTTGCTCAGGCTGCCATAATGAAGTACCACAGACTGGGTGGTGTAAACAACAGACATTTATTTTCTCCTGGAGGCTAGAAGTCTGAGTTCGAGGTGTCGGTGGAGTTGGCTTTTCCTTGGCTTGTAGACGGCCATCTTCTCCCAGTGTCTTCACATGGTTGTCCCTCTGTGGTCTGTGTGCTCATCTCCTCTTCTAATAAGGTCACCAATCATTGGATTAAGACCCACCTCAGTGACCTCATTTTAACTTAATTACCTCTTTAAAGGCCCTATCTCCAAATATAGTCACATTCTGAGGTCCTGGGGTTAGCACTTCAACACATGAGTTTTGAGGGGACACAATTCAGCCCATAACAGGCCCCTTTGACTTTTAAAGTTACCGTGAATCACTCTGGGGAAACAGACAGTTGTAATTGTTGCAGAACTGTATAAAATTCTTATAGTCAAGGTCCTCAAATAAGAGTTCCAGACTTACTTCTAAGACAGTAACTGGAATGAGGAATGATTGATAGACTCAGTCATTCCAGAAAGATTTATTCCCACATCATTCCAACAAAGGCAGTGATTGACACCACAAACTTGCACCACGGAGACTGTCTTCCAGGCCCTGTAGGGACAGAAGAAATAGGGAAGGACAGTTGGCTGCCTCTGGGCTGCAGAGCAGGGAGTACACAGAGAGGGCCAGAGGGGACAGTGCCCGGGCCATGCAGAAATGGTGACTCCAGAAGATGGGAAGCAGGGGGGGCTCCCCAGGGCTGGCAGTTATCATCAATGTAACCCCCTTTTAGTCCTGTGCCTTTCCCCTTCACTGATGAGGGGCTAAGAAAAGGCTACAGAAAAAACATCAGTCACCTGGGTGCTGGGGAGCAATTAAAAACCAACTGGGCATGAGATTCATTCTGGTAAGAACAGAAAGTTCTTTGTAGGTAAAGAGGACTCAGAATTTGGAATCTGGCCACCTGGAGTCTACTGAACGTTCAGTTCCCACAGCTGCTTCTCAAGTTTGGCCCTGAAACCCTGAGTGCCGTCACTCCATGTTTTACCTTCACACGGACCCTGGCGCTCAGCCTGCCTGCCTGCCTGTCCTCTTTAATGCCAGGGGAACTCTCTGTCCCTACGTGTTTCTCTACCTCCCAATCCGACTCCATGCCAGAACTGGTTGTGGAGAGAAACATGCATACACTCCTCCATCCAACATCTGTCCAACATCCATCCACTCCTCCATCCAACATCCATCTACTCCTCCACCCAACATCCATCCAACATCCATCCACTCCTCCACCCAACATCCATCCAACATCCATCCACTCCTCCACCCAACATCCATCCAACATCCATCCACTCCTCCACCCAACATCCATCTACTCCTCCACCCAACATCCATCCAACGTCCATCCACTCCTCCACCCAACATCCATCCAACATCCATCCACTCCTCCACCCAACATCCATCCAACATCCATCCACTCCTCCATCCAACATCCATCTGCTCCTCCACCCAACATCCATCCAACATCCATCCACTCCTCCACCCAACATCCATCCAACATCCATCCACTCCTCCACCCAACATCCATCCAACATCCATCCACTCCTCCACCCAACATCCATCTTCTCCTCCACCCAACATCCATCCAACATCCATCCACTCCTCCACCCAACATCCATCCAACATCCATCCTCTCCTCCACCCAACATCCATCCAACATCCATCCACTCCTCCACCCAACATCCATCCAACATCCATCCACTCCTCCACCCAACATCCATCCAACATCCATCCACTCCTCCACCCAACATCCATCCAACATCCATCCACTCCTCCACCCAACATCCATCTACTCCTCCACCCAACATCCATCCAACATCCATCCACTCCTCCATCCAACATCCATCCACTCCTCCATCCAACATCCATCCGCTCCTCCACCCAACATCCATCCAACATCCATCTACTCCTCCACCCAACATCCATCCAACATCCATCCACTCCTCCACCCAACATCCATCCAACATCCATCCACTCCTCCACCCAACATCCATCTACTCCTCCACCCAACATCCATCCAACATCCATCCACTCCTCCACCCAACATCCATCCAACATCCATCCACTCCTCCACCCAACATCCATCTATTCCATTTAACTCTGAACACAAGCAGGGCGCCAAGGGCCACCCTTCTTCCTTTAAAAACCTTTTATTTTATGAAGATGAATACCCGAGAGGCCTGAGGACCAAGTCTGTCTGAGGAAACTGAGGTCTAAAAAGTGCTCTCCGAGCTTGGTGTACATAACTCACTGGAATTTCAGACAATGAATTGGGTGACTATAACGGCTTCTCTGTGATTTCCTTCTCTCTCAGGTCCTGTAGAAGTGAAGTGTTTCTTGCTTAAGAAAGATGTTATTTAAAAAGAAAAAAGTCAGAGGGGGATGTGGGTGGAGAATCAATCGATACCTTTTTAGAAATCACACTAAGGAGAGATAACAAGTAAAACATGAATTCAGAAATCTAAATGACCTGTTACATAAGACTCTGGCCGTATATGGGTTAGAAGGAAGCTTTGCAATGCTAGAAAGATCTTTCAGTCCACATAAAAATGCCTTTTATGAGGACCTGTGAATTTGGATTTTTGCACCGGTCATTTTCTGGTAAATCGGCTCTTTCTCTCCACACCCAGGAACAAAGTTTCATCTGAGAATGAGACATTAAAAATGCTCTGGGGGAACAGGGAGGCCTATGCTGATTTTCCTAAATTAATTTTACTCTTATCTTGTAAATTTAATCTGTGTCAAGTCATCAGTTCTTGTTCTTCTTAAGGCCTGTCTCTGGCCAGAATCCCACTCAGAAGAAATAGAGTAATTGAAAGTAACTTAAGCCTTTACTGTCATATCTCTAAAGGGTACATTCATAACACACTGAAACCTTCCTTAAAATCCTCTTTCCTCATTCTCTTTGGCTCTCAAAATCTCACAAGCTCATGTGACAATTGCTTCCAACCCCTTTCTCTCTCCCCTGTCCCCGAGACTCTCTGACTCCGGCTGGCACGGGGGCTTGTCTCTCTCACTCTGCTTTCCTCCACTCTCTGCTTCCTACATCTATGATTTTCTCCCGTGAGAAGTTGCTCAGCCCTTGAGGTCAATCCAGTCCAGTTTGCCTTTCCAGTCATCTGTCCTAATCCTTGTACCCAACTGCTTCAACCAACAACATCCAAACTCCCCCATTAGTAGCTGCTCAGCCAAGAGGGAAGAACATTCCTAGGTGGTTCATTTTGTTTCTGTCCCTATCACATAACATCCTTCATCAACTCCTCATCCACAGTCTGAGAGGAGAAGGATAAAAGAAAAGCATTTAAAATCTTTTTTGAAATAATCTAATAGCTTTGTGCTTATCATTTTGGGAAAACCATTGTTGCTTTTAAATGTTGAAAATGTCTAATTCATAAAAAGGCATTTAATTGCCTTAAGAAAGTCAGCACATTTGTATGAAAAATAGAGAAAAAAAGGATAAAAAATTACTTCATTTTCATCACTTAGTATGATTACAGATACATTAGAAATCAGTTCCAACCAATCAGACTGTGCTTTTGTACTTCTGTGTACGGGAATTTGAAGGCATAAATAACAAAGAGAAAACCTCAAACAAAGGGCATGAAGGATGCAAATGTGAAGAGAAACAGAGCTTTTACTGATCACAGGCACTGGTCCTGGGGCAGGCTCTCCGGGTTCTATTCTCAGATGTATCTCTGATTCATTATTCTCTTTGACGCCAAGACCCTGGCTCTGACATCAGGGACATTTCCTCCATCTTCCTTGCAGGAACAGTGGATTGTGTTTGCCAAGAGCTTTGATTTTCTTGTCTAGCTCCACAGGACAGAGCAGGCAGTTTTCTGGAACTAGGGAGGAGAGAGTTTCTTATCTGTAGCTCCAGCAGGAAGACTGTGGAGACAGAAGAGGCCTACGTCTCCTGCCTGCTCTAACACTGGACAATATCCTGTAAATTGGAGAACCAACCGAATATCCTCTAAGCATCTTATCACAAACAATACTTCCATGAGCCAAGAATTATCATTGAGAGAACTCCTAGCAGCAGTTGCCTTTTAAGAATGATATAGAATAGATTGGAGAGGGGGGAGCCTGAGCTCAGAAAGTTCAGTTAGAAGCCTAATGATAGTGACAGCAAGAATGAGAAGGTGGTGAGAAATTCAAGAGACAGCACAGAAGTTGAAATGGGAGTATAAATAACCCATTAGAGGGAAAGGGAGAAATCGAAAGACATTGTGAAGATATGAAATGGTGGTACCATTAAAAGAAATTCAGAAATGAGAGGAAACTGCTTGGTTAAATATAGTGCTGAGTTCCGACAATGTGTTGAGTGCTGATGAAACACTATGGCCTGTGTGGAGCACTGGAGTGGAGCCAGACTCCCTGAGTGCAACACTCATGACCTCCCTCAGGAAGGGGTGGGAAGGGGACCATGCCTTAGACAAGGTGGACCAGGAATGTGAGAGGGTGCAGGAGCGAGGAATAGGAAAGTGTATATTCACTTGAACATGTTGGTAGAGGTGTGGTAGGCTCTTGTAGTTGTAAGGAAATAACACACCTTGGCTTATCTCAAGTGGTGGGGTTAATGCAGGGTTACTTGGTGAACTGAAGAAGAACCAGAAGCCATTTTCATCCAGCATGTTCCATACTGGGACCTACAGCTGTGTTGGTGAAGAACTGGAAAACTGACCCACTTCAGTTCAGGATTCAACAGGTCAATGACCTTCTTCTTCACTTGTCCTTCAGAGCCACCCTTCTGGGACAGGAGCTGACTGGAACACCTCTTTCAGTCACAGTTTGAGTCTGGCCACCTCATACATTGTTGGCTTCCCTGGGGTCCAGCCAAGATGAATTTGCCTTTGGCTTGAATACCTATCAGTGGTCCAGTCAGTCATATTGAGGGTACAGGCTGGCTTCCCTTGAAGCACGTGGTACAAGCCCTGGAACCTTTATGTCCCCAAAACAACCCATGGCCCTTTTTCTTGGAGCGGGGGGTGCTCTTTGAGTTTTACTGTCTGTGAGGACAGTATGAGAGACAGATTGGATATGTTGGCTGAGCATGAGGAGCCCCAGGAGAGAGAGATCAAAAGCCCAGAGAAAAGGGGAAGAAATAGAACAAGGTCCCAGAAGATGCAGGAAGGATTCAAAAGCACAGCTGGGGGAGGGGTTAGCCTTGTCAGAGAGAAAAAATAATTCTTTCCGAGATACAGGAACAAGTAGGACGGACTGAATCTACTTAAGGATGCAGGAGTCAACAAGAGGTAGAGCCAAATAACATTTATAACTAAAACAGACCTTGAGAATCCTCTGCACAGCTTTATATGTAGCTAGGACTCAAAAAGAACAAGAAGGTATTTCAAGTAAGAGGGAGGCCCCAGTTGGAGTTTCAGAGCATGAATTTGCAGTGGAAAAAATCTAACAAAACAGATAATTCTGGGATTGGGGGCCAAGATGGCAAAAAAGACTAGCAGTGGGGTGGAGGATGGGTGGGGTGGACAACATCTAGGACTGCTAGTTAGATGACCCATAGATCAAAAGCAAGGAACTATGAAGTTGGGGCATTAGAAACACCAGTGAGTGTTAACATTACTGAACGTGATTGGCTAGAGATGAAATCTTTGATTTGGGGTCTGATGGTGAGAAAGCACCTTGTGGTTCTGCAAATTCATGGTGGTACAGGAAAGACTCAGGCTTTGTGGTAGAACAGACGAAGTCTGAGTCCTGGATCTGTAATTGGCTGGTGACGGGGAGAGAACCACAGTTCCTGCTGAGGTTTCTCCAGGGCCCACCTTTGCTCTTCTCCACTCCCGAGAGTCATTTCACAACTTTTCCAATACTGTTATTTATGTATGATGGGGTGTGAAGAGTGGGGACTTGCTAGAGGCTGCAGCTGATTATGCCATCTCCCCACAGTAATTATAAAGTCATGGAGAGGGAAGGAAGATTAAGGCTCATCGCTTTGCCTCATGCCCCTTTGCCCTTGGGGAGAGGGCTTGACTGTCATCCTATCCTGATGACTCAGGGGTCACAGGAGCACCTCAGCTTCCTGGGCCGAGTCAACATCAGCCTGGCCCTGAGGTCATTAGAGCCTGAATCTGAGCCTTGCTCTCCAGGTCTGAGGTCTCCCCTCCCCCACCCCCACCCCCACAGGCTCTATTGCCGCTCTTCTCTCTTCTTCCTTTTGGGTTAACTTCATGAAGAAAGAAGCTTGGGCTTCTTCTAGTCTCGAGGAGGCCCGAGCCTTCCACAGCAGCCAGGAAGAGTTCCTGCAGCCCTTGGTCCTGTCAGGTCTAGCTGGCCAGCTGCATCTGTATGTCTGTTGTGTATGGCCTTCTGAGAAGTCCTTCTGACCCAAGATAAAGCAGGGAGGTTTGCTCCATCCTCTTTCTGATTTATGTTCAGAAAGAACTTTCTGACTTTCCTCTCTACTTTCCCCATTACTAAATACTCCTTCAAATGTCACTAAACACCTATCCCTCAGTGACCTGAGGCACCTGTAGTGTGAACATCATGGCCTGGCCCCAGACACTCACATCACTATTGTCTCCTCTGGGAGCCGAGTCTACAGAAGGGGCCCCCCTCCAGGTGCTGGGGTGTCTCCATGGTGCCCTACAGTACTTGGTCCCCTGAGGACATCCATTGTGGGGCCTCAGGGAACCTAGCTGGAACTGCTGGGTGGAGGTTGGGGCTCAGCTGCACACAATACATCTGCCATGGGGCTTCCTTCTTCTTGTTCTTTTTTTTTTTTTCACTGAGGAAGATTTGCTCTGAGCTAACATCTGTGCCAGTCCTCCTCTATTTATACGTGGGTCGCCACCACAGCATGGCTGCCAATGAGTGGTGTAGGTCCGCACCCGGGAACTGAACCTGGGCCACCGAAGTGGAGTGTGCCGAACTTAACTGCTAGGCCATGGAGCCGACCCCAGGAGCTTCCTTCTTTTTTTTTTTTTGGTGAGGAAGATCAGCCCTGAGCTAACATCCATGCTAATCCTCCTTTTTTTGCTGAGGAAGACTGGCTCTGAGCTAACATCTATTGCCAATCCTCCTCCTTTTTTTTTTTTCTCCCCCCCCAAAGCCCCACTAGATAGTCGTATGTCATAGTTGCACATCCTTCTAGCTGCTGTATGTGGGACGTGGCCTCAGCATGGCCGGAGAAGCAGTGCGTCGGTGTGCCCCGGGGATCCGAACCCGGGCCGCTAGTAGCAGAGCTCGTGCACTTAATCACTAAGCCTCGGGGCCAGCTCCCGGGCTTCCTTCTTTATAGTTGGAATTTGTGGGTATGGATGGCATGGGCTGCCAAGATTTCGTCACCAAAGATTTCCAGTCTTCATCTAGTATTTCAAATCATTTGAGTGACTTCTGACCCTGTTTTTTAAATCTAATCTTCCCCTCTCTTCCCTTTAATGAGAAACAGTATTTGATCTAGATAATAAGTAAGCTCCTTGAGGTCAAAGATGACAAATTTTCCTTTAACTTTGTATTGTGAAAAATTTTAAAACTATAGGAAAGGTGCAAAATAGATACAATGAACACTCTTATGTTCTTCACTTAGATTTACCACTTGTTACTATTTTGCAACATTTGGTCTCTCTCTTTATAGAGATACATATGTACACATAATATATATTACACAATATATATGCACTATATATATGTGCATATATATAGTATATGTATGTATAGATATGTATGTATAGATAGATATGTATGTATAGATACATACATATATAGTATCTACATATACACATACACATACACACACACACATTTTGCTAAACTATTTTATAGTTATATACATCACGACACTTTACCTCTAAATGTATATTTCTTAAGAGCAACGACCTTCTTCTACATAGTTACAATATAATGATAATCTTTGGGAATTTAACATTGTTTCAACGTCATGATCGAATACAATGTCCTCCATAGCTCTTTTTTTCAGATATGATGTAATTTTCAACCTTGAATCTGTTCTTTTACTCCTCCCTGCTTAGCCAGGTTAATTCAAGATCTAGCACAAAGTGACACACACAACAGTCCTTAAATATTAGTTGAATGAATGAAGGGATGGATGAATGAATGAAAAATCCCTTTTGATGTGTCTTCAGGCTTGAAAAGGCCTGTGACTGTAGTTCATGAACTCCGCGTGGGACTTACACGACCTTCAACCTCTTCTCATTGATCTTGTCAGAAACCTTACACCCGACAGGATATATATATACATGTATATTGCAACTGTGGCTTTTTGTCACTGCTTAGGTGATATTTAAGTTACCAGTGGTTAGGGGAATGGTCAGGAACTCAGCAAATCAGTTCGAAGTGAAACATATCAGAATTACTGTTAATCGTGCCTCACATATCTTCCAAGCACCCCGGCTCCAACTCCACTTTAAACAACTGAGAATAGAAACCAGTGTTACAAAAAAATAAAGCAGGAGGAGGCTGGAGCTCTGCATTGTAGGATTTCGCCTCCAACAACAAGGAAGGGCACCGCTTCTGCTGTGATCACATTCATTGGGTCAGCGGTGATCCGTCACAAAGAGGTTTTTGTGGAAATTGATAGCAAATTCATTGCCACAGGGCCACCTCGTTCACTAAGGCAGATCTTGCCCCCGCATATTTGAGAGGAAAATTTCCTCTCATATTTGGTATCGAATAGCCCCAGCAGAAAAATCTGACTTAAAGAGTGTCATTGAAATGAGAGGCATGGGGCTGGACCCACAGCAGGCACTTACAGCTCTGGTTGTCCCCTCTCTTTCTAGCATCTCTAGCAGTGGTACCCTAACTATGGTAGTAGGGCACTTAAAAAGTTAGGCCGTAGAAGAAATATATTTCATAATCATGACCCCTTTTTATTAGAAGTTAAGATAGTTGAGTTTCGGTCTCTTTCTCCATTCTGACGATTCATTATATTCCTTGTTTTCTTCAACATTTCCTATACATCCTTTCAGGACTTTATGCATCCCAAGTTCTAGTATAAATATCTCAGCAGCGAATTATTGTAAAATAAGTTCAATGGGTGCATCAAAGCAATTATCCTAAAGGGTTCCACAAAACAATACTAGTTTAGTTCTAATTGCATAGAGACTTGAAATGAATAGCACCACACTTTGAAAACAAAAACTTAGGAAGAATTTTCTGTTTTTCATTTTGGCCTCCTCGTCTCCTAACCAATTTGCTTGAAAAACTGAAATTTGACTCTTGAGGTTGGAGGGTGGGTTTTTTAATCCTTCCCCAACTCCCAATACTCGTTCCACCCCACACCCAATTTCCCAATTCTTTGTGTTCTATCAAGCCCTGCCCCTGTGACACGTCTGCGTCCCGATGAAAGGCTCACTGTTTCACATCTGGACCAATCTTGGTGCACGGCTGAGGGACCCAGTCCCTGTGGTCTATTCTAGGAACAAGCCAGGACATTCTATTCTATTCTATAGGTCTATTCTAGGACAATCACCCATTGTCAAGGCAGGGGCTGCTTTCTTTTCCAGAAAAACATGTTCCAGAGGACATCTGATGTGAAGCGATCACTATTCATTGCATCAGGGGGAAGTAATCTGGCAGCTTTGGGCAGGTGTACTGTGATGTGCACCAAATTCTATTTGTTTTGAAAACTATAGTTTTTCTTCACTGTGTGTTTTCTTTATCCCTATGAATCCTTTCGACAGCTTCTGTTAGTATAAATTCATAGCATTTCCTCCTGCACAATGGTCCTTCAAATATTACTCAAAATAGCAGGAGGGGGGCATAAAAAAACCTCAAATAGTTGTATTTTGTTATAGTAGAGATTAATTTCCTACAGGATAGAAAAGACACAGATGACAAGAATATTAGTATTTATTGTTTAGGTGCCAGGGTTATGGTTAAAATAGTGAAATTTAGGGACATGTTTTGGTTATTTTATAAGCTGCATTACTCTAACCTACGTCTTTTAAACCCACCGATAGATTTCTTACAGGAAGTGATAAAACATTAGTTAGAACAATCACAATATTGGATAAATAAAATAGTGACCAATAAAACTGCCAACTACTTGGATGAAAAGAGTATTGTACTAGTCCCACTGTGAAGGGACAATAGCAAGCTTGGCTAAGAACAAGGGAAGTGAAATTGTTGACAAAATCAGTTGGTATATTTATGAAACATAGTCTTCAATCTCATTTCACTTAGGCCCCGATGTCTTCCAATGATGCCACGTGTTAGCTTTAGTGCACCCATGGGGAGGCAGAATGTTTGATTCTGATATATTTTTAAGGTCTGAATTAGAGGTAAATTACTGAACCTTGATTACCTGGGTCAGTAAATAATCCTGCAGCACCAACTGTTCTCCACCTGGTGTGACGCACTCATTTGACGCTAAGGATGTGGGTGAAAAACATCCCTGTGTTGATGATCCCTGCCCCTGGACAAAGTGCTGTACAGAGAGGAGGTTAAGGAAGCTCAGGCTCGAAGGAAGCAAGGGAGGCCACTTCCTAGCTGGGTGACCTTGAGCAAGTCAAATTCTTTAAGGGTCCCTTTCTTCCTGGGTCAGACGAAGTCAACTCTTTCAGAGGGCTGAAGAGAGAAAGCTAAATGAAGATTGTGTGTACGAATTTCTTAGGACAGTGCCTGGCACATGAGTACTTGAAAAATGATTGTTCTTAGTGTTATTAACTCTAACCACATGTTGATGTTGTTGTTTTTTAAACGGGAGATACACTCACAAAGGTATGTTTAGATCTTTCCATTAAAATATATATATAAACACACGCAAAGGAAGGTCTCAATGCCTTCTTCCTCAAAGTTAAGCAAAGACATATTTCCTCGTTCTGTTATCCCTGTGTAGTTTGGGAACCGGGTCTTACAGCCCATGCATTTTATTCTATTTCTGGCCTAAGTTAGAATGAGGTCCAAGATTGGAAGGAGGAAGACTTAAGGTATATAGGTATTTATTTTCATATTCAGGGAAAAATCTATTTCATTTACGCATGCATTCATTCAAGGCACATTTATTAAACTCCTGGTAGGTGATAAATACGAACATACTTATTAATAGTATATTTTTAACTAATTTTTATATTTTAAACTAATCAGATAATTTTTTTTCTCAGAAAGGTATTTCCAATCAAGGGATTTTCTTTTAATGTTGATTCACCTCTTACAAATTTCCATGATACCTTCCTGCTGGAACAATCTGCCTCATATCTGAAAGCAAGGTCTATGTTGCTGCACTAATTTTACATCAAGTCAAAGTTATAGAATACCCAATGTTTGTGAACATCCTTAAAAGGATTACATGGTGGAAAATTTTATGCTGGCACTCATTCCATTTGTGAGCAATCATCTTTTTTAAAGTGGAAAATTCTAGAATGTCTTACTTTTGACCTTGGATTCTGTGAATTTGTGCATCTTGTCTTCCACCATTGGCCTTGTCCTCTTTGGACTATGGGCTGCAATGTGCTCTCTTTGCATCCTTGGCATCTGCAAATTGTCTGGCAGACAGCAGGTTGAAGTAAAGTCAATCAAGAAAATAAGAAAGAAGAAAAATAATAATAAAGGAGCAGAGAGATGGAGTAACGAGAGGAGGAGAGAAAGAAAGGGGGGTGAGAATTCTACCTCTGTGGTTGGCTGTTATAACAATCTGTTATATTAGAAAAAATACAGAATGTAGCATATGTGGAGGAGATTTCTCCTTTTCATCAATTCCAGAAAGAGAAGAAGTCAAAAGAAACAGCTTAGAGACTCTCAACACAGAAGGGGGATGAGGTGAACTGGAATAGTGTCCAGAAAGAAGACCAATTTTTTGGTCTTCTTCCAAGGAGGCAGCAAAGGGTGACATTGTCTGCCCAGAAATAGGACAATTGAGACAAGGTGGCTCACACCTGGTTAAATTCCCAGTGCAGAGAATATGGCAAATATCAGGGTATCATTAAAGTTACTCTTAACAATTCCTTAGAAAGAGATGACCATTTTGGAGACCAATATATTTCTCAGTAAATGCAATATAATCAATTTTTCTTCCAGGGCTGACACAAGTGGCTGTTTCTCAGGCTGAGGACCAGCTGATGTAGCTGATTTGTGTTTTTAGGGATGTGTTGTATAAAAATAATATGATAGAATCACACTCATGGAGGCTGGAAATAAGAGCACGTGAAGGAATGTCAGATTCCCAGCTCCTGTCTCAAGCTGGCTCCCGTGCACACCTACGCTTTCGGAGCACAAGGGCAGGCAGAATTGCCTGCACTGTTTTTTTTTTTTTGTCTTTTCTTCTTGTGTTTCTTAGCCAAGTGTAAATAGTTGATTTTGCATTGGTTCAAATCACAAACAATGAAGCTCTGCTGTACGAATCATCTGATTACCCATGAAAATAATCCAGTAAACTAAGTTTGGACTTACATTCAAAGAAGAACACTTGCTTACTCCAGCACATTGGGGTTTTATTTCAACATTTCAAATGGAATGGAACGCACAGCTCTTTGAGAAGGGGTATTGACAATAGGAAATTAAATTCTGTAGGTATTCGCCAAGTATGCAAAATGTGATGTACTTTTAAATAATAGAAACTGTAATCCAGTTGGAATTGTGAAAATAATGTAGGGAAAAAGGTCATGTGCATAAATTTTGTACTTGAGACATCATTTTGTACCTGAGAACGTGATTTGCTGTAGAAATACTCAAGTATCTGACAGCACATTTTTAATTACACAAGTAATGCACACAGTCCTTTTCTCATTTGCAGAAAATCTTAACAGCAATTAGAAACTTCCCAAATGAGCTGTGATGAGGTTGAGAAACTAGGAACTTTGGTGGGGAAAGCTGAAATCCAGATTTGGTTATTTTGCTTCCGAGCAATTGAGCTTTTATTTTAAGCGAATTCGAGCATTCTTGACAGGTACTAGAAGGGAATCTGTGGCTACTCAAGTACAGTCCCTGTTTATCCACAGGCAAAGCACAGCCTGTGGAGTTCAAGATTTTCCTGAATCGCCTTAATTGTATGTTTTGCCTCTGCTCTGAGGCCATCTCTCCTGCGGCTAAAAGCGCCGTTTACAATTCACGACCAGAATAACCTGGGCCTTTCTCCAAAAATGGTCACGCCAGAGCACATCTTCCCATAGGAATAACACTGCCGTTACCAGGTAATTTCAGCCAGAGGAGAAAACAGTCTGCAGCCAATGAGTTTAGGCAAAAAGCTCTCCTGGTATAGACACATGGGGAATTTGAAAGGAAGATTTGCCAATGAAATAACATTATCTAAACGTACAATACTGTGGAAACATGGTGGAGCAGTGGTTCTCGGTGGGGAGTGACTTTGCCCCCCAGGAGACATTTGGCAACATCTGGAGACATTTTCTTTTTTTTCTGCTGAGGAAGATTTGCCCTGAGCTAACATCCGCCACCAATCTTCCTCTTTTTTTGCTTGAGGAAGATTAGCTCCGAGCTAAGGTCTCTGCCAATCTTCCTCCATTTTGTATGTGGGATGCCACCACAGCATGGCTGACGAGTGGTGTCGGTCCGGCCTGAGATCTGATCCCATGAACCCGGGCCGTTGAACAGAGTGTGCCAGACTTAACCACTACACCAGGGGGCTGGCACCTGGAGATGTTTTTGATTGTTACAACTTGGGAGGGGGGGCAGTGCTACTGGCATCTACTGGGTAGCAGCCAGGGATGTTGGTAAACATCCTGCAGTGCACATGACAGTCACCACAACAAAGAATGATACAGCCCCAAATGTCAACAGTGCTGAGGTTGAGAAACCCTGTGCCAGAGAAAGCAAAATAAGCTTCAATTCACAGGACCCATGTGCCAACAAGGAGTTTGCATGGGTGTTTAAACATAATCGATTTGTGAGTTGGCAAGGGCATTAAAGAGCCATTCCTGCCATGAGTTCATGCCACTCTCACCTGAATCTGGGGAGTGAGTGAGAAAGGGGGATTATCCCTTCTGAAGCACCCGCTGTGCCAGGCACCCGAGATTTTTCCAAGAGAAATCTATAGTGGTGGCCAGACAGGTGGAGCCCTCTCACTGCCGACTCAGGCAGGACCATGTCTACGGCCCCAGTCCTTTGAGCAGATCCACGCATGGGAGCAAAAGGAGCAGGATTAAGACAGGAGCTCTTCTCTCTGTCATCTTGTGCTTCCAGAACATACTGATCAGGTGTGCCATGCATTCCATTTGTTCTAAGACCATGGAACATACTTCTTTTCACAACTTCCTTGAATATTTACAAAATCTAGTTGTATTTTCATAACACATTAAGAGAGATGTGGCGGTTATCAGTGTTCCCATTTTATAGATGAAAAAACTGGGGCACAAAGGGGTTAAATTACCTGAATAAATTAAGACTCTGGCAAAAATCAGTCATAACTACTGCTACTACTAACAACAATAACGATTTGTTTAGCACTTACTATGCGCAGACATTGTGCTCGATACTGCGTATATGTGTTCTCATTTTATCCCTCCACAGTCCCCACAGACAGATACCTCCACCACCCTCGTCCAGTTTCAGTTGGGGAACTGAGGCTCAGAGAGGTTACAGGTTCACATCTGGGGAAGGCAAACCTGGGATGGGAGCCAATCCCAGATACTTCCCAGTACTGCCTCCCTCGAACACAAATACAGAATTCTGAGACCTGTAACCAGGAAGGTTCTATTAAACACAATGAAGAGTGTTTTTATTCAAATGGGATTAAACACTTAAATCATGGACATTGTATGATCTCCATTAATATTTTTTCAAAACTTACTTTCTCATTCATTTTTCTCAGTGGTAGAGATATATAGGATCCAGATAAGGCCACTAAATCCAATTCCTTCAGTCTCTCACTCACTCACGGAACATTAAGCGCCTACTGGGTGGGGAGTGGTAAACGAGATTATTATTCACTACAGTCAAGATGTGGAAGCAAACCAACTGCCCATCAACGGATGAAGGGGTAAAGAAGATGTGGTATATATACACAATGGAATACTACTCAGCCATAAAACAGGACAAAATTGTGCCATTTGCGATAACATGGATAGACCTTGAGGGCATTACGCTAACTGAAATAAGTCAGAGTCAGAGAAAGACAAATACCACATGATTTCACTCATATGTGGAAGATAAACAAACACGTAGATAAGGAGAACAGATTGGTGGTTACCAGAGGAGAAGGTGTAGGGGGAAGAGGTAAAAGGGCACATATGTATGCTGAAGGATAAAAACTAGACTACTGGTGGAGAACATGATGCGGTCTACCCAGAAACTGAAATATGACAATGTACACCTGAAACTTCCACGATGTTATAGGCCAATATTGATACTGAACCTCTTAATCTTAAGTTCGTGTGCCTGATGCACAAAGGGCCAAACACTGAGACATCAGTGCTCAGAGATGGAGGCAGATTTATTCGAATTGGCCAAAATGAGTAAGTGAAAGCCTGCGTTCGCTCAAATCCACCTCCCCAAGAACAGAAGGCAGGGGGTTTTATGGAGCTAAGGGGCTTGGCAGGAGGAGCTTCGGGGAAACACGAAGGGGTCACTCCCACTAAGCCCCTGGGCAATCTGACTTCTGGGCTTCAATGGCTGCTGAGGGCCGGCCATTGGGTGACGGCAACCTCCCTGAAGGCATTCTCTTTCTCCTGCAAGAAAGCTCACAGATCCTCTGGAAAACAAGCTCAGAAATCCTCGAGACTCCTGAGTCACCCCTCAAGTTAAAAACAGGAAAACAGCAAATTGGTTTAATATCTACAGTACTCCTCAGGTACCCGGCTTCAGTATGACCTCAATAAAATCATTAAAAAAATACTTACTAGATGAATGAATGAATAAACCTTCCCAGTCAACCTGAAAAAAAAGATTACTAGCTCTTCGCGTGTGTCTTCAGTGCGGTCACAGCCTAGTGTGGGAGGTGAAGAGCCATATTGTAAGGCAGAATATGGTGGGATTCAGAAGAGAGCTGTAAAGTGCTGTGGAATTTCAGAGACAGGGAAGAAACAAAGCTGGCTGAGTTTCAATGGGGCCAATCTACGGCAGCCTATAGTGTGTGGAAGTATTCGAAGGAGATGTACGTGGAAAGGGAGCTTCAGATGGATCTCAGAGAACCTGGATACAGCGTGGTGGAGTGCAGCTCATAGTCAGTAATGAGCGAGGTGCTGTCATGGCCTCCTCACCTGTCTGGTCTCTGTCAGTGGCGTCTAGGCTCATAACTCAGGGGCCATCTTTGTTACTCATGTCTATTTGGTTACCAAGGTCTGCCGTTTCTTTTTCCAAATGGCTTCCACTTAGGACAGGCTGGGGTAAATTACTTATCTGTGTGGAATCATTTCTCCTCATCTCTAACGTGGGAGTAATAACAATGGTGTGTACACGATTGTTGTGAGGATTCAACTTAGACAAAGGACCCGGACATTGATGGTGTGACCTCTGCTCTGCTCCCTGAGGCCCCTCTTTACTTTCTCTCCATCCTCTTGCTTCCCTTCATTAGGCACTTAATGTCACACCAGACAACCTCAGTGCCCTTCTGGTGTGTTCCTTCTCTGCTAATCTCTCCTCTTTCCAAACATTTCTGCCACTGCTCTTCAGTATGAAACCCCTCTTTCATCCAGGGAGTTTAAGTAAGTGAGATTGTTGAACTAGAAATAATTTAACTCAATTACTTATGAACTCATTGTTTTCTAACAAATTAAAAGTGATTTTTAAAACCTATTTCCTTGATCTTAAAGTCCCGAATCAAGTGTTTTTTCCCACATTTGGGGAAGACTTTTTGCTGTTTGCATCCATCCGTTCATTTATATCCATGCGGGCAGAATAGTGATGTTGCCTTAAATAGGGATAATTATAGTAAAAAACTCCAGCCACTCAAATTATAGGACATTAAAAAATATATCTAGATGATGTGTTTTCTTCTCAAACAGTTAGTTAAAGTCAAGGTATATTTATTGAGTGCCTCATGGGGAAAGACATGGTGTTCTGGTAACAGTGTGGGTGTCCTCAGCTTTTACCCTGAATACCAACTGATTGCAGGACAGAGTGTTAGGAGATGCAAGATTTCCATTTTTTTGAATGTGTATTGTTAATTGTTAGGAAATTGTTTTGAAGGTAATGGTTTAGGCACTGAAAAACTGAAAATGGCTTCAATTTCTAGCAGGAAGCCAGGATCACTTGGTCTTTCCACATACTTGATGAATAGTCATCCCTGAGACTAGAAATGTATATAAAATGCAGTTAATCGATTTGCTATTCATTCTTCCTCACGGGAACATCTGTTTAGTGTTTACCACCCACACGGATGTTCTGTGGAACTGAACTAAAACTTGGATCCAAAGGCCTGCTCCATGCTTTCTCTCTCCTGGGTGTGGAGGAAGGCGTGCGCAAGCAGAGGGGAGAGGGCTGCCCACTTCCTGTCAGGATTCAGCCCCATCTTTGCTCTAAGATGCAGGCCCCATTCTCTGGCTTCCCATGAAATTTTCCACTAGGTCACCATCTGTCGCAGTCTATCAGCATGGCCCCTTGCCTCACGTGGAGCGTTCTCTGGGCGGGTGTAGCTGCCGGCACTGTCTCTGCTGTAGTGGGCAGCCCTGGCTTGGGCCCCAGGGTTGGTTTCATTGCAAAGACACACTACTTTTCCTAGAAGGAGGCAAGATGAGCAGGGCAAAGTAGAGAGGTTTGAATCCTCCTGGCCAGCCTTCTTGCTTGAGGCTAGTCCTCCTTGTGTGAATCATGTCTTCTCTCTTCTAGAACATTTGATCACAACACTGTATTTTCAACTTCTCCCTATGTACTGGCTCCTGCTCTGCAGTCAATTTTTTCTTAAAACAAACATCTTACCTTCACCTTTATCTCTGCCCCTACCACCAAGTCCGTCAAAACATCAAGGTCATGTTTGCTCTATCTACTTCTCCATCTTCCAATTATTCTTTTTTGGTAACAGCTTCATTGACATATAATTCCCATAGCATACAATTCACCCATCAAAGTGTATAATTCAATGGCTTTTGGTATATACATAAAGTTGTGCAGCTATTGCCAAAACCAACTTTAGAACATTTCCATCACCCCAAAAAGAAATCCTGTACCCACTAGCAGTGGCTCTCCATTCCCTCCCTCCACCCCCACCTCCAGCCCTAGGCAATCACTAATCTGCTTTCTGTCCCTATGGATTTGCCTATTATGGGCATTTCATATAAATGGAGTCATACAATATGTGGTCCTTTGTGTCTGCCCTCTTTCACTTAGCATCATGTTCTCAAGGTTCATCCATGCTGTAACACGTATCAGTACTTTATTCCTTTATATGGACAAATAATCCTCCATTGTATGGACATACCACATTTAGTTTATCTGTTCATCAGTTGATGGACATTGGCTTGTTTCTATCTTTTTACTCTTATGCATAAAGCTGCTCTGAACAGTCGTGTACAAGATTTTTTCTGGATATGTTTTATTTCTCTGGAGTGGGGTTGATCACCTTCCCCTGAGGCATGTGGCTGAATAGGGAAGGGGTCGATAACTGAACAAAATCAAGCTCTGGCAGGTTAAGGATGCTGGATGAATAACCAATAGTGGTCACTAAAATGTTTTTTTCTATTTTTAACAAGGATTAAATTTGATGAGCACCTATAGGTTTCACCAATGAGTCATTTTCTTTACCTTCGATTTGGTTTATAAGGGTCTGTTGTTCAATAAGAATGGATATTTACTTTTACCATGTGTCTTTTTGCCATAAAATAGGATTATTTTGTGTTATAAATTTTGCTATATTATGAAACACTATATTTATAGATTTCCCGATATTAACATGTCATTACATTAATGGGATTAAAAGTTACTTGGTTGTAGTGGGCAATTATGCTATTGAAACTGTCTTTATGGTTCTTTATTTAAAATGCCCACATCTAAGTTATAATACATATGTAGGGATTCAGCTCTGTGGACCATATGCAAATAATTTAGCTCATGCGCATATAATAGGATAAATCACTAATAGGTACAACTAATGAGTATAAATGCACAGATGGAACAAGGGAGCTGAGAAAGGAAACTCAGCATTTGGAGGAAGTTTTGTGGCCTGAAAGTCAGTATAGAATTGTCCAGTTAAAGAGGTCCCCAGGGAGCCCTCAGGTGCCATTATCTGGTCCACACGGCTACCCTCCATACCTCCAACTGGGTGTGGGAGGCCCTGGTGACAGTCAACTCACTAATCAGACTCATTTGGACAAATTCAAGCCAACAGAGGGATGTTCAACTTTAACAGAACGCCTTGAACACCCTTGAACACAGTCAACTTCTCTACATTTAGGCTCTACCCATGTGGGCATCATAGCATGGCCATGCTCTCCACGTGAACCCCACTAAAACCTCCAACACATATTCACAAATGAGGCTGGCCTATAGATTTCTGCTGGCTTTCTCTTTTTTAAGTAATGACTTTGTTATTTCCATGAAAATGTTGCCTCCTTGTTATAAAAAACTCAAATACTAAAGAAAAGCACAAAGAAGAAAAGAAAAATCACCCCAAATCTCACCACCCCCAAAAAGCCAGTGTTGCTTTTGGGAAGCATCATTCCAGACATTAGTCTCTGCCAAGCATACAGATGGAAGGATCAATGGATGGTGGGTATAGACACAAATAAGCATGATTTCATTTTATTAAAAGGGAATCATATTAGACATGCTTTCTTTTCTTATTAAATATTAATTTTTCATTTCATGGGAAGTTAGAAGAAAAGAAAATGAAGTGAAACTGAATGGACTGCTACATTTATATAAATATTTCTTCAGAAGATATATTTGCCCAAAAGTTGCTTCTAATGATAAGAAACGACAATAACCACTGAGATGTCAAGATTGTATTCCTTTGGCCACATTTTTAAATGTGGCCAAATTAGAAAATCTGGATTCAGTTAACAATCAGGATTGACTGCCTGCTCTGAAAAACCAGGTGAGAAGCACCTCATACCTCTTCCGATCTCCCTTCCCCCACCTCCCAATTTTCTCCTTTTGTAAACATAATTCCCCTGGGGGTTGGTTGTTTGCTTTTTCTTAATTCTTCCTTTGAATTCATCCAATGGGAACCAATGCTCACCAAGAGGCCTTCAGTGATGGCTTCTCCCTCACCACTTAAACGGCACATTCGCTTCTGATCAGATCACTGATTTGGAAGGAGAGTGTTTAATCATCCAAAATATTGCTCAACAGGGCCGGCCCCGTGGCTTGGCAGTTGAGTGGGCGCGCTCTTCTGCTGGCGGCCCAGGGTTCGGATCCCGGGCGCGCACCGAGGCACCTCTTCTCCGGCCACACTGAGGCCGCGTCCCATATACAGCAACTAGAAGGATGTGCAGCTATGACGTACAACTATCTACTGGGGCTTTGGGGCGGGGGGGAATAAATAAATAAATAAAATCTTTAAAATATTGCTCAACAAACAAATTAGAGATGCATTTCTAATCTTATACAAACAGGTAAACATAACTTAGATTCTCTTCAGTCACTTCTTTACTATTTTAAGGGATCATCTAAAATTATTATTTTGAAGAGTCTATTTATTAAAAATGACTTATTGGTAACACAGAGAGCTACATGAAACTCATTTCTAGGCTGTCTCTCCTGAGATTCCACTGGAGGTTCCCCAGCATGTCAGATTCAACAAAGGTGCACAGGGAGCCGCTTCTGTCCCGCTACCATGGCCCACATGCAGAAGTGGCTCTGCTCCTGTATTCTCTCTCCCGGCCCAAGGGACGCCAGCCCCACAGCCATCCAGGAAAACCTCAGGTTCATCTTTGATTTCTCTCTCTCATTCATTTGTTACATCTGATTATCAAATTCCATCCTTTAAAAAATTTTTAAACCTTTTATTTTGGAATAATTTTAGATTCGCAGAAAAGTTGCAAAGACATAGAGAGGATTCCTCTATATTTACCCAGCTTCCTCTAATTTTAGCATCTTTTATAATCATGGCACACGTATCCAAACTAAGAAATTAACATTGGTACAATACTGTTAACTGAACTATGAACTTTATTCAGATTTCATTATTTTCCCACTCATATCCTACTTCTGCTCCTGGATCCATTTAGGCGTAGATTTCAAGGCCTAAATATATATTGAATACTTCCTCTTCATAGTCTCTACTTCCCTTAGTGCGGGCTCTAAGCTCCTCTCAACTCCACTCTGGGGAAAGCCTTTAAAACGGTCTCCTTTCTCCAGTTCCACTCTCCTTTCAACCATTCTCTATGAAATCACCTTTCTAAAATGTAGATTTGATAGAGCCCCTTCCAGTCTTAAATTTCCTCAATGGTTTCCCATCATCCACGAGATGGAGTCGAAACTTTCTAGCACGCCTACATCTGGATCTGTTCCATATCTGCTTCTCCCACCTCATCTCCCTTAATTTTTCCCAATCTAAGACCCACTGCAGGAAGGTGACTGTGTTCTCTGATGCCACTGGGCTCACAACCTCCTCTCCCCAACATTGGCCACTTACACTCTCTCATTGATTCTTTTTCAACCTGCCGCTGGGAAGTAACCCCCCACCAAATCTTGACCTAGTACAACCTCTTAGAGCTTTGATCAAACTGCTTTGTAGTCACGAATCTGTCTCTTCTGCTAGTTGGTCAGAATCTTGAGCAGAGGAACCTTGTCTTTATTTTGTAGCCCTGACACTCAACATATTCAGTGCCTGATAATTATTCATTGACTAAATAGTACAAGCTTGAAAAAAATTAGTGTTTTTCCCCTTAATGTGACTTCATATTTGAATCTATAAGAAGTTTTTCAGTTACTATGATAGGAGTTGGTAAACTATGGCCAGTGGGCCAATTCTGGTCCACCGCCTGTATTTGTTAACGTTTTAGTGGAACACAACCATACACTTCTATCTATATATTGTCTATGTGGCTTTCACTCTGCAAAGGGAGAGCTGTTTGCGACAGAGACTTACGGCCTGCAAAGCCTAAAATGTTTGCTATGTAGCCCTTTACAGAAGGTTTGCTGACCCCTGGAATGGGCTATAGTTTCCAGGGTTCATTAATCCCCTTGGCCTCTAGGCTTTGCTGAGTTAATAATGCTATTACTAGAGCACCTATTTGGACCGGCATGGTTCCATTGCACGGTCATGGCCAACTCTATAATTGTAATTTCCATAACTGTTTTCTTTTCCATCAGTGTTGCAATCAGGGCCAGGAATAAATAAACATGGGCCAGCAATTCAAATGGTTTGCTGTACCTAGAAGTAAGTCTGGGACTCATAAGACCTTATTTTTGTTCCTGATAACTCACTCTGTCACAGGCAACCTTGACGAACTGCTAAGCAAATAGCACTCTCCTAATGGGTTGGATGAGAAGGCACAGACATGTGCCTCTGACATGATTGGATGATGCTGTTGGTACTGGATCACTAACAGTTATCAACTGCCAGGCACAGGCTAGGTGCTTCTTGATGTTAGGAGAATCAAGGTAAAAATGGGCTGTTATCAAAGTTACTTGATCACAAATGATACTGAGATCAGGCACGTTCTCTGAATCCTATCTCGTGCCTTATTCCTCCTTCCCAGAGTCCTTGTTGAAAACATGAGAAACTGAAAAATGCTTTTGTATTTATGTTTTTTTATTGTTTAAATTATGCTGCACTGGGCTTGTTTGTTCAAATAACTTCAGAAGAAACCTCAGTCAGAGAAAGAAAAAACTGTCAGGACACTGGGCTAAATCACCTAGGAGACCCACTTTAACTTTGGTTTGGGCTAAAATTGTCTGGGCAACCAAGACAAGATGAATGAATAAACCCGGTGATGGAAAACCTTCACCTAGAGCACAAAGCAAGAAAGACAAGAGAATGAAATTAAATAGTAGTGCCTTCTCAGTTACACCCAAATGAAGAGGAACGGCAGTTTTTCTAAATAATAGTTTATGCAAAGGTGTTCGTGACACGACTCCCAAGGGTTTAACTGCCTCGTACAATTCCACAGCTTCTACAATTCCAGAGCTTAGGTGATTTTGCAAAGATTTCAGAGGGGTAGGCAAGGAGCGGGGAAGAGGAAGTGAGCTCCTTAGCTGGTTGTTCTCTATTCATACATTGAATCAATAAATGCAGCAATGAACTACCCTCATGGTACTAACATTCTAGTAGGAGAGACAGGCAGAAACCCGATAAATAAGTAAAATGCATAATATGTTCAGATACGAGTGAGTGCTATGGAGAAAAATCAAGCGAGGATGGGGGATAGAGAGTGCGGAGATGGGCTGGCCAGGGAAGGTTTCATTGACAAGGGGACCACTGATGAGGGCCTGCAGGAAGGGAAGGAGCAGGCCGACGTGAGGGAAAGATCATGCCAAACTCAGAGACCATCTGGAGGTCATTGCAGGGAAACAGGCTGCAGAGAGTGGTGACTCAACCATGGTAAATCTATAGAACTCGTGTGAAATCACGAAATCTGAATACCTTTGTGACAAGTGGTCCTGAGAATAAAGCCAGCTGCTAATGCAGAGAAGTATTTCAGAATTTAGGGATTCTCAAATACCACATGACGGGGTTCCTTGTATCAAGGGTTTGCTATGGTTTCGGTTAATCCTCTTCTTAGTGGGCTAAACTCTTTTGGGAAGTATCAGTATGGAAGATGTTGACCTCTTGATTAGTTCGGCTTGAGGGAGGATCAGGGGAATTTTCACAGAGGCAGGCTGCAAAAGAATGAACAGGAGTGCATCAGAGAGCCCACATTAGCCAAAAGTCCTGGGCCTGCAGGAGGGCCCATCATTGTGTGGTGCTGCTTGGGGCCTGGCTACTCAAAGTGTGGTCCACAGGTTGGGTGGCCAACCCATCCTTCTTTGCCCAAAACTGTCTTGCTTTTCAAACTTTTTCTTTTTTGGTGAGGGGGATTGGCCATGAGCTAACATCTGTGTCCATCTTCCTCTACTTTGTATATGGGACGCCGCCACAGCACGGCTTGATGAGCAGTGCGTAGGTCCATGGCTGGGATCCGAACCTGTGAACTCCGGGTTGCCGTAGTGGAACACTGGAACTCAACCACTACATCACTGGGCCAGCCCCATTTTTCTTTTTTTTAATTTAAAATGACTTTATTTAATTTATTCGATATACTTTCCAAAAGAGAGAAGTAGGTTTATAGTTCCTATCGCTTATGACCAAAATAGGGTCATCACACTTTGCATTGATTTGCTTTTTGTTCACAGCTTTCTCACACATGCCATTAGTTGCAGCTGGATTATTAGAGCTTCCCAAAATTGGTCAAGTTTACATTAGGAAAGATGCTTTTCGAGGGAGAAATCAGGAACATAAAAACCTTTTTCTTTCATATTAATAAGACGGAAGTGGCTACTTCAATTGGCATGTTAACCTATTTCCTTGCACACTTAAAGAACAAGTCTTTCCATGAGCCAGGAACCCTCTCAGTCCTGGGCAAAGCAGGAAGGCTGGTCATGCGATCACAGGCTGAGCAGGTGCTCATGGGAAACTCAGAAATGCCTGTTCATGCTGGGGCTGGAAGCAGAATAGCATCTTCCCAGAGATTCAGTCCAACTCATTTTCTCCCATCCCACCTCTTCCAAATTCATTTGGCAAAATTCTTTCGAAAGAAGTGGTGGAGTATCTTTATTGTGTTTTGTCATCATTTTAGTAAAGTTCAGGTAATTCAAGAACAGAATTATTGATTGGAAAATCTTCATTCCTTGGCTGCATGCAATATGGGCAGCTTAAATTGTCACGGGAAATTAAAAAAATATTTTTTGCACTATTAAGTGATATTTTCACACTGCCAAAAAACATGGAAATTAGAGACAAGTAAAAATTCACATAATATTTTATCATCAGAGCAAACCGCATTTTAATGTGTGTTCTTACATCATTTTTTCTTTTAGAATTTACTTTTTTAAATAATTGAAATTATAGTACACATACAATTTTGGTAAACTCCTTTTTACTTACCATTATATTGTAAACATTTTTTTATGTTGCACAATAGTTTTCATATCCAAACTGTTTAATGACTACATGAAAAACACACTTTTGAATTAGATCTGGAAATTTAAAAGAAACATTTATTAACTTCATTAGCATATAATAAACCATGGTGAAGTCCTGAAAAATGGTCATTTTAGAGATCTATTGACATAGGAAGATGCTCGTCACACGGTTTTAAGTGGAAATAAGTAAGACGCAAAATAATTATTTCTAGATGGTGGCTTTTCTTTTTTCTTTTTGCCTTTTTTACTTTCTGTAATGAACACGTAGTAATGGAATACTTATTTCGTAATAAAAAGAAAAACATAAGGAAAATTTTAGAGGGAAAAAATACAGAGTGGAGATTTGATGCTAAATAGCATCCATCAAAAATGCCATTGAAGGGCCGGCTCTGTGGCTTGGCGGTTAAGTGCGCGCACTCTGATGCTGGCGGCCCGGGTTCGGATCCCGGGCACGCCCCAAGGCACCGCTTCTCCGTCCAACCCAAGGCCGAGTCCCACGTACAGCAACTAGAAGGATGTGAACCTGTGACATGCGGCTGTCTGCTGGGGCTTTGGGGGGAAAAAAATGAATAAATAAAATCTTAAAAAAAAAAAAAAATGCCATTGAAGTGACTCTGAGTTTGAAATTAAGAATCCAGGAATCGTGGATGAAACAAATGATCTGGAGAAGGAAACAGAGTAGAGTTTGCCTTTGCTTGTGCACTTGAAGAGTTTTGAGGAGACTCAATGTGCAGGTGAGGTCACCCGGGACAATGTGATGAAGAGCACAGTGCAGTCATAACAAAGAGTTTAAGGGGAGAATCCTTTGATCGCATCTCAGGGACCCTGAGGTAAGGTCACCTGATCTGAGACCAGAGGTTCCAGCCTGCATCAGATGTACCTGCCCAGGGGATACTGGTCAACATCATGCAGCTAAGTCACTTAGCTCTGAGTATAGGCTCAGTAAGTAAGCTTTTCATTACAGTTTGATTTTCCACGTAGTTTTGCTCAGAATTCAAAAATGCAGTTCCCTAGTTCTGGAGGTTTGTATGGAGCAGGGCTGGCACTAGGTACTGTGGATACAAAGGTGAGTACAATAGTTATGTTCTCCTTAGCTGCTCCTGGGGTATAGTGATAAGTAAATACATGATTAAAGGTTTACACATTAAATGCTATTATGATATATATATGAAATATAAATATAAATAAATGATAATAAATATAAGAAATAATATATGTTTGGTTCCTGGCACACAATTCCTAAAACCTTTGAAATCTCTTGAGTGATGAGTCTTTTGCATACTAATGAGATGACAGTGGCTGGGCACCTAGATAGCTTCACGTTGGGGGCTGCTTGCTAGAAAAACCAAGGCATGATTAAAGAATTGGAACTTTCAGCCTCAATCCCCAGCTTCTAAGGAGGGGAGAGGGACTGTTGATTAATTACTAATGGCCAATGATATAATCAATCTTGCCTACTTAATGAAACCTCCATAGAAACCCCAAACAACTGGGCTCATAGAGCTTCCAAGTTGGTGAACACATCGGGGTACTGGGAGGGTGATGCACCTAGAGAGGGTGTGGAAGTTCTGCACACACTCCCCCCCCCCCCCCCGTCTCATACCTGCCCTAGGCATCTCTTCCATTGGGCAACTTCCATTGGGCAAACTCTTCTATTCTTGAGTTTGAATTCTTTATAACAAACTGGTAATAGTCAGTAAAGCACTTTCCTGAGTTCTGTGAGCCCTTCTAGTGAATTAATGAACCTGAGGAGGGGGCCATGGGAACTCTTGATCTATAGCCAGTCGGTCAGAAGTACAGGTGGCAACCTGAGACTTAGGACTGGTGTCTGAAGTGGGGGCAGTCTTGTGAATCTTAGCCCTTAACCTGTGGAGTCTGACACTAACTCAGAGGAGTTAGTGTCAGAATTGACTTGACTTGTAGGATACTCAGTTTGTGTCTGGAGAACTGGAGAATTTGTTGGTATTAGGAAAAAGTGCAGCTCTGGGAACATACAGGAAGAGCCCTTAAAGCAAACCAAGATGGTTGGAGAAGGATTTCTGGAGGAGTTGATAGTCAAAGGAGGGAGAAGAGGGTTGTAAAGAAGTGATTCCAGGCAGAAGGAAAATCACATGTGAAGATCAGGAGGTGAGCTTCTCATTGTAAATATGAATTGTAAATTGAAATTCTAGGTTTCTTACCTCATTCTCTTATGAGTTGGATTAATGTGAGTCAGTCTTCTGGGGTCCAGTCACCTCTTGACACAGTGACAAAGTTGATTCTCTCAGCCTATGCATCAGGGGATGAGAGCAGGGAACACCATGGTCCCATCCAGGCAGGGCCACCAATCCGTGTGTCAAATGGATCTTCCCAGACAACACTTCTGCCTTTTTTTTGCTTGACTATTTTAACTGCAACAAAAGTTTTTAAATATTTGTGGTTGGACCATTTATTCACAGTGGGTAACCTGAAGATAGGCTCAAAAATGTTTTGAAACACGGTTTTCTTTTAAAAACTGACATCAATACTCTCCATGGTATCGGAAATGGCCTTTCAAGGGTCTATGGTGGTGGGACCATCCAAACAATGATGTTGGTTCTTCCCATATCTGCTGTTTCTTTTAGAACAGGCATTCCACATCTGTGCTTATTCTTTTCCATTCACAATATCAACTCTTTAATTTACACCCTGGAAGTTATCTGCATAACAGCTGGATCTTGTCGCTTCAAGCCCTTCAAACACAGCTAGCAACTTGCCCCGACAGGAAAACCTCTGGGACTATGTAGCAGATACTCCAACACACTTAAAGCCACCAGGAATCAGTCATCTGCCTCTACCATGAAATCACTACATTTATGAATGTCTACTCAAATACACAGTCCTGGCATTTGCAATTAGTTTGCATTAGTTGTGTGTTTTTTGTTAGTTTGTTCGTGGTCTCCATTGACTTGTTCATTTTTTAATAATAGCACTTCCTGAGTTCCAAGTGCTTTATGTGGATTAATTCACTTAGTCCTCATAACAGCCCCATGAGGTGGATGCTATTATTGTCCCCAAAGGTCACACACAAGTAGGTGGTGGAGTCACTCACTCACCCACTTTTTCTGCTGCCTCTCTGCTTTGCAACACCAGGGCCACCCTTCCTAGAAACTACGTGTTTCTTCAGAGCGTTTCCTGTGTTCGGCAATGGAGGGGCCCTCAGGATGTGCTGGTTGCCTAATATATGTATATGTATAGGAGCTCTCCAAGAACGTTCCATTCCAGATCACTCCAACATGAGCTCATTGTGGGATGAACAATGGGCAGCCACTAAAACAGCTCTAAAGAAATGCAGTGTCAACACACCCACACGGAGAGCAATGCAAAGTCACTCAGCTCTTCTGAAATGACATGACAGAGAAACGCCTTGTGGTCTTTCCCAACTCAAACTTCTGTTTTAAACATTTACTAGAAAAGTTTGCTGATAAGGCAGGAAAGTAACTGTTAGGTTTTTAAACGATGGTTTGCTTTTTGGAGCCCTTTCAAATTCTGATAGCACTTAAGAAACTACCTTATTTTATAAAGAAATAAGACCAGAGTTAATCTGGAGCTGGGAAGAGAAATAAAAAAGGCCATTGCCTCACCAGGCAATCCTTCCAGGCCATGGCCGAGGCTCATGCGCCGTGTGTCCTGTGCTTCCCTTCCACATCTTCAGCATTTATCGAAAATATATCTTCAAAGATGACTCGAAAGCTCTTTTGATGCTTTTATTGACAATTTGAGTACAATCTTAGGCATAGTTGTCAAGTATTTCTTTATTTTGTTGTCAAGTATTTATTTTATTTTTCAGAGAAAAATAAAGATTCTTCTGCAAAGACTTTATTTCTATTCTGACATATGCACATTTTGTTACATTGTTCAAGCTCAAACACATTATAGTGGTTTGTGATTCACATTCATTTATAGTGGCTATTTTTTCTTTAACTTGTTTTAAGAATCTGTATTCTATTCCCAAAAAAAGAAAATAAATAAAGACTGCCACCAGGAAAGGAGCAGAGACCTAGGGACTACTGCGGTGCCTGAATGCATGGGAGAAAACTTTGTTCAGGCATTGCACGCCCAACAAACCATGCAAATTTAGAAAAGGCAATGATGGCAGCATTATTAAACCCAAAAGCTATGGAGGATATAAAATGCTGGTGCTCCACCTGACAGAGGGAGCCATCGGATTGGTCATGTTGGGTCAGCACAAGGAGCTGCTACTTAGTGGGATTGTCAGCAATGTACAGTCAGGCCCTGAGTGGGTTCTAGACTGAGTACTGATATCAGCCATTGGGATGTGTGGGCTAGTGCCTGCTGACCCTCCTTTTCCTCATGCTCACAGACAGTGGCTCTCCATCATCTCTATATGATCTTTAGGCTTCCTGACATGAGTCTGGAAGCCTTGGGGCCACGTTGGGGAGGTTGAATTTTCTGACAGTGTGAAGCCAGATGAGGCTGCTACTGATGTGGCTGCCACACCCCATCTTGACCCAGGTGCAGAGCCTCTGAGGGAAGGACTGACCCGGGATGGATGGTTAGGGAGACAGATGTCCTTTGGGAATTTTCTGAGATCATTCCCTCTCTCCCCCAGCAAAGATTTCTGGTGCTCCATCTACAAAGAGAAGCCCTGCTACCGATTTCATAATTTCCAGGGTCCCTAAATCTATAAGGGATCCCATGTGCTAGTGATGGTCTAGTTATGGTCATGGTCTTCCAGAGAAGACAGACGATGAAAACAAGAGAGAGTGGTTATACTTTGTCATCTGCATACTGTGCTGCAGAAAATGAGGTTTGCTGCATTTAAGTGCAAATACATCCCTTTTTGGTGTGTTGCGAATGCCTCAAAAAAAAAGATGAAAACTTGATCAACACTCCAATTCAGTCCATGTTAACAAGAGTAAACATGCCAGTGTGAATCTACCATCTTAGAGAAAAGGACTCTTCATGGAGTAATCCATTGGGTGGGCAGAGCCCCCTGGGGCTTGCAGATTGGGGGAACAGAGTGGGTATGCAGAAAGAGCATAAACTCTTCTGATAGAAAGTCAGGCACGGTTTCATTGGGATAGTCTTGGAAATGCTCCTTCTTTAAAGATTCTGCTTTAATAACCTGCACCTTTGTTAACATTGAGAATCACTATGAAATCATTCCTAAATATGTCGCCTTTATAGGCACCTTACCCATTAAATTTACAGTGAAGTCAAATGTATTAGCTTATTCTCCAAGCTGCAAAATGAATGTTTAAAATCAAATGATAGATTTTGTAATATTTTCAGAGAAACAATTTCTTTCTAAAGTTGCAAGTAATTAAAGGGGATGAAAGTACATTAAATTTTGATTTCTCTCTTGTAATTTAAACATTCAACATTCAAATTAACTTCCATAATTTCTCACTTAGTTGAGAAGCTGATTTATGCAGAGTTGATATTTCATCAATGGAATATATAAAGATAGAATTCTTGGGGATAAACCCATAGTTTTGACTACTGTCTGCGGTTCTTTGGGAATAGATGTTCTCTGAAAATTTAAATAAGAGCATTGCTCTTAAATATAGTGAATACAGTTCTGAGAATCCACTGCAGTCCATTTCACAGAGAACCACTGACAATAGGCCCTCAAAACTATTTCCCACCTCACCAGTGGCTTCTTCCCTATATTTGTTGACGGTAAAATCAGAAATTAACCCTGAGAAATCTCTCTCTATGTACTTATCCAGCCTGACTTGAATTCACTCAAGAATGACAACCCATACAAAAGATGGAATTGCACTTCGATCTGTCTCTGGTATTTGTGTATTCCTGGGAATACTGCTCACTGGTTTCACAGTTAGCTCTGCTGTTTTTCATGGGCACAGAAGGGATCCCAGGAGCTTCTTCTGTAACTTTGTGTTTGTGATTTTGGAAAGAACTTGAAGTGTGTGTGTGTGTGTGTGTGTGTGTGTGTGTGTGTAGAAAGCAAAAGTAGCAAACGACCGGAGGACACTTTGTTTCCATGCAGGATGGTGTCGCAGCTGCTCCGGCTACACGTCGAACCAGTGGTCCCCCATGCAGGCGCGGTTCCACTCGCAGCCACAGTTCCAGCACCACTCGAGCTGGCACTGGGGCTGCGGGCACTTCATGTGCATGCATCCTCCTGAGGGCAGACAGAAGACACAGGTAAACTCCTGGAAAACACTCATTCCCACACCAACACGCCGATCTAGAAATGACTTTTTAAAGGAATCATCACAAGCAACCCAAGGGCAGAATCTGAACTGAGGAAAACAAATCAGAAAGCAGGAAGTTCTAACGTTAGGACATTCATTAAGAAATGAATGAAGCTGGAGCACGCCACGTTCATAGGGGACAAATTTTATTTGTAAATCTGAGTTTATTTACTTTTCCTGAAATGGGATTTGGAGACAAATGCTTCATGTTTCACAGACAGGGGTTAATTTATTATGTAGCTATATTAAATTTAATATTTAAAATATATATTAATATACTTAATGATTTAATATATCAGATATAATAATGTAAGTATGCACTATGAGTAATTTTTACCATTTCTTTAGTGTTACTTGGCTTGGCAAAATTCATAAAAGAGGAGTTGGGACAGCAGTCTTAAAAGTATTTAATAGCGAATACGTTCCTTAAGGCTATTCACAATTTCATTTAAGATGAGAAGGATAGAAAGAAACCAATAAATAATGCTAGAGACTTTATGTATGTTTTCATTTACTCCTCAAAAGCACTTTGTGAGATAAGAGTGTTACTCGGGTGTAGATTTTTCTCAAGGTCAAGTATTTTAAATGATGAAGCTGAGATTTAACTAAGATCTGTGCGATTCTAATGCTCCTTCTTTTGCAGAACAGGGCCTGTCCAGCATGAGATGACAAGTCCCCTATCTGGGGACTTATTTGGGGGTTCCTCACCCCCTCCCGTTGTTAAACATATTCTTTATTCGCTTCTGGGGCTCAGATACCAAGTCTGCTGTGAGGCGAAGAGGGAGTTGTTGGTATGAAGTGATACGTAGGGAACTGTTTCTGACCAAATTTCCCAGGTAATCCAGGCAAAAGCAATTTCTTTACTTAACTCCTGTATCATGTTGAATGTGCTCCATTATTCAGTTTTACCAATTATCTTGTTAAGTCATTTTTTCTTGCCAAATTTTCCAAGTAATTGCTTCAGTACTGTCTCATTTTTATCATTAGAAACGTGGCATGAGAATTTCCACTAATTTAAAATATTTATGAATATGTAACTAAAAGCATTTGTTTTAGGATAATTTAAGGGCATTTAACATCCCATACTTTTCTACTTCTCTTTGGTTTGTTTCAAAAATCATTAAAAAAATTACGAATATGTGGAAAATAAAGGGAAAAACTCACTTCTGACACTCAGTATTTCCCGTTTAGGAGTACATAATTACAGGATTGTGTAATTTTCAACACATATTTAATGACTACACACTTATGATGCAAATAAAAAAATAATGTAATACTGCATAATCACTTAAGCTTCTCTGGAATATCATCGAGAATTCTTGAGCAATACATTCAAATTCAATGACATATGAAAGTGATGCTAAATGAAAGGTTGAGAATGTTTTCCTATTATACCAGACTCTGAGTGGACATGGAATACTAGCACTACAAATAAGGTTTTGTTATAGAAACTTGAATCACAGTGGCACAGTAGAATAAGGAGAAATGAAACAGGAAGAGAGGATATTTACCTTATTAACATTCTTTCCCTCCTGGTGCTTGATATACACAAAGCAATATGCTAGATCCCATAATCTGCAGAAGCAGCAGGCACTCTAATTCTAAAGCTTTGCCAGCTTAAAAGTAAATGCAAGCAAGAAGCTGCTGACAACTTCACACTAATTTGTGGGTATTTAAATGAAGGAAATACGGCTTCCCTCTTAGAGAATTCTGCCTACTGACTGATAGATACTCAAACCATGAAAAGCCCAGCCTATGCCCAGTCAACACCGTGGCCCTGCCAGCAACTTTTTCTTTAGACTTAATGAGAGGGTAGAAGTTCTTGAACAACCTGAAGGCAAATTTAACTGGCAACAGACACTCATTGGTCAGAGAATGGAACCAGAATCTCATCTGCTTGAAGTGGAAGTGATGGAAGAAAATTCCGGAGATTGAAGGGGATTTTAAGAGGAAGCGCCAAGGTTTAGCCTGTGTTTAAGATGGAAATAACCCTCACTATCATCACAGCTTTGCTGTGAAGAACTACTTCTCCGAGATTAGCCAAATATGCAAGAGGCCATGAGTTTAGTTTGAGCACTAGATAACAAAGCTACCTGTTCTTGCTAACAGAGCCTACCTTTGTTTCGGTTGTATATTTAACAGTTTAGACTATCATTAATAAGCTTAATGTACTAGCTTTTCAGTTCATAGGTTAAAAATCTATAGGTGAAAAATTAGTGCTTTTCATTTATAGGACATCACAACATTTCAAAGAAATAACCAGTTTAGGAAACTTTTCTACAGTCACGAATCACTTGACTCCTTCAAATTCCATCTGCCGTGGCTGCCAGTGTGGTCTGATTCAAAGGCAGATCTGACCATATCATCTTCCTGCTTCACACCCTGGAACGGCTCCCTGACTTCCAGAGTCAAATCCAAGCCATTAATGTCATTCTGGGCCCTTCATTCCCTATCTTACCCTCCACTTCAGCTACGCTCCTGCCATGCCTTGTCTGGGAACTCCAAAGAGCTGGGCTTCCTGCACACACCGGTGTTTCCTGTTTACACTCCGTGCCTTCGCACATGCTGTCTGCTAGAAGGCTCCTCTCCCACATCCTTGACTGGCCAATGTCTCTATCTCATTCTTCAGCTGTTGGCTCAGGCATCATCTTGTCCAGGAAGCCAGCTCTTAGCCCCCAGGTCTTTGTGCCCTACTAGCTTGTTTATCATATTTTATCAAAAATATCTGTATATATATCTATCTCCTTTTCTAGCTACTTTTTAATTCAACAAATATTTATTTGCCAGGCACTCTTCTGGGCCCAGAAGACAGACAGATAAGGTTCCAGACCTTTGATAATAGCAACATGGCCTCCTCCTATTTAATTTGTGTTCTTATATACTGTGAACTGGATCCCCGGCCCATGTTCACCAACACTGCATATCCTCTCTGTGAAGGGCTCTGCAGGTTCTTTCACTTCCATTGCCTCTATGACACTGCTCACTCAGTGAGGACTGGAGAGGCTCTTTCCTCTGACTCCATGATGTCTTCTCTTTAGAGGTGCGTGCCAACCCACTGCATTTGCTAGGAGCATTCCAGCATACAAAGGAGTAACAATGACTCATTGGGTAAATTTTTTTTTTTCTGGGAGACCACTGATTCAGAGCTAGGGACTTGGCCTGTTCCTACTTCTCTGGGATGCGTCAGCACTCTCTTGTTTGTATTAATGACATGTCTGAGGAAGGAGACTGGAGTGCCCATCATGGGACAGCTGAGTTTCACTCCACACCAAGCCAGCTCTTAGCAGCCTACACCCCCGGTGTAGCCAATGTTCAGGGAAGAGAACGTGGGAGGAGCTGTACCTGGTGCTCCTTTTATGCTGCTGACTCTACCTCACACGTGTGTACATGTTTCACATCTAGAAAGGACTCTGGGCACTGGGCTGTGATGGCTTTAAGCTGGTTGGCATGTCCAAGATGCCACTCACTGGTTGCAGTGAGGTATCAGAGTCACTGTGAATGGGGCAGCCCAAAGGAATACTCTGAATATAGACCAGAGTTTGACTTCAAATAATGCCGCAGAGCCAGGGAGGGCTACACAATGATGGGTGACAGACAACATGATGACACAGTGTAGCCATCAGAGCAGGGGGAAGGTCAACAGGGGAAGGAAAATCCATAGCCACAAGCATGGAGCCCAGCTGGTCTCTACCTCAATGTCCTTCAGCATATTACATGGGCAACTTCTCTATTAAGGCAGGAGCTGGGAGGAAAGTCCTTCCATCTAAGAGCTCTCACAAGTTTCCCCAAAGCCACGGTGGCCCCCAGCACTCATGAAGAGGAGTAGATGTGACTGCACACGTAAGGAAGGGGGACCTGGCCTTCTCATGAGATATTGCCCCGGGTTTACAGTATCATTAGGGAAAACTATTCGAATATGGATGCCGGTGTTTCTAAGCCTGTAAAACACACAAAGTGGGACATATATGTGGGTTCCTGACAGACTTTGACTGTAGTCAATGTCATCTAATCTAGAGGTATCTCCAAGTTGTCACTTCACATTTTTAAAATTTAGAGAGCAGTTGGTAGAAGGCAAAAGAAAAAGTCCTATTCAAAAGCCCATTCCTGTAAGGATATTTTAATGAAGGAGCCAAGGGTCATATTGACATAAGGCACTAACTCTCCCACAGCAGATGGAGAAACCAAAGCCCGAAGTGTGTCCCAGGGTTTGAAGGGATCTGAATCGCTGTGGTAGGAAAAAAAAAAGAATTTCATGGCCAAAGAAATTTGGGAACCAATTGGTTAAAAAAAAAAAAATTAAACACATTTCTCTGCAAAAGGAATTCCGAACTGCTTTCATCTGCTAATGCATATTGTGAATGGGGATAATAATAGAAGCCTCCTTACGTGGTTTCCGTGAGGGTTAAATGATCTGATATTTGTAGAGAACTTAGAACAAGCATACAGTAAGCGCTCAATACAAGTGAGTTGTTTTGGTGGTGGTTGTTATCCAAGAGGGAGATATAGTAGGAATGTCTTGGCAAATTTATTTGACATGGCGATCTCCCCCTTTCCCTGCTGAGTATCTGCGGGCACCAGGGTACCACGGAGCACACACTGGGAAATATTGGACTGGGAAGTTTCCCTGGCGTCTTTTGTTTTTTTGTTAGAGTGGTGAACAACTCATAAGACACCAAGTGTCTAATATTATTAATAACAAATAGTAATAAGGACAATTGGTGTTTGTTAAGTGCTTTCTCTACACGAGGCACTGGGCTAAGCATTTGTCATCCATCATGTCAGATGATTCTATTATTGTGAGGCAGCTTCTGTCATCACCTCTATTTGACAGATGAGGACGTGTGGCTTAGGAAGTTAAGAAACTTGATGTGGGAGAGCCGAGATTCAAACTCTGGCCAGATGGCTTCAAAGTCTCTGTGCTGAACTGCCCAGTTGAAAACCCTCCTGGAGTTCCTGACTGTTGTAACCACGTACCCAGCGCTCTCCAGGAAGAGCTCAGCAAATCCCCACTTTCTGTGCAGCCCAGACTCACCATTTTTTTCGACTGGCACGTGGCAACGTGGACAGGGCTTGGTGGTTTTCTTGATTGTTTCTTTGGAGGCTTCATCCCACCGAGCTTGCTCTGCCGCCTTCTCATCAACCCTGTAGACCTGAGTCAATGAAGACAAAAGGAGCTGAAATTCAGGACTTTACACTGGGATTAAAGTGTGGGTTCCTTGAAACAATGGTTCTGGAAATTCTTAGAGATGGAAGTGCCTTCAGGCAAGAAGCTCAAACATAAACTCACTTGACAAGTGGCGGACAGGGTTGAACATGCACGGAACACGGTTTTCTTGGCATGTGGCCTATGCTTACAAGCTAAGAAAAGATTGCTCAGTTTTATAGTGTGAGGTCTTCTCTTTGTTGTTTTGAATGATTGTAATAAATAACATCTTTTAGGCACTTCATATGCAGGCAAGGTAATAAATGCTCTTAAACACTTCTTGTTAGATGCTTCATCAGGTCAGTATAACAGTTTTTATTTTATATTGAGGATTAGGTGAGTTAAACAATTACTTAAAGCTGATAAGTAGGAGAGTTTGTGTGACTCTAAAATCTTGATGTTAAACGTTCTTCTACATCGTGTTATCTTTCATTCTTACACCTGGAAAATGAGACACTCCAAATGTTGTCACAGAAGGGGCAGGAGCAGGAACCAAGAAATGAAGTCAATGTGACAGAGAAGAAGGCAGTGGGAGTTGGGAATAGCCAGAGGTTGAGACTGTGGGCTCAGGAGCTAGCTGCCTGGTTCAAATCCTAGATGGGTGACTTTGGAAACATTCCTTCACCTCAAAGTTCTCATCTCTTAGATGGAAATAAAAAATGCCTAATGCATTATTGGGGGTATCAACGATTAAGTGGGTTAAGTTCATTAAAGACTCAGACTGAGTATGTGACACATGTTGTAAGTGATAATATGAATTACCTCAGGATCTACATCATGGCAAGCTCTCAAAAACGTTTGCTAATATTATTCATGTCAGAGAACTCAATTACCTCCGACTCTCACCATGAAAAGGAGGAGGGATTTCAAAGGAACCACTGCAGATACTCATTCTGCACCTGTCTAATCATTCAGGCATGGCAATCTCCTCCACTTCCTTCAATATTGAATGACACGTGCAGGAAAAGGATTGGTACGTGTTTGGATTCAGTGCAAGAACTTTGTGGTCTAGAAATATATTTCAAAATGTTAATCCAAACAGAACCCCTCCATCTTGGCTTCTCTAGTATTTAAAAAAATTTTCTCTTACACTTTAAAATTAATACTAACATGGAAGTCATTCTATTATCTGTATTGACTTTTAAAACATTCTCAGAGCTATTTTTAGGTTAAGAAACTACTGAAAATAACTTGAAATATAAATTAGTGAAGAAATCAAATAATATGCAATGCTCTGATACTCTGATATTACTCTAGTAATAATACTGATAATACTTCACAAATTTATAACATATTATTTTTCACACTTTGATTTCCATTATTTCAGTTGGTCTTCACAATAACCCAGAGAAATCAGTAGGGCAGATATCAAACTTATTTTACAAATGAGACCTCTGAGTAGTAAAAAGGTCAAGTGCCAGGTTCAAGCATGCTCACCTCATATACAGCAGCATCAGTGCCAATCAAATGCAAAATTTGGAAAACCTGAAGGACGGAGGCCCAAACCAGAGATGCTCACACACAGGTTCAGCCCATAGCACTGTGCTTTGAGCATCAAACTCTGCCCATTACCATCGCCTGTTAGCAGGTTTTCTAGGTGGTGAGAGTGGAAGCTAGAGGTATGGGCTTGGCTACACTCAGAAATGACCACCTTAGTAAGCAGTCATCCTCTGATTACCACAGCGCAGTGAGGGACCTAGATAAGATGTGAAATCCAGTGAGTAGAATCCTTTACCCCAAATATGAATCCAACTTTTATCATTTTATCGTCAGATTCTGAATATTCTTGAAATGTTTAAGCTTTTCCATCTTTAAGAATGAAGTATTATGAGGTAAATAACTGTTTATACCTAACCTGCAGCATTTAATGGTATTTATAGTAATTAGCATTTACATTTCTGTTGTTTCCAATAGAAAGTGAATTTGTCCACGGCCAAGATCACTTTTGCTTCCTCTTCGTGTCTCCAGTGTCTGGCATGGTGCCTGGGACCTACTAGGCCCTCGTTACATTTCAGCTGAGTAAATGAATGAAAGGCACAACCAAGGAAGGTACCAACTTGACAATCATCTGGAATAGGACCCTGTGAACCAGGAAGGGCATGTAGAGAGCACCCCTTATGGTGGTCATTGGGGTGAAACCAATTTCTTTCTGTTAATTAGCTATCCCATTCACAAAGGAAACTTCCTTTATAACTCAGAGGTGCCAAGCGATTTGTGAACCCTTTGTTAGAATAAAGCAGAGTCAGTTTAACAGCTAAGAAGCAGCCACAGGTCCCTGAGAACTTCATTTGGCTCTGGGACAATGTGAGGACCACTCATGGCTGACAGCCCAGTGATAAAGCTGTGGTTAATGAGACCTGTTGCAAGATCCAGTAAGTAGGTTTGTATCTTAAGTACATGTTTTCCAATTGGCTCAGATTCACCTGTGGTCCTAACCCTCAGTGATACACAGCAAATATCATACATACATATCCAACTGTATGTTCCAAGCTTTTCTTTATGGCCCAGGAGCATGAACTCTGTAGTCATGGTTTAGAATTGCTTGCTGGGGGCATATAGATCAGTTAAATATATAATTTTACTTATTAAAAACTAAATTCAAAATGCCGCTTTTCAGCAATATGGCACACTGCATGCTAAGTGCAATTTCTCCCAGGTCTATACCCCTAAAAACGCTGGATGAAATATGGAAGAAAAATGTTTGCTTAATGTATGGCTGATCCAGGGGGAAACTAAGGGAAATCCCTGAAGGCCAGAATAAGAAGGAAAAAATTCTCCTGGTTAAGGGAGGGAAGAATCTCGTGTTTTCTATGGGGCCATTTCCTTAGTCCCAGGCTGCCCAGAGCCTGGATCTTTACAGGTCCTGAGAGTACAGGCAGAGACAAAATTTGGGCCAGAACAGGTTGGAATGGAATCGTATTTTCCCATTACACCCCGACGACCGAGACTCCTGAGGGGTGACATCAGCTGATGAACTAGGAAAAAGTCTTCTCAGAAGAGAGAATTGATCACGATACGTGCTGTCTCAGCCTTGGTTCTATGGCAGGGCAGGCTGGGGAGACAAAGTTTCTCTGAGAATTCCTAACCACCAAGCCTCATACACAAGAGTTTATGAAAAGAATTCGTACCACTAGATCAGCTTAAAAAAGAACACAAGTCAAAAAGTTCATCTGAAATACTCCCAGGTTGGTAGTATATCTAGGAACCTGGCTGAAGCAAAAATATTTTCCATTGAGTAATGCACTTTAAAAAGCCAAATCTCAAAGAAATCACACAAATAAAACTGCAAGAAACCTGTGATCACAATTAAAAAGTCAACAAATACAAGAGAAAACAAGCTACCATGAGCGAAATGACAGAAATACAAAACTGCAGAATCTGACCAACAAAGGCTGGAGATATTGGAATGATCATATATAGATGTCAAAATAAATATGTTTGAAATACTTAAAGAAATAAAAGGAAGTATGGAAAGTATAATGAAGAAATAAAAGAATACCATGATTAACCAGGCAGATTTGAAAAAGAAACACACTTCTTTGTTTTGTCCATTTTTCTGGACACAGAAAAATAATGATTAAAATTAGAAACTCAGTTGATGAATTACATAGCAAATTAGACACAAATGAATACAGAATTTGTGAACGGGAAGATGGAGCTGAAGAAGTTACACAGACTGCAGATCAGAGAGCAAAAAAGAAAAATATGAAAAGGAGATGAAGAGTTGGGGAGATAGAGTGAGAAGGTACAAAACTTCTCTAGAGTTCTAGAAGGAGATAACAGAGAACGTGAAGGAGAAACAGTATTTGAAGAGAGAGTGGCAGAGAAGACACAGATTATTGACAAAGAAGTTAGATTATTCTGACAGCTGATTTCTTAACCCATGGATGCTAGCAGACAGTGGTGTAATACCTTTAAAGTTCTGAAAGAAAACACCAGCCCATTTAGAATTCCACATAAGCAAAATTAATTTTCAAGAATGAACGCACAGGGGCCGGCCCCGTGGCTTAGCGGTTAGGTGCGCGCGTGCTGCTACTGGCAGCCCGGGTTCGGATACCGGGCGCGCACCGACTCACCGCTTCTCCGGCCATGCTGAGGCCGTGTGCCACATACAGCAACTAGAAGGATGTGCAACTATGACATACAACTATCTACTGGGGTTTTGGGGGGGGGAAAAAAAGGAGGAGGATTGGCAATAGATGTTAGCTCAGGGCCGGTCTTCCTCAGCAAAAAGAGGAGGATTAGCACGGATGTTAGCTCAGGGCTGATCTTCCTCACAAAAAAAAAAAAAAAAAAGAATGAACGCACATAAAAACACTTTCAGACATAAAATACAGAGTATTTCTCATCAACAGACCTTCACTAAAGGAACATCCAAACAGGATAAAGTCCAAAAGGAAGACCTGAACTGCAAGAAGAAACTGTGAGCAAAGAAAATGGTAAGTGTGGGTAAGTCAAAACAAATACTGACTACATAAAATTATCAAAATAGTGCCCAACTTATTGGTTTAAAAAAATAAAGGTAGAACTAACATGCTGGACAAGAGAAGCATGTAAGTGAGAGAATTAAGTCGTTCTAAGGTGCTTGTATCATATAGGTTGATGGTCATTAGACTTTGTTATATTAATATATATCTAAATTTCTAGGGTAATCAGTAAAAAAAAGAGAAACAATTTTGCTTCTAAACAAGAAAAAATAGAATAAATGAAAAACGTAAACAAAAAAAGTCAAAAAGAAGACAAGAAATGAAAGTCTAGAGAAATAAAAGAAATAGAAAGTACAAAATAAAGTGACAGAAATGACTACAAATATCTCAGTAACCACAATAGGGTACACGGATATAACCTAGAGCAGAGATTGGCCAACTATGGCCCATAGGCCAAAACTGGTCTCCCACTTGTATTGTAAATAAAGTTTTATTGAAACAGTCATGTGCATCCATTTACACATGTCTATGGCTACTGGCAGAATTCACCTGCAAGCAGTTGCAGGACTGAGGATGTGTTTCCTGCCTGGCTGTCAACTGAGGGTTATTCTCAACTTCCAGAGGCTGTTTGCATTCCTTGGCTCTTGGCTCCCTTCATCTTCAACAACAGCAATGGTGGATGCAGTCCTTCTCATGCCTGCATCTCCCCTGCCTCTTCTTCTCCCCCGTCTCTCTGACTTCATCTGGGAAAGCTTCTCAGCTTTTAAGGGCTCATGAGATTAGAGTGGACGCACTTGGGTCATCTAGCATAATCACCACTTAACCATATTTGCGAAGTCCCTTCTGCCAGGTAAGGTAACGTATTCCCAGGGGCCAGGGAGTAGGATGTGGGTACTTATTGAGGGCCATGACTTGACCTGCCACACCTGCCCCTGAGCTAGAATGGGGTTCTTAATTTTTCTTTTTTGTGCCATGGACCCCTTTTGGCAGTCTTTGGACTTCTCCTCAGAATGCTTTAAATTATAAAATATAAAATGCAAAGGATGCCAATTATCTTGAAATACAGTTATTAAAATAATAAATTTTTTTTACATAGTACTATATGTGTTTTTGTTATTGTTAACACATTAGCTAGCAAAATCTAGTGGTTGGTGTAAAGTCACCATTATTTTGAAGTTGCAATGAACGTGAGTGATATTTTAAGCTATCTGTAACAACTGTAATGTGATATGAAAACATAAGTTCTACTGAATCACAGGTAATGCTAAAATTCCTTTACTTTATGGTCAGTGTTCATAACTGAAGGAAATGTTGAATTTTAGTAAGAAGGTGATGAATATATGATATTATTTTTTTCCCATCCTGGTTGACGGACCCCTGAATTCTATTCATGAACCTCTTGCATCCCAGGTTAAGAGTCTCTGCTCCAGGAGATAGGTGGTTACAGGAACATCTACAGCATCCTGGCTATAACAGCAAGAAATTATAAACAACCCAGGTGTTCATCTACAGTTGATTGGAAATATAAATTGTGGTCTATTTATAACAATGGAATACTACCTGTATATGTTATTTTTTGCAACCCAGTTTTCTCCTTTAAAATATATTACAAATGTTTCCCCATATCATTTATAGATATATGCGTGTGTATAAAATTTCAGTTTCCATTGTATTCCAGTATCTGAAAGCATCCTAATTTACTCAGTCAATCACAGATTGCGGGAAATGTGGATGGTTTCTTATCAGTCTAAACAATCTTGAGATGAATGTTCTCACAGAGGCGTCTTTGTACTCTTCATGATCGTTCCTCAGCACAGCTCCCTGGGGTAGAAGTTTCTGGCTGGGGACATGTGCACACGTAAAGCCTTTGTTACATGTTGCCAAATTAAAAATGTTTTCAGCTGGGTGAATAAGATGTTTATTTTGACAAAAGATATTACGCTCAGCCCAAGAAAAAGATTCAGAGAGCCACTTCGAGAAACCATGTAGGCTATCAATGGCACATTATTGGAAGGTACTTAAGAACTGGAAAACTACAAATTTATATTAATATGCGTTATTCTTTCAGGGAAGGAAGATAAAAATCATGGCAGACAAAGACAAATAATTTCAGCTCAAAATACCGATTTTCCCCGTCTTCTTTTCTGATCCGCAGAGCATATAGAACAGAGTAACTTGAAGACCCACCAGGTATCCACTAGGATTCCTCCAAAAGGGCTGTGTCTCTATCATCCCCAGTCCAAGGTCCCTTCATATTAGGATACTACACACATACCTGGGAGGAACAAAAAATATTCCTTGTGTAACCATTTACACACTAGTGTGAACTGAGTCCTCAGATCTGCCAGTTGGCCTGCAGTAGCTCAGGGGTGTGGGAGGTGAGTAAGAAGGCTTTGATTCATGGGATGGCAGAGGGAAAAGGAAAAAGCTGGGGCAGCAATTTCTACTGTTTTCACCTTCAAGGATATGCTTTGTCATCGTTTCCTTTACAGACTCCCATGTTTTGAAGAATTTTGTTTATGAAACAAAGCACATTCTCTCCCTTATTTTAAATGGATGTGCAGTTGCTGCAGTATTAGAAATATGGAAACCTCGATTGCTCATTCTAGGGGCCAGTTAGGATCTGGAGTGTTAAGTTGGCATCTCCTGGGCTAGGCACGGGTTACTGCAAAGGGAGAAAGGGGCTCTCCCAGAACGCTGAGGGGCAGAAGAGCCCTAGGCAGGCCAGCGGGGCAGGACTGGGTACCAAGAGGGGAGGTGGGGGTGGGACACAGAAGACAAACTTCTCCTACTGATAGAGTGACCATATGTCCTGGTTTGCCCTGTGTATTAAACGTGTCTGTTTATTCTGATGCTTTGACCTCTGGGGCCTTGCTGACATTGGAGGGACGCCCCCCATCCCCAGGGCTAGCTAACTCCTAGAGATAGTAAATGACTCAAGCACGCCTTCCAGACACAAACCAACCAATCCAGAGCCCATACCCCTAACTATCTCCTCTATTGGGCTCTCAGACTCTGGGGCCACTGTGCACCCATGCCAATCACTCCAGGCCCAGTAGGGACAAGTATGGACAGCCCCTATATCCCAGAGCCTGCTGAAATTATTCAAACAAGCCGATCCTAAGTCTGCTTATCCTGCCTTGCCTGTTTCTTCCCAGGAAACCGCAGTAAAGGCTCTTGCCCACGTTTTCCCCTTGCTCTCTCTGCCTTCTGACTGACCCTGGTGCTTCCCCATGTGGCCCTATACAGCATCACATGCCCCTCCTCTTGGGATCTGTTAGTAACAAACTGTCTTTTCAATGGCAGTCATTTTCTGATCTGTTGGCCTGAGTATACCTGAAAAATAATAAAACTTGCCTTTTAAAACACCTAGGATAAAACTGATCTATATCTATTGCCCCAGTAAAATTATTAAAATGCTTTCTTGTTTCAAAAGTATCCTAGTTTGGATAGTAAATCATTGGGTCCTGTGCTCATTAACCATCCAGTCTAGGTCTTCCTCTGCCAGCAGCAGGGCCGGTGTCCTGAACTGTGCCTGGTACACAGTGGGTGCTCAAAAAAGGCTTGTTGACTGGCTGACAGTGGCTTCCTCTCAGTGGAGGATCGCTACCCATTCTCTATGGTTTCTGCAACTCCCTAATTCCTGCCTGCTGTTGTTACTGGGGACAAACCCTGCTATATTGTATCTGGGAGACGAAGAACAAGAGAGATAAAATAGAGTGGCCCAGGAGCAGGGTTAAGAGAATCTGAGAAAAGACAGCCTTAGCTACCCATGGACCAGATCTAGTTCTTAACTCTGTCCGTGGGGGCTTATCAGTGACATGAATCTCAGCTCAAGAAGGTGGCTCGATTTTCATCACTTTTTATATGTTTAGGGGACAGAAATGTCTCCAGTTATATGTAGTAAATCTCTCAAGAAATAGAGGCTGGTGATCAACCCCAATCAATGCAAACACACGTGCAATTTTATTATAAACTCTGGATAGCAAACCAGATTACCAAGAAGACAGTTTAACCAACTGATAAAATGCAGAGTTATGGCTTTAGTGCTTCACGGTTCAATATTTAGGTGTCATGGTGCAGGCCCTGAGAGATTAGATTTCAGATAAGTCAGGGGAGAGAATGAGTAATCAGCCATCCTATCTGAAATAATAATAAAATCAAGTATAATTCTACAGGGATGCAAAGGTGAAAAGAGGAAGCCAAGAGCCCTGTGATTTCAGACCTAACATTCAGAGCAGACAAATTCAGCAGCAGGCCAAGCAAAATGCCGCCCAGGATGTGTCCCGAGCATCCTTTCCCAGGCGACAATGCTGAGGGCCTTGGTAAATACTCCATCTACCTCCCATTAGGGGGAACTGGAGGATCGCCTTCCCCTTTGACCTCTTTCTGTCAGAGGGGGTAAATCTGTGTCTCAACAGCCTGCTCCCCAGGCAAACTGAAAGGGAGGCCCCAGCTTTGCCTGAGCCCCGGCTCTCCTTTCCTTCCTGGCTTGCCCCTTCTGTCCTTCTCCTGCTCCTCCTGCAAGATTCTGCGACGATTTCAGCAGCCCGCTCTTCAGACGCAGTCAGCCGGTGTACCTCTGTGCTCTCACAATGCTGTGTGTGTGTCCCTTCCTGCATGTAGCACTCGGAATGGTAAGAGCTTGCGTGTCCATCCCCACTGGACAGTGAGGGCCTCAAGCACAGCGCTCGTGGCTCATCAGTCTCTACCCCTCAGTGCCTAGCACAGGCTGGGCTCACAAGGGTCACTCCAAACAGCTGGACCGACCGGAGGAATGACTGCAAGGTGCCTGGCCGTGTAGGTCATTGGAAAACAGGGCATGGCTTCCACTCTCAGAATCTGAAAACCCAGATGGGTGATAAGATGCAAACAGGGGCCCCTACCAGAGTAGCTAGTGTGCAGGAGAAAAGTCAGAGGGTAACACATTAAGGGCTCTCGGAGTATCAGAGGAAGGAGGACTCTGGCAGGGAGATCAGGAGTGACTAGATGGAACTGGGTATTTGACGGGTGCTTTCTCAAATGATGGGTAGAATTTGAATAAATAAAGAGGTGTAACAGGACCACTTTAGACACAGGGAATATCACGACAACACACCAGGAACATGATGAACAGGTGTTGCTTCACATGATTAACATGATGAACTCATGTACAGGTTAAATTCATGAGTGAACAGAGCAGGAAGGGCATGTATTCAGGAGGTGTTCCATCATGTAGAAATTAGAAAGAGAGTCGGAGAAGCCTGCAGTGTTAGAAATAGAGGACACAGACGTTATTTTATATGTGAAGAAACAGAGGGAAAAATAAGTTGTAGGCAGATTGCAAAGGGACTTAACAGGCTGTTTTTATTATAATAGGAGGTGCTATTTATTAAGAACCTACTATGTTCCAGATGCTTTATGTCTATCATCTTTAATCCTGTAATCACCCCACATATCCAATATAATATAATATGCTCTCCTTATTTTGAAGATGAGGAAAACGAGGCCTAGAGGTTATATTACCTCCCCAAGGCCATGGGCTAATACTGCAGACATAGTCTTTTTGGTTCCCAAGCCTTGGTGTTTCCACCTCAATGCAGTCGCTTGGGAGCCAATGCAGAACCACTGGCAGATTTTGAGCGGGGGTTGGATGTGATGGGGAGGGCTTTAGATCTGAAGCATGGAGCAACACGGGGGCAGGCATAACTCATCGAAGCCTGGGCAGTCAGACCCTGCAGTAGAGTGGGGACACTTGACAAATTAAGGGGTGATGTGTGGGAAGAAGACGTGGTGTAGAGAGAGGATGTGTTGTTGTCATGGGTCATGTCCAGTCACTGGCTGGATAGTCCGATGGAAATGTTAGGAGGCAGTTAGAGGTGCGGAATAAACCCCGGGGATGGGGAGTGGGAGATGAGAGATCTCAATGCCCACTCTGCAGAGAGATGCCTGGAGCCACGGAGGTGCTTGAAGAAGCACACGCGAGACAAGAATGCCCAGGACAGATCTTCACGGAGATGCCCACCTTTAAACACCAGAGACAAGAGGAGAAAGCCTGGGGCAGGAGAAACGACCCAGAACCCAAGAAACAAGGCAAAGCGGTGATCGCATGAAATGTTTTTTAGTCCCATACTGGGGGAGTTTCTAATTAGCCTGCCTGACAGTCATGCAACTCTCTGTTGGGGGAAGTAACTCTGCCTGCCTACCTCCAACTGATTAGGGCCCAGGAGTTTTATAACCTTGAAAAGTTAAAGGTTAACTTGCAAAAAATTGATAAGGTATGATTTTGTTTTTTTGGTGGTAGAGAATATATGCCCAAAGGTTATGGTTTTATTGCCCTATAACCAGTTCTGTATATAACTTAGTAACCATATTTCAGCAATCTTTCCCAATAAATGATACGGCATTCTGTTCCTCAAATACTCATGGAACCGGCTCTCTTGTCTTTTTGCTGGTTTGCCTATCGAGCCGATGAATAAGACTTTGGTGTGGGCTAACACAAAACCGTGTCCAAGAATCGTGCTGGGACACCTGCAAAGTTCTAAGTTTGCAATTTGCAGTTAGCAGCTGTAGAGGAAGAAGCAGCAGGCTGGTCCACCATCCTGGAGCCAGGAGGGGAAGGGTTTGAAGAAGAAACAGTAACAATGTTTCTTTTATATGAGGAAGGGTGCTCTCTGTGTCAGGGGCATCTTAGATTGTTTAATTTAGTAACTATAGCCTCCCTGAAAGGTAGGTCCTGTTATCAACTATTTTGGCAGGATAAACTGCAGCTTGGGGAAGCTGCAGAACATGTCCAAGGTCACACGGACTTGCAAGCAGCAGAATCAGAATGCAAACCCTGAGCTCTCGGATTTCATGCTCCAAGTTTTTGCTACAATGTAATTCTTTCACTATAAAGTTACATGCTACAAAGAGGACTAAAGGAGTGAAGGTCATGACAATGTTTTGAGCAGTTCTACAACTTGCTGCCAAGGGGCAGGCGGGGGGAGAGGGGAGCTTGCGCTTCCCCTGCCATCACCACTGGGCCCTTCAGTCTCCTGCTTCCTTTGCGGCCAGACTGATGCCTTCACTCTTGAGCCACTCGCTCACTCTTCTGCTATTTGCCATCACTGCTCTCTGGCTGGCTCTCACTTCCGCCTGACCTTCTGAAACTGTTCTCAAAGACAACACAAGTGAGGCGCCAATTGCCAAGACCAATGCCTTTTTTCTGTCCTTTTCATTTCTGATTGTCCCACTGAGCCTAAGACTTGTGGGTTTTCCTTCCTTCTTGGCAGAACAGAGCCACCAAGAAAGCCCCCACCCCGCATCAACATTTTTCTTGTTACTTTCTCGCTTCACCCAGTTGGATCCATGTGGAAGAAGGAGAGCCAGAGACCTACATCACTGCTGCTGGCCTGGCTGACATTGGGGAACCAAGAAACACAGTTCTGGAACACTCTGCTAGTGGGCTATCTATGCCCAGGAGACTGTGTTAGACCTCCGACTGTCAATTCCCGGGGAAAAGGGCTGTCATCAACCCCTCTCTACTGAGATCTTTGCTTAGCATCCTTTACTAGCATCCTTGATACTGATGTTCAAATCCTTCCAGAATGATTGCAAGCCGGATGCCCACTGCTTAAAGATCACCAACGGATTTTTAAAAATACAGATTCTTGTGCTCACACGCTAGAGATTTGGATTCAGTAGGTCTGGGATGGGGTCAAGAAATTTGAATCCTTAAAAACTCCCCAGGGGATTGTGGGGCACAGGGAGGTTTGGGAACCATCTCACTTCGGCCTGAGGAAGACCGCATTTAGTTGGATACACTTATCCTCTGTTATGGCTTTAGTTATCAAGCTGTAAAGCAATGACTTGTTGCTGTGTTGCCAGGAGGTGAAGGTTTAGTTGTGATTTAGTGTTATTGCCCTACATACAATTAACTGTGGCACACACAGGGCGGTGTAACAATGAGGTTAATTGTATAGACCTCTGTGCCTGCTACTGTTCAACCATCATGAGGAGGAATGGTGTATGAATGCAATGCGTGTGAGGGGGCAGCTGGAGGGGGTGGAATGGGAGAAGTCTCTCTTCTTACATATTTGGTGGCTAAAAACAGCAATTTCCTATACATCTTCAAAATTCACTCAGCCAGGTTAAGTACTGGCATGATAGCTAATCTGTGGCTCAAGAAGAAACCATGGTTTTTGTTTATATGGGGACAGGTATTAAGTGAACATGTAGAGGTGTGTGTATCATGGGAAGTGGGTCAGAGCAGGGTGTGGCGTCATAGTGCCTGGGTTTAAACCCAGCTTCGTTCTTGACTTGCTGTAACTGCGGACAGACACCCAACCTCAGTCTCTGTTCATCTGTGAGTGTGATGAACATGGTACACACCTCACAGGGGAGCTTGTGAGTCAATAAGATAAACATGCAGAGACTGTTCGTGTTTTCTATGATCATAGTCATTATTATTTTGTCATCATCAATATTATCTCTGACTCATAGAGGTGGGACTATCAGACTATGGGAGTTTGTATAAACCGAAAGACCGCTGAAGGCCTGGACTGGCCTTAAGCCTCCGTTAAAAAATACAGGTAAATCCAAGTGCCCTCAGAGAGGGCAAAAAATTTGTGCCTAAGAGACACTGTTAATATATATGTGAGTTAGAACAACTTGAGAGACTGTTTACATACATGTTATCTTTCCTGCTTTAGGAAATTTATCTGTGGCACCCGTTTAGCCAATAATTGGACAAGTATATCCTAATTCTAAAAGAGTCTATTTAAATCAATTTTCCAAAAAAGGGTCAGATTGCCATTAATCCCTGAAAACATAGCTGGCTTAATTCAGATGTGAATGTTTTCGAGTAAATACCAGCTTTGAAGTGTCACCTTTCTCATCAACACTGAATGCCCAGATAACACTCACTGGCTACATGATTACTGAAAACTCCCAGCTGCACAGAGAGTAGCCTTCCCAACTTTCCTGGAGTCACAGCAAAGTCAAAGGGATGTTCCACTGCTTGTGAGCAGCCCACCCCCTGCTGGCGAGTCGGAACGCTGCATCACCTTTCGGGAACGAGGACGTCAACAAAACTTGTTTTGTTGTTCTCACAACATTCTTGAAACTCTTACTACCTCTTTTTGGGGTATATATATATTTATATCATAAATATACATATTAGAAAGAAATAATCTCTTTATATTCATCTACCTTTACATATATATATATTTAGAAATTATCAGAGTGCGAGGATGTAATAGAGTGTCTGGCTGAGGCCACACTTTCGAATGCAATCTGGAAGGATATTTTGGATGATGACAATAACAGTGGTGACTTCTGTTATTAGTGCAGTGTGTACCGAGCACCCCTGCGGGATTAGATCTTATATAGCACTGCCCCACGGGCCCATAACTGCTTCATAAGGGGAAGGAAAGTAAATAATGTCTATTAGCCTATTCTGAGATGGTTGGGGAAATGGAACAACACAAATATTAAGCAGCAAGATTATTAACAGGTATCATTTATTGGGAATTTTAAAGTGCCTTGTGTTCAACTATTATCACAAGCTGACAAATGGGAAAACTGCCCTTGAGCAAGGAAAATAAGCTAACATATTTTTGGTCAAGGAGACCTCTAGTTCATGGCTTGCTTAGGTCAGTAATTGCTAAAATTATCAACACAGACAGGATTTTGAATATGGAAGCATCACTAATGCAAAGAGGAAGCCAGAGCAGAGAACAAAGCTTGTCCTTTGTGTAAAGTGTAGCTATGCTGGGACAAAGCCGACGATTATCTTTGCTGGAGCTGGCACAGAAATCCATTCATTGGACAAGCATTGTTGGGTGCCCATAATGTGCCAGGCACTGTTCTAGGTACCAGGGATCCATTAGTAGACAAAAGAGATGCCAGATAGACAACAGACAACAAAATCCCTGCCTTGTGGCGCTCACACATTAGCAGAGCAATGGTTCTCAAACTGTGGCGCATCAGTGGCACCTGGAGGGCTTGTTCAAATGCAGGTTGCTGCAGATCTGCCCTCAACAGCCACAGCCTCGCCCACTTTCTGAATCAGTAGGTCTGGGTTGGGGCCAAAAATTTGTGACTGAACATGTTCCCAGGTGATGAGCATGCAGCTCATCTGTGGACGACCCTTTGAGAAGCGTGTGTGTGTGTGTGTGTGTGTGTGTGTGTGTGTGTGTGTATAGTGTGTGTTCCAGCACAAGTTGTTCAAGTGTGTCCGTCTAGTCTCCCCAGCCTGATGTAACCCTGTGGGGAGTGTGTATAACGGGATGAGGATGGATGAGGACAGAACTACCTTGTTCAGCTCACTCTGATTTGTCAGGCTCTGAGTCAGGCATTATGCCTACGTTATTTCATTAAATCTTTTTGATTTCACAATAGCGTAGTACAGGTGAGGGAAACACAGCTTCCAGAGGTTACATAATTCACTTCATGATTTCCACAGCTAGTGTGTCAGTCAGGGTTCTCCAGAGAGACAGAACCAATGGGAGATATATATATATGTGTATATATACATATATATGTATAAAATATATGAATTTATTTCAAGGAATTTGCTCATGGGATTGTAGAAGGTGGCAAATTCAAAATTTGTGGCGCAAGCCGGCCGGCTGGAAACTCAGGCAGAATTTCTATATTACAGTCTTGAGGAGAACTCCTTCTTATCTGGAAAACCTCAGTCTTGGCTCTTAAGGCCTTCATCTGACTGGATGAGGCCCATCCACATTCCGGGTAATCTCCTTGACTTCAAGTCCACTGATTCACATGGTGACCACCTCTGCAAAATACCTTCACAGCAACACCTAGACTAGTGTTTGACAAAACAGGTAGGCAACACAGCCTAGCCAAGTTGACGCAAAAATTAACCATTAGAGCTAGTCATGGCTGAAACTCATTTTTAAGACCAGTTCTGTCTGACTTCAAAACCATTCTGCCTTTACCTTGGATTCCTCACAGAGTAAGGCTGGGCAGATAAGATGCACTATTAGTTCTTACACAAAAAGAAATTAAATATAAACTTGGCAAACAGCAGTGATTCATTTAAATGTGCTAGCCCTGGGCTAGCCCCGTGGCTTAGCAGTTAAGTGCGCGCCCTCTGCTGCTGGCGGCCCGGGTTCGGATCCCGGGCACGCACTGACGCACCACTTGTCTGGCCGTGCTGAGGCCGGGTCCCACATACAGCAACTAGAAGGATGTACAACTATCTACTGGGGCTTTGGGGGGGGAAAAATGTGCTAGCCCTTCATGCTTGCATTTGGCAACTGCTTCATTTGATAGGAGGTAATCAAATAGGGCAGATGAGCCATTGTCCCCACAAATGGTCCCCCAGCTCAGTTGTGGATGATGATATATATCGCCCTCGCCCTATTTTTAATCAGTGAGTGGATAAAGGGTTTATCGTAGCCAGGACCCAGCTCTGAGTTTCTCAAATCTGCACTTTGCCCAGGAACGCTGCTCCTGTGGAGACCTTCGATTCTCTGTTGCCAGTTGAAAGCGGGGAACACTCCTCTTTTCCCCAGGTCATTTCTCTTTTGGCCACCATTGGTTGACAAATATATTATTTCCCTTAAGGATGTAGCGCCATCTGGTGGGATAGAGGCACTCTGCAGCTGTTTCCCCTCCTGCTCCAAGAGGAAATGCAGAGAATTGTCAGGGCCTGCTTTAATCAGGTTGAGATAAAACAGTCCCGGTGTGTGTGTGTGTGTGGTGAGTGTGTGATGTATGTACTATGAGTGGTGTGTGTGTGGTGTATGTATGTGTGGTGTGTGTGTGTGTGTGTGATATGTGTGGTATACGTGTGTATGGCATGTGGGTGGGGTGTGTATGTGGGGGGTGTGTGTGTGGTATGTGTGTAGTGAGTGTGTATGTCAGGGGTGTATGCAGGGTGTGTTCGTGGTGTGTGTGATGTATGTGATGTGTGTGTGGTGTGTGGGTGGGGTATGTATGTGGTGTGTGGGGGTGTGTGGTGTGTCGGCGGGGTGTGTATATGGGGTGTGTGTGTGTAGGGTACATGTGTTGTGAATATGTATGTGGGGGGTTTATGTGGCGTATGTGTATGTGATGAATATGTATGTGGGAGGGTGTACGTGTGGTACGTGCGTGGTGTGTGGTTGTGTGTGTGTTGTGTGATGTGTGTGTGTGGGGATGTGTGTGTGTGATAACAAGTTTCTGTAAAAATACTTCCCACATTACTGAGATGTTCTAACAGCTTGTTTCTGAGTCTGGTAAACAGGATGTGGACTTACAGAGTCAGGTGAGGAATGACATTTAGTCCTCCTCTAGCATGTCGGCCAGGATTCCTAAACCCCTCTGGGTCCGGAAGCCATGGGGCAGGCCCATGTTCAGGTGAGCTGCCCCTGCTCCGGGAGGTGTTCCAGACTCGGGCTACCCAGGATGGGGAGGGACTCTGGGAAGGTATCCGGGAGGAGGGCTGAGCTCTGGTTGGGGCCCAGGTAAGAGAGCTCAGGGGACCTGGCAGATTGTGTCCCTCAGTGTGGACACCAGGCTGGCAGGAACTCATGGGGCTGGAGCCATCTAGACAGGGCAGAAGTCCCGTGGAGAGGTTGAAGCCCCGGGGAACTGCTGCAGCGGGGGCTCAGAGCTGACTTTTTCTGGAGTGGCAGCCCCAGGAGAGAAGAAAAGAACTTCTGAAGGTTCTTGGAGAGATGGAGACCTGAGTCTGTGTGGTAAGGGTCTGTGTCCACACTACATTTGCTGTGTCAGTGTGTGTGTGTGCACGTGCGCACACACATGCAAGTGTATCTTCATTTCTCTTTCAATGTTGTCTTTCATTTTCTCTCGATAATGCCTGACATTTTTAGCATTCAGCCTTAAAAATACCCAAACCTCAAGGTTTTACCATTTGGTAGTACTTTACAATGCATAAAATGCTTCACATACATTCTCATTTCATTATTTATAGCTTAGTAGATCTTATTGGCCCCATGTGGCAGGTCAGGAAAAATGCTGTAAGAATTTGAGTGACTTGCCTGGAAGTGGAGGAAATCATAACCGGTTCTTTTGAGGACCAGCCCATGGCCATTTCTGCTCCCCCAGAGCCAACATTTCACACATGCTAAGTGCTCTGGAAATGCACCGCAGAGGGTCTGGCGTCCCGGCACTTACTCAGTGACCAGCGGAGGATGCACCTGCATGTACTGGGGCTCTATCAGTCATTACCTGTCTGCAGGTATTGATATGCACTGCATGTCCAGAGTCGAGGATTTAAGTGACGTGGCATCAGTAAACCTGCTTTACTTAAACCAACAAGCAATCCAGGAACTACACTTCCAAATAACTGGAGGCCTGGACCTCCAGGAATAATAAATTTCCCTGTCTCCCAATTCTGGGGCTGCATTCATGTGTAAGAGCAGGAAATGGCCCAGCGAGAACTCTGTGAAGAGATACAGAGGCAAAATACATCAGGGATCCAGCCTCCCTCGAGTCATCACTGTTTCATTCTCCTTCACTAGGGGAGGCACGTCTCCCAGCCTCTGGTTATAGAGCCCAGGAGGTCAGGGAAGGGGTTATGGGTAAGGGGCGATCAATTGGAGACTACTGATCTTGTGTCTTTATTGTTGGCTCCAGCCTAGGCATCCCCTCTGAGGGGGTCTGTGCATCCATTCCTTTGCCCGCTGAATACCTCTGTGGAGATGTCCAAAGTGAACTTGTCATCTTTCCCTGGACACCCTGCTTTTGTTCCTATGTTTCCTCTTCCAGTCAACGGCACCACCACCAGCCCAAGATAGACATTTGGGCAGTGACCCAGCGACATTAACTCGTCACTCCTCTCATCCCACCTCTAATTCACTGCCAAGATCTGTGGATCCTACCTTAAACCCACAACTCTCTGCATCCCCTCCTGCACTCATCAGTGCCCCATGTGTCTCTCTAGTCTTGGCACTGGTAGTGGATCCTCCGTTGCACCCAGTCCCACCCCACCTTGGCACTGAGATGTGGGTTTCCCAACTGCTGGGAAGCTTGGCTGCTAATGGATCTCCGCTGAGATGCTATCTAGGACTTTCCCTACGTCAAAGAGCTCTGCCACACTCAAGTCCCAGCTCCTCACGGAGGTGGGGACAACCCACAGCCAATGACCTATGGCTGCATGCCATGGATGAATGCTAAAGGCCAGCTGTAGGCTCCTTGCCTTCAGGTGAGAGAACTCTCAAGAGCCATCTCTTGAGATCCCCCAGGATCCTCCTCCCCACATCTTCTTCTGCAACTCCATCAGAGTTCAACCTCTCCCTCTGCTCAATCCTGCTTCCTTCTCTTCCTAAGCTGTTGTTCCTGAGAGCACTCCCCAAGACACCTTCCAATGCAAGACTCAGAGGCTGTTTCCCTGGGAACCTGACCTATGACAGCTGGAACCAGGAGTGGACCTAGGATGCAAACTCTGAAATGGGGGGTGGAGTTGGATACCTGCCAGCTAGTTGCCAAAGAAGACGCCATTACGGGCTGGAGACGAGCACTGGAAGCTTTGAGTGGGGTCCAGAGCTGCAAAGGGCTGTGCAGTAGGTTCAGGCTGCGGCGCAAGCAGTCCTGTCCCTAGGGCCATATAAATAGGCAGACCCCGTGGTATTCAAGGTATCTGTGGTGGGAAAAGATGTCATGTGGAAGTTATTGCAAACCAGTAAGAGAATCACAATGATGATATCTAGGATTCTACAGCTGAGAGTTATGCACCATTTGAAACAAAGCTCCTGGTGTCCTCCTGAGCCCTGGAGAGCTGGCGCATCAGCATCCATCCTCCATAAGACGGAAGTGGCACATCCGGGATGAGGCACAGGCAGGGCCACAAGGCATGAGTCAGCTGCACGAGCAGGTGGCTCAGACCCTCATGTCATCCACCACCGGGCCACTAGTGCCTGTCCTTTGGCTCCCAACTCTGGTCCCATGGTGGCTGTGGTGGCAGGGGTGGGGCGAGGAGCTGTTCTTTATGACCCAAGCTTGGTTCACAACTGGGTTTGCTCAGCATGTGTCTTAGTCTGTTTGGGCTGCTGTAACAAAATACCACAGGCTGGGGGTCTTATAAAGCAGAAAGTTATTTCTCACAGTTCTGGAGGCTGGGAAGTCTAAGATCCAGGCACCAGCATAGTTACGTTCCTGGCTCACAGTCAGTCCCTTCTCGCTCTGTTCTCACATGGTGGAAGGGGCGAGGAATCTTTGGGGGGGTCGCTTTTATAAGGCGCTAATCCCATTAAAAAGACTTAAGTACCTCTTAATACCGTCATCTTTGGGGGTTAGGCTTTCATCATATGAATTTTAGGGGGACATATTCATCAAGACCATAGCAGCATGTGAGTGCAAGCCAACAATGTACTGTTGCTATACCATAACCTTTTTTATGGTTGAAAGGGAGTGGTGAGGAGAAACCCTCTCAATGGGCAGAGCTTTGGGCAATCCAACTGACAATACACTTTGCGTGGAAAGAAAAGGGTCCTGAGTTAAGAATACATATACACCCACAGGCAGTGGCAAATGTCTTGACAGGTAAGTTAAAGTCACGGAAGGAGAAAATCTGGGAGACTGAGGACAAAGAAGACAAGGAGACCTGCAAAAAGGTACATGGATAGACCTATGAGAGTGGGCATCAAATGTGAACATGAAATATGTAGCATATTAATGTCCACAGGAGAGCATCCACCACAGAAGGGGCCTTAAACAAATAGACAGACGGAATAATCCGGCCAGTTGACAGCCAGCCTCTGTCACTGGCCACACCAGTGCTGGTTCAATGGACTCCTGAATGGAGCAATCACGGTGGCAAGATGGCAGCTCTACGTGGATCCTACAGCTTAGGCTTCCACTCACCAAGGCTGATGTAGCTACTGCCACTGCCGATGTCCAACCTGTCAGCGACACTGAGTCCCTAGTGTGGCACATCCTTCAAGGAGAACAGTCAGCGAATTGATGTCAAGTTGATTACATTGACACCCTAGAAGAGGTAAAAATTCCATCCTCACAGGAATTTACTCCTATTCTGGGTATGGGTTTGCCTTTCTAGATAGCACTATCATCTGAAGGCTTACAGGATCCCGCATAACATTGCATTAAACCAAAGAAACCCACTTACCAGCAAAGAATGTGTCACAGAGGGCACATAACTATGGTGTACTCTGGTCCTATCACATGTCATACCATCCAGAAGCTGCTGATCTGGTAAGAGTGATTGACCCACCTTTCAAGATGCAGCTGGAGATAAACTGTGAGATGAGGGACTATCCTTCAAGATAAAATTTACACCCTAAACCAACAACCCCTTTATCAATAGGTAGAATACAATGGTTCAGGAATCAAGGGGTAGAAGCAGGAAGGGCCCCACTTATTACTCTCAGTGATCCACTTGGGAATTTGTGCTCTCTATCTATGCAGCTCCGAGCCTTGCAGATATAGAGGCCCTGGTTTCCATAGGAAAACACTTCTACCAGGGAACACATCAAGAATTCTATTAAACTTCAAGCTACAGCTGCCATATGGTCACTTTATGCTCTGTTTACCCAGAGACTGGCAGGCAAAGAAAAGTTTGTTTGTTGGCAGATTTTTGATTACTGATTCAATCTCCTTAGTAGTAATTAGTCTGTTAAGATTTTCTATTTCTTCATGGCTCAGTCTTGGTAGGTTGTATGTTTCTAGGAATGTACCCATTTCTTCTAGGTTGTCCAATTTGTTCGTGTACAATTGTTCATAGTAGCTGTCATGTCTTATCAGTCGTAAATTCTTATCAGTTGTAATGTTACCTCTTTCATTTCTGATTTTATTCATTTGAGTCCTCTTTTTTTTCTTGGTAAATCTAGCTAAAGCCTTGTCTGTTTTTTCAAAAAAAACAGCTCTTAGTTTTATTGATTTTTTTCTATTATCTTTTTAGTCTCTATTTCATTTCTTTCCACTCCGATCTTGTTATTTCTTTTCTTCTACTAACTTTGGACTTAGTTTGTTATTTTTCTAGTTCCTTGAGGCATAAAGTTAGGTTGTTTACTTGAGATTTTTCTTTTTTCTGTAGGTGTTTAGCTTATAAATTTCCCTCTTAGAATTGCTTTTGTGCATCCCGTAAGTCTTGGTATGTTGTATTTTCATTTTCATTTGTCTCAAGATATTTTTTGATTTCTCTTTTGATTTCTTCTTTGACTCATTGGTTGTTCAGGAGCATGTAGTTTAACCTCCACATGCTTGTAAGTTTTCCAACTTTTCTCTGGTTGTTGACTTATAGTTTCACACCATTGTGGTTGAAAAAGATGCTTGATATGAATTCAATCTTCTTAAATTTCTTAAGTTTTATGCTGTGGCCTAACATATGATCTATCCTGGAGAATATTCCATGTGTGCTTGAGAAGAAGGTGTATTCTGTTGCTGTTGGATGGACTGTTCTGTATATGTCTGTTAGGTCCATCTAATCTAATGTGTAGCTTAAGTCCAATGTTTCCTTATTGATTTTCTGTCTGGATGATGTATCCATTGCTGAAAGTGGGGTACTGAAGCCCCTTGCTATTATTGTATTGCTGTCTATTTGTCTTTTCAGGTCTGTTAATGTTTGCTTTATATATTTAGATGCCTCTAGGTTGGGTGCATAAATATTTACTAATGTTATATCCTCTTGATGAATTTATCTCTTTATCATTATGTAATGACCTTCTTTGTCTCTTGTTACAGTGTTTGGCTTAAAGTCTATTTCCTCTGATACATCTATGGCTACCCCTGCTTTCTTTTCAGTTTCCATTTGTGTAGAAAATGTTTTTTTCCCATCCCTTCACTTTTACATCTATGTGTGTCCTTAAAGCTGAGGTAAGTCTCTTGTAGGCAGCATATAGTTGGGGCTTATTTTTTTTTTTTTTCATTCAATCAGCCACTCTATGCCGTTTGATTGGAGAATTTAGTTCATTAACATTTAAAGTAATTATCAATAGGTATGGACTTACTGTTGCCGTTTTAATTGTTTTCTGGTTGTTCTGTAATTCTTTTGTTCTTTTCTTCCTCTCATGCTCTATTCCTTTGTGATTTGATGATTTTCTGTACTGATATGCTTTGAGCCCTTTCCCTTTCTCTTTTGTATTTCTACTATAGGCTTTTGTTTTGTGGTTACCATGAGGCTTACATGAAACATCTTATATTTATAACAGTCAATTTTAAGCCAATAATAACTTAACTTCTCACATATAGAAAAGACCTCCCCCACACACATTTTATGTTTTTGATGTCACAATTTGCATCTTTTTACACTGCATATCCATTAACAAATTGTTGTAGTTATAGTTATTTTTCATACTTTTTTCTTTTGACTTTCATACTAGAGTTAGAAGTAATTTACTCTCCAATATTATAACATTAGAGTATTCTGAATTTAACTATATATTTACCTTTACCAGTGACTTTTAAACTTTCATACATTTTCCTGTTACTAACAGCCTGTTACTAACATCCTTTCCTGTAACTAGCATCCTTTTGTTTCAGCTTGAAGAACTCCCTTTAACATTCTTGAAAGGCCAGTCTAGTGGTGATGAACTCGTTCAGCTTTTGTTTGTCTGCAAAACCCTTGATCTCTCCTTCAGTTGTAAAGGACAGCTTTGCTGGGTAAAGTATTCTTGTTTGGAGGTTTTTCCTTTCAGCACTTTGAAGATATCATTCTACTCCCTTCTGGTCTGCAAAGTTTCTGCTGGAAAATCTGCAAATAGTCTTAGGGAAGTTCCCTTGTACAGAACAAGTTGCCTTTCTCCTGCTGCTTTTAAGATTCTCTTCTTTTCTTTAACTTTTTTTTTTGTGAGGAAGATTGGCCCTGAGCTAACATCTGCCAATCCTCCTCTTTTTGCTGAGGAAGACTGGTCATGGCCTAATGTCCATACCCACCTGCCTCTACTTTATATGGGATGCTGCCACAGCATGGCTTGACAAGTGGTACATCGGTGCGTGCCCAGGATCTGAAGTGGTGAACCTTGGGCCGCTGCAGTAGAGCGTGCACACTTAACTGCTTGCGCCACCGGGCCAGCCCCTTTTCTTTAACTTTTGACAATTTAATTGTAAGGTGTTTCAGGGTGGTCTCTTTGGATTCATCTTATTTGGAATATTTTGGGCTTCCTGGATCTGGATGTCTGTTTCTTTCCTCAGATTAGGAAAGTTTTCAGCCATTATTTCTTTGAGTAAGCTTTCTGCCCCTTTCTTTCTTTCTTCACCTTCTACAATCCCTGTAATGAGAATATTGGTTGGCTTGATGGTGTCCCATGAGTCCTTTACACTATCTTCACTGTTTTGCATTCTTTTTTCTGTTTGCTTCTCTGACTAGATGAATTCTACTACTCTGTCTTCAAGTTTGCTGATTCTTCTGCTTCATCTAGTCTTCTGTTGAATCCTTCTATTGAATTTTTTAGTTCAGTTATTGTATTCTTCAGTTCCGTGATTTCTGTTTGGTACGTTTTAATATTTCCTATCTCTTTGTTGAAATTCTCATTTTGTTCATGCATTGCTCTCTTAACTTGGTGAGACTCTTTAAGACAGTTATTTTGAACTCTCTATCAGATAAATCACTTATCTCCATTTCATTAGAATCTGTCCCTGGAGATTTATCTTGTTTTGTTTGGAACGTATTCTTCTGTTTCTTCATTTTCCTTGTCTCTCTTGGTTTGGTGTTGGTTTCTGTGCACTAGATAAAACAGCCACTTCTCCCAGTCTTGACAGAGTGGTCTTGTGTAGAAGATGAAACTCATTGATCAGCCTGGCTAAGCTCTTGGTTGTCTCTCAAACTTTTGTGATTGCCCAAGCTGCCTTCTTTGTTCTTAGTGGCTCTCAGTAGTTGAGCATATGCCAAGACCTGTCAGTCTTCCAAAGGGGAGGATCTCAGTCAGCACCCAGATGCAGGCTGGTTGGAAGCCAGATCCTCAGGCAGCAGCTGGGAAAGTATATTATTAGGCTCCTTCCAGGGAGAAACTAAGAGATGGGTGTTTTTGCCTGCTCCCTCTTTGCTGGGCCTGGGTGTATATCTGCGAGGCATTGGGGTGGTGCTCCTGGGCCCATTAAGAACTGTTTCTTTGTTGCTACAGTCCTGTGGGGCTCGTGAATGCAAACCCCTTTGGCTATTAGAACCAGGTGATCCAGGGGCCCATTCCTCCTGTGGCAGCCACAAAAGCTGGGATGCCAGATGTGTGTACAACCTCTTCTTAGGGTGATACTGGAGACTTGGTTCTATTATTGGAGTGGGTTGAGGGGAGAAGGCAGGAGAGGTGTCTGCTTCTTCCTTGATCTGTCGGGTGGATCGCAGCCAGCTCCTAGCTGCCTGCTAAATTAGAAGCCTGGCCTTCAGGTGGCAGCTTTTAAAGTATTTAGACAAACTCTTTTCAAGAAAAGATAGGAGATAGGCATTTTTTGTCTGTTCTCTCTGCCATGAGCCCTGGGGGGATAGCCAGTTAAGAATTGCTTCTTCGCTTGCTACAGTCCTGTGGGACTCATGAATGGAAGCCTTTTTGGCTATCAGAGCCAGGCTATCAGATCTATCAGATCAGAGACCTGTCCCTTTGGCAGCAGCCATATAAGAGCTGGGATGCAGACACACGCACAAGCTCTTTCCAAGGAGATACTAGTGGCCTGTAGCAGATCGGAGGGAGAAGGCAGTAGAGATGTCTTCTGGATGCTCCAGTCCTTGGGGAGGATTGCAGCCAGCCCCTAGTACCTGCTAAATTAAAAGCCTGGCCAGTAGCTTTCAAAGTATGCAAAAAAACCCACTTTCATAGAAAGACTGGGAGATGGATGATTTTGCCTGCTCCCTCTGTGCTTAGCCTGGGGGTGTACAGCCTTCGCAAGTGCTTGTGTACCTGTTAAGAAATGCTCCTTTGTCTACTAGAGTCTCGTAGGTCTCGTGGACACAAGCATCATTGGTTTTCAGAGGTAGGAGTTTGGGGAACCAGTCTGTCTGGTGGGATTCTTAACAGTTGGGGTGCTAGAAGTGGGGTCCAAACCCTTCCCTCCTCCAGAAGCTGGGAGTTGTGAGTTCCCTCCCAATTGTTTCTCACTGAGCCAGAGGTGGGGTTTAAGGTGAGAGTCCCTCTTAGCTTTTCCTACCCATATTTTCTCATTCTTCTGACGGGTAGGAGTCACTCAGCTAGTTTCTGCATCTCTTTCAGAGAGAATTGCTCTGTGTGTAGCTGTACATTTGATGGCGTCTGTGGGATGAGGGGAGCTCAGGAGCCTCCTCTGTTACCATCTTGTAGATATTCCTCCTCACCCATTCTTGTAGGGTGCTTTTCCAGCTTCATGGTGAGGAGGGAAGTGTGGGGATGAAGGAGGGAGTTGTCTGTCATTCATTCAACAAACATTTAATGAGTACCTACTATGTGCTAGGTTCTGGGGGTTATAAAGACAAAACAGGTACAAACCTTGCACTAACAAGCTCAAAATCTTAGTGAAGAAACAGAGAAACAATATTTCAGTGTGATGAATGTATAACAGAAGTATGGACAGTTGTCCGAGAGCTTAGAGGAGGTAGTGGGGTGGGCAGGCAGCTTTAGGAAGGAGGTGACATATGATCTGGGTCTTGAAGGTTGAGTAGGAGCTTGGTAGGGAGGGATGGGCACGCTCCTCTTAGACATGGTAGATTTATTATTTAGGGAGAGCAGTCACTGTTCCAAAACTACCTTGATTAGGGTTAGCTGCTGAAAATGATTTTCTGTGTGGCTTTAGATAGCACCATTAAAAATCTGGAAGTCTCAGTTTGCCTTCCTGTTGAAGAGGGAGACTCACATCAACTACTTGGAACCACTGGGAGAACGAATCAATTCAGTGTGGTTTGCAAGAGCAAGTGTTTACTTATTAGAAAGCCTCCAGGGGGAATATGTGGAAGGAGACGGAACACGGGGAGGAGAACACCAGGCAAGAACAAGAGGAAGCAAATGGAACTGGACTCTCATTAGCCAGTGATGGATTGATCTTCTGCCACGGATTTCCCAAACTCCCAGCAGTTTCAACATAAGGCTTGTTCAATATTTTAAAACCAATTTAAAACCAATTTTTGAGTTTGCTTTCTTTAAAAAAATTATCGCATTAATCAAAAAATGCATTAAGTTTAGGGTCAAGCAGCCTAACTGATGGAAAAGGCCTGATTGGGCCCCGGGAGACATGGGCTTGCCTGGCTGGATAATGTCGTATCAAAGATCACAAAGCTCTCAGCTTTAAGGGGAGAACAGTGGAGAGGAGCCAGAAATGCTGAAAGGGAAAGCCTTACAAGTGACCTGAATTGAACGGAACTGTGAAGAGGGCTAATGAGGGTATTTTGTTAGTATCAGCAAAATTCAGACAAGAGGATGCATCTGAAACCTTCAGTTCTGGGGGGTGAGGAGGGCTGTAATTAGATTTTTATTGTTAGATGTGTGGGGTGCCGTCCTTTCAGAGATTTCAGGTCAGTGAATTGCAGAGGTCATCCACCTGAGGTTACTGCCATTTGAGAGGAATGCAGGGAACAGAAAATAAACTGGCTCTATTAAAATAAAAACCCTTTATTCTCTTACCAAACGGAAGCGGGTCTTTTAGTTTGATGAACTAGCTTGTTTCGTTCATCCCTTTTCATGTCCAAGAGCAGCCATGGTTGAAATAAGGAAACTTTGGAGACTTGGTAAATTAGCCTATCGAGAATATACTGGTTATTCTGTATTCTTTTCCCTCCTCTGCTCTGCACCTGGAAGGCTGAATCCATGGGCTGTGTCCCTAGGATCCCTTGTGGCTGGTGTTCTGTTGGGTGTGGCCAATGGAAACATTAGGAAGAGATCAGAGGGTGGGAGAGAGAAGTCAAGTTGTTCATCCTCACCCCCTTCCTGCTTTGGGCCCACTTTTGGCAATGCTGGACCCTCCATGATTACATCTCCTGTCACGAGGCCCCACCCCCACAGCCCCAGCTCACGGGGTTATTCTCTGTGCAAAGCCATTTCCTCCTCTTGTCCTTTCAGGCCTAGGGTGGTCATGGTCCCCCCCGGATGCTGGACTCCGAGGCCCTCCACATTGTTGTGGGTTCTTGTGACCCTACCCCACCGTGGTACATCTTCCCTTCAATTAAAATCTCTTCACGCGCCCATCTGAGTAGGATTCTCTCTCCTGTGGAACCCTGAATGAATCAGAGACTTAGGAAACATGGCAGAAAAAACCCCCAAGTAGTTGCCTTCTGTTCTCAGGCAGTGGACCAGCAGACTTTTCCGGTTTGGTTGGTCAATTTGCTTTGTTTTCAAATAAGAGGAATATGAGGTTGGCCCAGAAATCAGGAGCTTGAGGCAGGAAGAAGCCTCATTTGAGGGAGGTCTTGTTGTAGGGCTGTCTCTCCTTGAATTCTTTCTTTAATAACCTTGTCCTGAATTAACTATTCCTCTGCTAGAATGTTCTTTATCATGCCTATCCTGCTGTGATCTTGAAAAACTCTGACCCACCTTCCATGACTTCCAGGAAAGTGTTATACAAAGCTATATACTTGCTAAACGTTGGTTTAGCATATTACTATCATTATTTATTTTCCTATAAGTCTCCCCTATAGCTCTCCTATGAGCCTCTAAAGAGAAATATGCTTATCTGCATTTTTCCAGCAGGATGCCTGGCCCATACAAATGCTCCATTTAATGTCTGCTAATTGATGGTGTTTGCAGAAAAGGCTCCTGGGTACTGGGCATCTCTGCTTAAGGCCAGCTCTAACTTTCTTTCTCCCATTGTTCTGAATTGAATATTAAGGTTTTAACGACTTTTTTTTTTTTTTAATTTGGGATACCTCAGTCTTTAACACCAAGGTTGGTTGTTTCCTCTTGAATGAGGAATGAAGGGGATTATTGGGTGGGTCAGGTGTCTAGACAGCTTTAGGTTAAGCAATGCTCTTCTTCACCTTACTGCTATTGTTTTCAAATGAAAAGATGTTAGGGTATCACTTCTTGGAAGCCTTTGTCCATGTTTGTGATCATAAGGGCAGAGGGATGTAAGTTTCTAGACCAACCCCATTTCCCGGAGCCCCAGGCTTTACCCTTCTGGGCTACAGTGATCCTGAAGCGGGGGTGGGGGGGTCTCAGGGTCATTACTACTCCTGACATCAGTACCCAGTGAGCTCCCATTTGAAAGTTCCTGAGTGAAAATAAAATCAACAGAAAGAGCACTTGCTGCCTTTGCTATAGACATGGCAATTAATTCCTAAATCTCCCAATATGCTCGTGGCCAATATTTTAGGAGCTGATGAGAAAACCTGAATTCACTAATTATGTTTATTTAGTTATGCTAATACTGAGCAAATACATCCACAGAATACCTTACAGGGATACATTTCCTTCTGCTCTGATTTTAGAGCATTCAGATATTTAAAATTCTCTCCTGTAAAATTAAAATGTTCTGGAATTTCTATGTCTATTTATGAGGTTCCTGTGCATAAAATGACTAAAGGATTTATCTGAGTAGATTTGTTGTTTAAACCCTGTTAACATCTCTATCAGGAGAAAAATAATGAGTACATTCATCAGCTCTGCTGACGTTTTTACTCCTTTCCCCTAAGGTTTGGTTGATCATCATTAATAAATAAGAGAAAACATATTTGCATTTCCCTAAGCCTGCTACAGCACATCAGAGAGCAAGGCTCAGTAAACACGTTCTTTACCTAATCAAGACTGGAATATGGTTGAGCAAAGTTCATGATTCTGATATATATCATAACAGTGATATCCTTGCATCATACAATACTTCTATCATTTCATTCATGGAGATAGTTTTCACCAAAGATTCTAAGCAAAGGCACTTTTGAAAAAAATAAATGCAGAGTTAGTAGTATTGATTTCTCTGATTTAGAGGTTGTTAAATTGTTTTCTTTCTCCTCTAAAGACTCCTCTGATCAAGGTATGTTCTTATCCCTATTCCATATACCTCTGGGGAAAAACTACCATGGAAGTACTGACACATCCCAAATGGCCATTGGGACATCTATAGCTCTACCCTGAGGACGGGATTGGTTCTGGAAGGACTGTGATGGAGGAGAAGCCACAGACAGCCCTATTCCCACGGCTGGAGGTCACCAGTCTATTCCTGTTTGTTCGGAGTGGAACCCTCAGTGACCTCCAGGAAACAGCTCTTGTCTCCCACCCATATCCCAAGCCCGGCTTTGAGGAAGGCAGAGGGCACTTTACCTGAGTGACTGCTCCTGAGGCTTCAAATAGGGCGTTGCAGTCACCTTCATGGTACGCTTCCTTACAGTCCCGGCAGAAGACGAACTGCGGCAGAAAACACACATGTTAGAGATGGGCTTGCTGGTGCATTTGGCCAGAATGTGTTTTTCCTTTTCTAAGCCCATTATATTTCTGCCTCTGACTTGGGTGATGGTTTCTGTGCCATAATACTTTTAGCAAAGAGAAATAAAATTATATTTTGATGGAATTGTTCACTCTTTTCTAAAGAATGTTTCAAGCATTCTAGCAGGGTTTCGAAGAGGAATGAGTCACATTTTCTTTCTTCAAGATGTTTCTAGTCTAGCAGAAGAAACAGTAATGCAAATAAATACCTGTAGTAAAGTGTTATTGGTGTTAGAATATGAAGAAAACAATTTCATTCAAGAATTTCAAATTGAATATTTGTTTACATAGAGGATTTATATGTCCATGTTAACTGACTTATTTTTGTATTGAAAGCCTATCATGGAAAGAAGAACTGGGCTGTTATGGGCTGAACTGCGTGCCCCACAAATTCATATGTTGAAGTGGTTTTTTTTGCTCAAAATATAAAACTTTTTTATTTTTAATTTTTATTGAGGCATAATTGATGTACAGCATTACATTAGTTTCAGTTGTACAACATAATGATTCGATATTTGTATATATTGTGAAATGATCAACACAATAAGTCTAATTAACATCAGTCACCATACATAGTTATAGAATTTTTTTTTCTTGTTATGAGAACTTTTAAGTTCTACTCTATTAGCTACTTTCAAATATGCAATATAGTATTATTAACTATAGTTACCATGCTGTATATTACATCCTTATGAGTTATTTATTTTATAACTGGAAGTTTGCACCTTTTAACGTTCTTCACCCATTTCACCCACTCCCCATGCCCTGCCTCTGGAAACCAAATATCTATTCTCTGTACCTATGAGCTTGGTTTTTAGTTTTCATTTTTTTTTTAGATTCTACACATAAGTAAGATCATATGGTATTTGTCTTTCTCTGTCTGACTTATTTCACTTAGCATAGTGTCCTCAAGGTCCATCCATGTTGTTGCAAATGGCGAGATTTCATTCTTTTTTATGGTTGAATAATATTCCATTGTGTATAATATATATACTATATATGCCATATATATATATGCCACATTTTCTTTATCCATATCTTGGCTATTGTAAATAATGCTGCAATGAACAAGGGAGTGCATATATGTTTTTGAGTTAGAGTTTTCATTTTCTTTGGATAAATACCCAGAAGTGTAATTCCTGGATCATATTGTAGTTCTAATTTTTTTTTTTTTGAGGAAGATTGGCCCTGAGCTAACATCTGTTGCCAATCTTCCTCTTTCTCTTTTTTCTCCTCAAAGCCCCAGTACATAGTTGTATACCCTAGTTGTAGGTCCTTCCAGTTTTTCTACGTGGGACGTCACCACAGCATGGCTTGATGAGCGGTGAGTAGGTCCGTGCCCAGGATCCAAACCAGCAAACCCCAGGCTGCCGAAGTGGAATGCATGAACTTAACTGCTATACCATTGGACTGGCCATTATTTTTAATTTTTTGAGGAACCTCCCTACTGTTTTCCATAGTGGCTGCACCAAGTTGCATTCCCACCAACAATGAACAAGGGTTCCCTTTTCTCCACATCCTCACCAACTCATGTTGTTATTTTTTTGATAATAGCCATTCTAACAGATGTGAGGTGATATCTCATTGTGGTTTTAACTTGCATTTCCCTGATGATTAGTGATGTTGAGCATCTTTTCATGTACCTGTTGGCCATCTGAATGTCTTCTTTGGAAAAATGTCTGTTCAGATCCTCTCCCCAGTTTTTAATCAAATTGTGTGGTTTTTTGCTATTGAGATGTATGAGTTCTTCATATATTTTGGATATTAACCCCTTATCAGATATATGATTTGCAAATATTTTCTCCCACTCAGCCTTTCTAGGTTGCCTTTCCATTTTGTTGATGATTTCCTTTGCTGTGTAGAATCTTGTTAGTTTGATGTAGTCCCACTTGTTTACTTTTGCTTTTGTTGCCTTTGCTTTTCATGTCAAATCCAAAAAAATCATCATCAAGACCAATGTCAAGAAGGTTACTGTCTATGTTTTCTTCTAGGAGTTTTACGATTTCAGGTCTCAAATTCAAGTTTTTAATCCATTTTAAGTGAATTTTTGTGTATGGTATAAGAGCGTAGTCTAGTTTCATTCTTTTGTATATGGCTGTTCAGTTTTCCCAACATCATTTTTGAAGAGATTTTTCTTTGCCCATTATATATTATTCATTCTTTTGTTGTAAATTAATTGACCACACACACATGGGTTAATATCTGGGCTCTCTATTTTGTTCCATTGATCTATGTGTCTGTTTTCATGCCAATACCATACTGTTTTGATTACTATAGCTTTGTAATATACTTTGAAATTGGGAAGTGTGGTGCCTCCAGGTTTGTTATTCTTTCCCAAGATTGCTTTTACTATTTGGGGTCTTTTGTGGTTCCATATAAATTTTAGGATTGTTTGTTCTATTTCTGTAAAAAATGCCATTGAAATTTTGATAGGGATTGCACTGAATCTGTAGATTGCTTTGGGTAAGATGGACATTTTAACCACTAATTCTTCAAATCCATGAGCATGAAATATATTTCCTTTTATATGTGTCTTCTTCAATTTCTTTCATCAATGTCTTATAGTTTTCAGTGTACAGGTCTTTCACTTTATAACGGAAAAACTCAGTTTTTTCCTTCGCATGTAGGAAAAAAATCAGTTCTACTGTGTTTTTCTCCTATGAGTCTCCTTTGCTACTCACACAGAACACTACTTCTGATGCTCTGGTCACCGAATGTGTGTGGGTTTTCCCCACAACAAGCCCATCTCTGACACCAGCTGGGTGTCCTACAATTTAACTCAATTCTATCACTATCTACCCAGAGATGGCGTCCAATCTCAGAGGTGAGGGCTCAGTCCCACAAGGCTTGCCCCCCCAACCCCAACTTTAGACACCAGTTGCAAGTTCTGGTTATCCCCTGTGCTCCTGACTGACGGGCTACAGATTGAAGGTTCCAATGACCCCCTCCTCAGTTTCGATTAATTTGCTAGAGTGGCTCACAGAACTCAGGGAAACACTTACGTTCACCAGCTTATTAAAGGACATGGTCAAGGACACAGATGAACAGCCAGATGAAGGGATACACAGAGAGAGGTCTGGGAGGGTCTCAAGTACAGGAATTTCTCTTTCCCTGGAGTTGGGGTACGTCACCCTCCCGGTGGGGATGTGTTCACCAATCTGGAAGCTCTCTGAACCCTGTACTATGGAGATTTTATGGCGGCGTCCTCACGTAGGCATGATCAATTATTAACTGTGTTTCTAGCCCCTCTCCACTCCCTGGAGGATGAGGGGTGGGGCTGAAAATTCCAAGCTTCTAATCATGGCTTAATCTTTCTGGTGACCAGCCCCCGTCCAGGAGCCATTCAGGAGCCCATTCAGAGTCAACAGAACAAAAGATGCTCCTAATGCTCTTATCATTTAGGAATTTACAAGGGTTTTAGGAGCCCTGTGCCAGAAACTGGGGGCAGGGACCAATATACATTTTCTAGTATCTCACACACCTCCTTGGTTACATAGGAGGTGTAATAAAATACCTATACACCTAGGTATTTTATTCTTTTCGATACAATTGTAAATGGGATTTTTTTCCCCTCAATTTCTCTTTCTTATAGTTTGTTATTAGTGTATAGAACACAACAGATTTCTGTATATTGAATTTGAATCCTGCAATTTTACTGAATTCATTTACTAGTTCTAAGAGTTTTTTGGTGGCGTCTTTAGGGTTTTCTATATATACTATCATGTCATCTTCAAATAGTGACAGTTTTACTTCTTCCTTTCCAATTTGGATGTCTTTTATTTTCTTTTTCTTGCCTAATTGCTCTAGCTAGGAATTCCAATACTATGTTGAATAAAAGTAGTGAGAGTGGGCATCCTTGTCTTGTTCTGATTTTAGAGGAAAAGCATTCAGCTTTTCATCATTGAGTATGATGTTAGCTGTGGGCTTGCCATATATGGCCTTTATTACGTTGAGGTACATTCCCTCTATGTACAGTTTGTTGAGAGTTTTTATCATAAAATGATGTTGAATTTTGTCAAATGCTTTTTATGCATCTATTGAGATGATCATATGATTTTTATCCCTCATTTTGTTAACCTGATGTATAATAATCATTGATTTGCAGATGTTGGACCATCCTTGCAACCCTGGAATAAATCTCACTTGATCATGGTGTATGATCCTTCTAATGTATTTGTTGAATCCAGTTTGCTAACATTTTGTTGAGGATTTTTGCATCTATATTTATCAAGAATATTGGTCTTTAATTTTCTTTTCTTGTGTTGTCCTTGTCTGGTTTTGGTATCAGGGTAATGCTGGCCTCATAAAATGAGTTTGGAAATGTTCCCTCCTCTTCTATTTTTTGGAAGAGTTTGAGAAGGATTGGTATTAATTCTTCTTTGAATGTTTGGTAGAATTCATCAGTGAAGCTGTCTAGTCCCGGACTTTTGTTTGTTGGGAGGTTTTTGATTACTGATTCAATCTCCTTATGGGTTATTAATATGTTCAGATGTTCTGTTTCTTCATGATTCAGTCTTGGTAGGTTGTATGTTTCTAGGAATTTATCCATTTGTTCTAGGTTGTCGAATGTGTTGGCGTATAATTGTTCATAGTAGTCTCTTATGATCCTTTGTATTTCTTTGGTATCAGTATTAACACTTTTTTCATTTCTGATTTTATTTATTTGAGTCCTCTCTCTTTTTTTCTTGGTGAGTTTAGCTAAAGGTTTGTCAATCATATGTTGATCTTAACTCCCAGTACCTCAGAATGTGACTGTATTTGAATATAGAGGTTTAAGTTGGTAAGTAAGGTATAATGAGGTCATCAGGATGGGTCCTAATCCAGTATGACTGGTGTCCTTATAAGGGGAGATTAGGACATGGACAACAGATAGACAGAGAGACAACCATGTGAGGACACAATGAGAAGGCAGCCACCTACAAGCCAAGGAGAGAGGCCTCAGAAGAAACGAACCCTGCCAACACCTTGATCTCAGACTTTCAGCCTCCAGGAAGGTGAGAAAATAAATTTCTGTTGTTTAAACCACCCAGACTGTGGTACTTTGTTATGGCAGCCACAGGAAGCTAATCCATGGTCTGAAGTTGATCTTCTCATTTAGGCGATAGTGCTCCTTTTAGCATTCATACACCACAGAATTGAAGAGACCCAAGGGATCAACTGCCCCCCACCCTTCATCTTACAGAGAAGGAAGCTGAAAAAGTGCATGTTGAAAAAGGAAGTTGTTCCACTATCATCTGGAATCATTGGGCCCCTCCAGAACATACTTCAGCATCACCAGCCATGCTCTAGAGGTTGCTGTAGTGGCTGAGGGTGTGGGCTCTGCAGTCCCACCCATGGGATTCGAGTCCTCATCCCATCACCTGCCAACCGAGACGCCTTAGGAAAGCTACCTTGGCGCCTGTGCCTCAGTTTCCCTCTCTGAAAAACCAGGATCACAATAACTATCTCATGTGACCATTGTGAGAAGTTTGTGAGACAACACATGCAAACTGGCTACAACCCCACCTGGCACACAATGTGCCAGCCAGGCACTATTTTTCTCCTACTTCATTTCACAGCTGAAGGAGTTGTTTCACGAGAAAACAGGTTCCCTTCAACAAAAATTTCTTTTACTAGTTGGGGAGCAACATCTCACAGCAGAAACTGTATTCAGAGATGTTCTAGCACAGAAGAGAGCACGGTCCACGAGTATGATGTGTGGGCGATGGTGGTGGTTTAGAGCATAGGCCCAGAATGATCTGATATTCTTCCCATTGAGAGGTGGGCTCTATGTCCCGTCTGCTTAAATATGAATGTGCTGACTGCTTGACCAACAGCACATGGCAGAAACGATGGTGTGCCACTTTCTGGGCCCAGGCCTGAAGAAACTGGCAGCTTCCACTTCCTGTCTCTTGGGATACTTGTTTTTGAAGCCCAGCCACCCATGGGGAGGTGAAGAAGAACTGAGCCCCTGGCGAACAGCCCTGGCTGAGCTTTTAGCAGACAGCCATCACCAACTTGCCAGACACGTATCTGAGCCATATTTCAAGTGGATCTTCCAGCCCCTGGATAAGCTGCCCCAGCTGACCCCAGGTGGAACAGAGACAAACTATCCTCACAGGACTCTGCCCAAAATACAGGCTTGGGGGCAAAAACAAAATAAAGCAAAACAAGAACAAGATTGTCACTTTTTTAAATACTTAAGTTTTGGGGTTTTTTAACACAGCAATCGATAACTGATATAGTAATGGCACTGAATATCTGGAAGACTCAAAAAAGTTCCAGAGGTTAACATTCCCAAATTAATATTCTATAGTATAAGCCAGAAATTTAGCTCAGTTTTGCTTAAGGTAAGACTAATTCAAAGTAATAAACAAAACCATGAAAACAGGATATGGAAAAAACCAGCTTTATCCCAAAATACATCACCAATCCTCCTTGCCTCAAAAAGAACAGCCCATCAAGACATTTTTCCCCTTCATGTTGTCTTCACCACATAAACAGATTTCCCTCCTTCCCCATGTCCAATTTCTTGTTTTAGCAACTCATCTGAAAATTATTTTAATCTCAGGACATAAAGGTAAGTATTTTATAAGGAAAAGGCCTCTTCTACTGTGGAAAATTAATAAAAGAAACCTTAACTAAACTGTAGTCGGGAAGGCCTGTAGTGGGAGCTCTCGTGCCTATCAAACATTGTCAATTACACCAAACAGGAAAAGGGAGATGCTTCCATCTTGGACAGGAAGTACAAGTACTTTACTAATGAAGGAAGATTTCTCTCCCCACCTGACAACAGCCCAACCAATGAGAAACGCCTCAGCTCAGCCAATGAGAAGCTGTTGCCACCCTGAACTGTTACTTTCCCCCAATGGACTTTCCTTTAGAACAATCCTTCCATACTCCCCCTTTTTCTCTATAAAAGCAGCTCCCCTCCATTCTTTTCCAGATTTGCCTATGGTTTGCCATAGCATGTACATCCCAAATTGCAATTCTCTTGGCTATTCCTAAATAAACTCATTTTGCGATAAAATAACAGGTAAATTTGCTTTTAAGTTGACACTACAAATATGCTGCAAACTATCGTCTAGCCAGCCCTTTAGAGTCTCATAGTCTTATTATTTCTTCTCACAGCAAAGACACTAAACACAAGTTTTGTGGGATATAAACTTTATTTAAAGGTTCAGGTTGGTGGGAGAGGTGTCAATATGTCCTTACACAAACCTTCAATACCACCAAGTTTTAATTTCTGACATTTTTATTTTCCCTGAACTGAAAGCTAATCCAGTGAATAGTGAACGAATTGGGTCCTAGAGTTTCCCCTTAAGTTTTTTTTTTTTTTTTTACCTTATCTGCTCATTGGGTTTGCCTCAGACCCATCACTCTGCCCTTACATGCTATGTTGAAAAAAACGTGGACTGTGTGGTTCAGTCACGAGAAGAGCTCACGATGTGATTTCACATCACTGCTTTCTATGGAAGCAAGTCTGATCTCTCGGCGTGACAGGGAAAACGCTTCACATCTTATTAGCTAGTGGATGAGATATAAAATCAGTTTCATGGTAGAAGAACACCCTGGAGGTTGATCAGTTTGTCAGAATAAATAGGCCTTTCCTGACACAAAGACATTAAATTCTCTTTCACATTGGTACTACAAAGAATGCACCATAAAAAAATAACAGAAGAGAAAGAGCATATAAAAATTAAACTCTCACCGTTTCAGGATGGCAAAAGGCAAGCAAGAGCTGCAAGAATACACTAGTGATAATTTAACATTAATGCACTTGTTAATTTGCTATTCAGAGAGTATAACTTTAATCTAGATACATCATGCAGTGGGCTTCCTAGTTAAATAACTCGAATCTGTCTCATACAAAACAGGGAAATACCTCGAAGGTCTGATTTGACCTCGGAAATATTTTTGATCATGTTATCCAGAACTCAAGACTGTCAAGCAGGTGCTTGTACAAATGCTTAGGCCTTCAGTTCCCAAACTGTGCACCAAGGAGCCCTGGGGTGCCACAACAAACGCACAGTGGGATATTTTAAGTTTTTGAGGAAAACACAGTGATACGCAACGTCTGTTGGACATTGTGTGAATTACTAACTCAAGACAGTTCATGGTGTTATTGTAGACTGTGCTACCCTCCTTTTGATGACATCATATCTTGCAAAGCTGGGTTTTTGGAGGTTACTGTGATAAAAAAGACAACTACTATGTGAACATCTATTTGGAAGAGGAAATGTCGTTAACTAAGAATGAAATAAAAATATTTTTTCTTTCAATTTATATGCACTGTTTTTTCAAATGACTATTAAGTTGTTAAGACATTAACTATTATTATGTTATTTGGACCTAAATATTTAATAAACAGAACTGTTAGGTATTTCTTTTCGCCTAGAAGCACCATGAAAAACTTACTAAGCTGCTAAGGGCATGGTGAACAGAGGAAGTTTGGGGAACTCTGGCTTAGGCAGATACAAAACTCCTTAAGATAATGTTTTGGGTCTATTGCAAACACTCCCAGTGGCACAGATATTTCAAGAGAACTTGAGGAGAAAACAGATCTGGATCCAACATTTTTGCATTCACTCTGCTGACCTGCATGTCTCCTATCTGGGGCACATGGATCTTGCTTAACCAATTAACCAATAATGTAGAATGCTGCAATTTACTCAGGGACTTTATTAATTAACTGTGGTCTCCCATTTGCTGAGGCTCTCTTAAGATGCCTTGTGAGTAAATACTAGCTGAATGAAAGAGACTACCATACATTTATATAGTATAATTTTCCCGGATTATTTTATTTTGAGATAGATCTGACAGATGCCACCAGTTTCCATAGTTTTTTTTTGAAGAATTTTTTAAAGCCTTTTAAAAATTATAAAAGTAATACAAACTTATTCTATTGGTTCTCTAAACTCTACCCCCTTGTTAGATTTGATTAGAAAGCAATATATATGGACTATATTATCTTAACTCCTGTGATGTTAGTTTTATGTGTCAACTTAGCTAGACTGTAGTCCCCAGTTATTCAATCAAACATTGATCTAGGTGTTTCTGTGAAAGTATTTTGTAGTCCTATAAGGACTATAATCAGTTTACTTGAAGGAAGAGAAATGACCCTAGATAATCTGAGTGGGCCTGATTCAATCAGTTGAAAGGTTTTAAGAGCAGAAGTGAGGTTTCTCCAACAAGAAGACAGTCTATCTGTGGACAACAGCTTCAGGCTGTGCCTGAGAGTTCCAGCCTTCCCTTCCTGGCAGCCTGTCCCATGGATTTAGGACTTGTCTAGCCAGCCTCACAATCACATAAGCCAATTCCTTACAATCAGTCTCTCTCTGTATATATAGATATAGATATACCAATATATAGATAGATATATCTATATCTATTTATATTTCTATAGATCTATGGGGACAGCTGAGCATGTCTATATATCTATATCTATATTATATCTATGTCCATATCTATGTCTATATCCTTCTTCATCTATATGTCTATGTCTATGTTTATATCTATATCTATATCTATATCTATATCTATATCTATATCTATATCTATATCTATATCTATATCATCTATATCTATATCTATCTATCTCCTACTGGTTCTGACTCTCTGGTGGAACCCTGGAGGATACAGCTCAGCTCCTATAGAAAACATTTTACTAGATCAGTTTACTTTTACTAGGTCAGTTAGTCTTTTGCAAAAGGACTGATGTAAAAAACAACTATTTGGGGGCCGGCCCCGTGGCTTGGCAGTTGAGTGCGCGCGCTCCGCTACTGGCGGCCCAGGTTTGGATCCCAGGCGTGCACCGAGGCACTGCTTCTCTGGCCATGCTGAGGCCGCGTCCCACATACAGCAACTAGAAAGATGTGCAACTATGACATACAACTATCTACTGGGGCTTGGGGGGAAAAAAAAGGAGGAGGATTGGCACTAGATGTTAGCTCAGAGCTGGTCTTCCTCAGCAAAAAGAGGAGGATTGGCATGGATGTTAGCTCAGGGCTGATCTGCCTCACAGAAACAAAAAACAAAAAACAAAAAAACAAAACAAAACAAAAACCAACTATTTGACTTTTCCATGTTATTTGCAAAATTGTAGTTCAGATCTCTTTCCATGCTTGTTTTTAATCCCAAGTACCCACAGGACTATTTGTCTTAGAATTCAACACCAGGAACAAGTGAATCACTCCCAATAGGATGATTGTTTGCCTTTATTTGACAATGAACATTTTTCTCTTTGGATTGGCTGCCTGGGAGATTAGTGCCAAACTTTTCATTTAACTGTAGGAATTAGCTCATCCTGGGTGCCTAAGATGAGGTAGACAATTTTAAAACAACTATTTAATAAAGAATAAGTTCAATAAGACAAACGTTTTTTTCCTAATAAGTGACAGCCAAACTGTTCTTACCATTCAAGTCATATTTTTTCTTTGCAATTAATGTGTGTTGAGTATTTACTTTTAAGATGAAAAAAATCTTGGACCTGGACAACATATAAAATATATATTGTAAAACATGAAATCATATAGTGATATTTATATTTTTAAAAATAAGATATAATTTAAGTGTTTAAAAGTAAAGCCTTGAAGTCAGGGAGACCTGGAGTCAGAGGCCTTTCTCCATCATTTATTATCTGTGTGATCCTAGCATCTCTTTGCTTTAGTTTTTTGCATCTGTAAAGAAGAAATAGTAAGATCATAAATATTAAACATTGTTTCTGGCACAAAGTAAACACAATAAATGTTTTTCTCATAGACTTACGATGCTTTATAAGCAATAAAATTCTATAGAACAGTGAGATGATAGTACAGCATCTTGTTAATTAAAGCAATTCCCAGGACATTGATAATAACTTGTTATGTGAAGGTCTTGAGTGAAACTGAGGACCTCCAAGGAAATGCCAAGCTTGTCACCTCCCCAGAACTGCTGCACAGAAAGGTATGCTGGCCTCACTTTGCTTCTATATGTGCAGAGGTATCATCACTGTCAATCCCCTTAGACAAGCCTGTACTGCCACACAGCTATGTGAATTGCACATCACGTTTATCATTCAATATCATGTCAGTAGAGACGTCATTGATTGATGTTTGAGTTGATTTCCCATATGCCCGTAATGGACACATTCAAAAGGATATGTATGTATATTTTCTCTTTGGAAATATGAAAAGGAATCAAATGAACAGCGTCCAATGCAATCAGAACATTCAAGTGGCTGCTGATCAATAAAGTTGAGAGCCAGTCAGTATCTACAAGTGATGACCCTCAAAATGAGAGTTTGATCCCTAAAGCTGAATGATCCCTATATGAAAGCCCAAATTTCTTTGTGCCTGTTTTCTGTCACGACAGCATCTATGATAAAAGTATTTTATTATGTGCCATTTATTTTTTCTTCCACATTTGTGAAGTTCCACGTTAAAAGAACAGGAGAGAATCAAATACCATCTCAGGACCCCTTACTATAGTCAAGGGAAACATCAAAACCATGAAGCATGCATTCGTATTTCTTTGGGAACGGATGAAATATTTTTCTTTTAAGTGTATGACTTTCCAGAAGATGGCAGCAGTGATATATAAGATTCAGCCTCAGCGTGTTAAAAATAGTATATCAAAGAGTAAGGCTCCCCATGGGGTCACCAGCCGCTGATATATGCAAAACTCGTTCTGACAAGACAGTGCCAGAGGACAGAAATGGTGTTAGATTATAATGCACTAAAACACAATTTTGAAAAGAAGAAAGTCAGGTTATTTCCTTTCAAGTACACAACATCTTAAAATCACAGAATCTCATGGTGGGAAGTAATCTTAAACTGTGCCATGCTCTAAATGCAAACAGACTAAGACAATCTTTTACATGTAATCTCCAAATGGCTAAAAATAAATAATTTTAAGGAGGCTGAATATAGCTCAGTAGCTGATTTCTTTTGTATCTTTCAAATTCTACACTAATTGTCAGGGATGGTTAAACAATGCCATCTAGATTCCCACAAAACACTGTGACAACTATTGCCTCTCCACTCCATCCCCCAAATTATTTTTGTTTTAGGTTTCCTACCATAAAAAGGTCTTTACTTTCCTTGGTTTAATTTCCATTCACGGGAGCTCTTAAAAGAACTCCGATAATTCCCTTTTCCTACACCATCATCTGTCTCGTCAAGTACAGGTATGTACGCGTTCAATCTTTCAGTTGTACAGAGTCTTAATTTATACACCCACTGTGAGTACAATCTAGTGGAAAACTTTATTATCATCTGTCTCAGGGACCTATTGGAGAAGATGAGCTCCCACAATGGAGAGACCATATCCGCCAGCTTATGTTCAACAGAGCTGACCTCAGAACCTCCAATTAACAGAGGTGCCTAATAAGTGCTCCAAACAGTGAGGGTGGTGCTCCTGGTGATAGTTCTGCTGCGATCTGAACTGTCCTGTCTATAATTTATAGACAAAGATATTTAAATTTATTTCCTACTTCAAAATATTTATAGTTTTTTAAACTTAAAAATGTTTATTGGCCATTTATTTCTCCTTTTCTGGAACAGCTTTAGTGAGATATAATTCACATAATCATGGGTTTTAAAAAATAGTTTCTGTCTTTTTTGAGTGGATAATACATGCACACAGCACAAATTCAAAATGTGCAAAATGAATATAGTGAAAAATAAGTTTCTTTTCTTCCTCGATCAGCTACAACACTTCCCCGAGATAATCACTGTCACTTGTTTGTATCTTTTCAGAAGTTTTTTATGCATTCAAATATCTTTATCTATGCTATTTTAAGACAAAAATTGGTATATAAAATATTGCATTATGGTCTTGTGCTCTGCATCTTGCTTTTTCATTTAATACATTTGTAGATTGCTCTCTCTCTGCATGTTGAGCAGCCTCATTCTTTCTAAACAGCTGCACAATATTCCAGTTGATAGATGTCCCTCAATTCATGTAAGCAGCCCCCTGTGGATGAGCATTAGTCATCTGCAATATTTCACCATTATAAACAAAGCCGCAGAGAATGTCCTTCTCCATAGGTCATTTTGCACGTGTGAAAGGAAATCTGTAGGAGAAATTTCTAGAAATGAAATAGCTGAGTTGAAGGGCATGTGGAGTTTAAAGTTTGGTTGCTTTTGTGAACCTGCTTTCCATGGAGGATGCGCTGGTCCGACGCTCACCAGCAAGTGTGTGAAGGTCTGGTCCCCTCTCCTTCCCTCCCCAGCACGCTGTGTCACCAGTGACGGCCTTTGGTAAACAACAGCAAGAAAAGAATCTCAAATAAATCACAGCACTTTTGCTAAGACCTTCTTTATCCAAGCTGTATCACCACGGAAACACATTCCTGGCCAAAGAAATAACTCCGAGTCACTTTTGAGTCTCGGCTATACAGCTGAACCAGGGTCACGAGTGGCCTGTGGTCAGCCCCCACCTTCATTTCCCTGCTCCTCATGCCTGGGTTCTGTGACAAGGCGCACGGAGCCTGTCGTCTCCTTGTTCAGACTGGCCTGAATTTGGCCCTCTTGTGGGAAAAGGACTTTAAGTGAACTTTAGCTTGGTGGCTTTAAATACTGACAGCCAATAAATTGGAAGTCCAGGTTAGAGAGGAGGAAGCAGGAGACAAGGGAGCATCGAGTTCACTCACCCACGCTGCATCCTGGGCCTTAACTCGGAGCAGAATAGTCTCAGCATCTCTGGCCAGGAATCGCCTACGACAGCAAAGAGCTGGGGGACCCTGGGGCAGCTGTGACAGGCGTGATTTATGGCAGCCCTCCTCTCTCCCTAATCCCTCCACTTCCTTGCTTACTTCCTCTTTGCTGTGACCATTTTAAAGAATGGTTCCTGTGGGGACGGTCCCCACCTTCACCCACAACATTCCCAGCTCTCGCTTTCACTTCATGATCTCCCTTGTTTCCAGAGGCTAAAGTAGGGACCCTTGTAAGCAATTGATGATAATGCTCACACCATCCATGCTCGTCTAAACCAGCATCTTGGAGAGCACACTTCTGTATCTAACCGAAAATTCCCTTTCACATCTTGCAAGGCCGGCTCAATTTCGTTTTATTTTATTTTATTATTTTTTTATTTTTTTCAATTTCGTTTTAAAATCAGCATTTTCCAGGCCTTATGGAGCACTTGGCTCCTTCCAGAAATGGAGCACTGGTCATAGTATCAAATTCAACATCACTTTCAAATATTGCCATTCATTAGTGGACCCATTCAAATATTGCCATTAATTAGCGAACACGTTTGAATATGGCCATTCATTAGCAAAACGCACAGCATACGTCTTCTATAATTTTTAACTGGTCTCTAATCCTTGTGACCTTATCATTTACAATCTGTAGCAAGGCACTAGACTCTGTAAAAATGATTACACTACGCCAGTCAAAATGTGAAATCCAAGCCATATGGCAGTCTGAGCCCAATTTGTCCCATGCGCCCATGGGCATCCTTCTGCTCTCCAGCATAGCAGGGGAGACTAAACGCTTCCCTTGAACACCTGGACCCAACCCCAGGCAGGATCAGCTTTGGAGAGGGGCCAGCCACTTTGGTAGCACCCCCACTGGCACATCTTAGAGACTTCTGTCTTTGGAGGTTTTGCAACTTGTCAATGATCAATCAATCAACCAATCAAAAGTAGATACCAAACCTCTATTGTGTGTTGAGCAGTTTCACGGTGCCTTGGGAGCATACTGGTTCCTCCCCTCTCCCCACAGCCTCAGCCAAAAAGGTCAGGGTATATTTCTCTCAAGTACTGTCTCTTTCTTATATACCTCTATTAAATGTTTGTCCCTCTATATGAACTATTCTCGATTATCTGCTCTTCTAAACAGAGAGGATTTGGATCTTATTCATCTTTGTTTTCCCAAGATCCAGTGTCTGGAACATAGAAGGTGATCAATGTCTGTTTACTGCACGCCAGGTGCCTAGCTCAAGGAGCTTACAACTCAGCTGGGGAGACAATGCTTACTGAAAACAAAAGAGCTGGAGGGCAATATCATACAATCTACAATCACATGCTGAATTATCTGCACGATGCAAATCTGCAGAAACCTACAGATGAGAGATCAGGTGGGCTGGGGTTGGTGGAAGTGGCATTTGCTTTTCTGCCCTTTGCATTCCATTCCCTTCTCAGGCGCCGGTTCTAATGTCAGTCCTGATCCATCACCTCTGCTGACAGCGCCTGACCTCCCTCCTAAGCTGCATGCTGCCTGTTGCATGTTTCCATTTGGGTAGGTTGCAGTTACTTCACATTCAATCAACTCAAATTCCATGTGATTATTGCAGGATTGTTGGAGGAAAAGAATACTGGGATAAAAGTCTCCCTATAACACTCAGGGTTAACTTGAGTGGCAAAGACTAAGGGACGGAGGAGGCGGGAGACCCCTGCAGTTCCCTGAACAGGCCCTGCTCACCTGTGGGACCTCACCTTCCCAGAGATGCCCCTCCTCTAGTCCTGCCTTTACATGCTCAGCACAGACCTCAGATTCTCCCAGAAGCCGATCCTGCACCTCCCAGTTTGAGGAGGACCTCTCCTGTGTCCCCGACAGTGTGTGTGTGGGTCTTGATCATACAGAACCCACAGCAGTGTATTTTTATTATCTCTTCACCTTAGCATCTTCCTCCCTAGCCAGTAAGCCTCATGAAGGCAGAGGTCACCTCAATCCTATTTATATCGCCAAGCCTAACAGAGCAGTTGTCACACAGGCAGGAATGGACAAACATCTGTAGAATGAACGGGCAGTGCGAGCTAGAAAATTCTAAACCTCTGAGGAGTGTGAGGATAGCGTAGTGTCAGGACCAGCCACGAGAATGAGAAGGTGGCCCAGGGAACAGGAGGAATGAGACTGAGACATTCAGAAAGGCAGAGTTCTTCGTGACCTTTGAACCCACAATTTTGGTCCAATGATGTTAATTATTAGCCAGATTCAGAGGCTAAGGTCACAGAGATGATGGAGTAGAGAAGGCCTCATGACAGAGGAATCTGAATTGATTTGAAAATGGAAAAAGAAGAGAAAAAGAGAAAATGAAGATGCTAGAAAGAGAGAGGGTAGGAGTGGGAGGAAAGCCCTCAAGAAAGTCAAGGCCAAGGAAACTCACATACTCTCAAAGGACTATGGTTTAAAAGGAGGAGGGCTGGTTTTTCAGGCTTGCAGGAAGGCAGGACTCTGGGACAGCAATATGCTGATGAGAAGATTGTCTGAAGGAGACTACACCTGATTAGGGCAATACCAGCTATTAATCTTCTGGACTCAAGGGGAAGAGGAGAATTAAGGATCCAGGAGGCCTGGAATCGTCATTGTCAATCAGGAGATGACACATGAGCCAGGCTGATGTGACAGCACTA